>NC_022022.1:48988341-49002201 GCF_000317375.1 Microtus ochrogaster | reverse complement strand
GCACGCCTTTAATCCCAGCACTCGGGAGGCAGAGGCAGGCGGATCTCTGTGAGTTCGAGACCAGCCTGGTCTACAGAGCTAGTTCCAGGACAGGAATTTACCAAGTACATTGTTAGTTTCTCCAAGGCAATGTAGAATTTTGAAAGATTTTCTACTCTTTGTGATCAAAGCCTGCGTCGTACAACAAGTGAAGCTCATACATGTATTGTTCAGATATATAAAAATAATTGCTTAATGGCTATTGCATGAAATATAATAAAAAAAAACCCAGTGGTGGGTTTTGTACCAGCAGCAATTTTAATTGGGATATTGTAGAGAGAACGTTTGGGGAGGAATAAGGTTAGTCCACCTGCCTGATGTTGTGTTCTCTGCTCTCTTAGGTATTTGGGGCTTAACTGTTTCTTCTCTGATGGAAATCTTCCTCACTCTTATCCCTTTTCTTTAAGGTTCCTTTCTTCCAAGAAGTGATTACAGCATCCCCTCCTTATTTCCTCCCATGTTCCTACTGCCATCAGATTCAAGATACTTAATATCCATCACTTGCTTTTAGACTCTCATGAAGGTTGTCTACACATGAACACTGGTAGTAATGATTTTCTGAGTAAATTCTAGGAAATTTAGACATTTAACAGAGTGTTGGGAAGCGTTACATGCAGGTAGGCCCCAAGGTTGAATTACCCTCCACTGGGTGGGTGGTAAGTAAAATCTATGGCTCTTGTACTTCTTGCCTTTCTAAATTCTCCACTTCCCAGTGTAAGTTTCTGAGCTCTTCTCAAATATATCTGATAATTATTTACATTTATTGCCAGCCTTGGCCTTTCTCCTTCATCATGAGATAATAATCATTGGGCAATTGTTCACATGTGCTTTGGCCATTTCAAGACCTCTCTCCTGGTTTCTGTTTCCACTTTGGGAATGTTGCTGGCCCATTGTGCGTCCCACACATTAGTGCTGCTCTTTGCCTCCCTTTGCTATTTTGGGTCTAACTTTCACTTATCCCTTGTTTCATGTTCTTTATCATGACCCTAAGTCAGCCACTTAGGATGTGGGTACCAAAGGAGATGAATTAGAAAAACAAATTTTGTCCAATAGTAACTTTAAAATAGTTCACAGTGTTTTCACCAGTACCTCATTGCTACTGAAAGACTATCACACCAGACACACCCAACATACAAAACTGTATCCTAGAATTTTGCTTTCTTATCAAATTTATCTTTGTACTTATTTCCTGAAGATATTCAGGACACTGACTAACAAACTTAAATTTTAAAATTCCTCTTTTTATCTAGTTTAAATCTCTGGTTTTAGTATTTGAGATCTTGGCATAAGACAGAAATTTGTTCTCATGATGATAACTTCTTCTTGCGTTAAAAAGTCTGTTAAAAAATGTGAAATTTTTGTTATGAACCTGTCTATGAAATTCTGTTCATATTCTTTTCCTTTTTTTATTCCCTGAAAATGTTTTCAAAGTTTAATACCAGCCTGATAAAATTTCACAATTTGTCTTTAGCAACAAAAAGTGTTAATATATGGCATTGTATCTTTGTTCCCTGAGTGTGATTGAGATACCATGTTTGTTTTAACCAAACTCAGCCAGATGAAGATCTTTAAAAATTGTGGTATATACTTTTGGTGTCCTTGAACAATTGACTCTCTAAAAGTATTTGTCATTCCTAATTAATGCATTGTTTCAATGATAAATTCCCTACTTCTATATAAGATAAAATAGACTATAAACACATTTACATAATTTGCCTACAACTTTAAAATGCTTTCTTAGTTTATTGTGTCTTAAAATTTTGTTCTATTAATAAGTAATGTAATTATATCATAATAAGAATTATTTTAGTTAACATGATAAACATTTTATTCTGTCATTCTTTTCTTATGTTCTAATTAACAATTCTAGTTTCTCTGAAAAAGAAAAAAATATTATTTCAAACAGAAACAAAGCAGAAATTAACAACCCCTCTGTGATATCCGATTTACATAGATTAACAATGAATTACATCAAACTGCATGACACCCGGGCCTATTAGGCCTGGGTAGATGAGCTTTTCTATGATTGGTGGGTCCTAACTGGACAGGAAAAGAGTTGATGACAGGACAAATTTATTCTGACAATGAAAGCCCTATTTTAAAGCCCATGTACCAATGGTGGTGGCCCACTATTATCCTCAGAGTATATGATGGATAAAATAATAGGTTTTAATATTTAGATTTATCATTTAAAATATGTGTTCTTAGAAAAACACTATGACTTCTTAGATGTGCATTCTAGATATTGCAATGCTGTATAGGTATCATAATTCATTTCTATATCATTCTCATATAAAATTAATAGTAACTATGAAAGAATTTTACATTAAATGAACATTATTAACATTATGCAATTGTGTACAACACTGACTGTCCTAATAATTCTATAGTCTCTTATTTAAGCTCCATAAGCACCCTACAAATGAACGGATATTAACTCTCTGAAATGACATCATAGAATTTTCTATTGCACTTTTCTAAATGATATCATCTTCCAGTAAAATATTTTCAACACTATTTATATTTATAAGATAGTTTCATACCAGAATTGTAGAACTTGACACATTGAAAAGAAACCAAAAGAAAACAGTTCTGCTTTCTGAAAGAAGGTAGGCAAATGATTCGTTTGAATAATCAGTCTTGATAGAATGCAGTCTTCCTGGTCTCTGGCAGAGCATAGGAAACATTTGTTTTTGGGAATGAAGCGGGCAGGAAGTCCCAGGGGCAGATCTATGATGAAATCTCTTAAACTCAGCTCTACAAAGTTCTCTTGTAAAGAACTCATGTTCCACAGAAGAAACAAGCTGTTATACTTTCTGAATTCTAGAAATTTTTAACTTATTGTAAATGGAGACTACTTGTTCATTTCCCAGACCCCCAGACCTGAATATTCACACAAAAACTATATTAATTACAACATTGTTTGACAGATAACTTAGGCATATTTCTAGCTACTCTTGTATCTTAAAATAACCCTTTTATATTAATTTCTGTTACTGAAAAGGTTCTGGGCATCTTCCTCCTTTGGCAGCTACATGGCATTTCTCTGACTTCACCTACTCTCTCTTTATTTCTCTGTTTTAATTTCACACTGGTTTTATTCTGTCATGTCACAGGCCAAAGAAACTTCTTTATTAACCAATGGTAATAAAACATAATCATAGCATACAGAGGGAAATCCCACATCTCCCCTTTTCTTTCTAAATAAAAAGAAATGTTCTTACTTTAAAATTTAAAATATGTACATTACATATACAGAAGTTATTAAACAAGAATTATAATTACAATATTTAATCTATTTACATTTGGCAAATTAAGGAAAATACTCTATTATCTGTCTTATTTTGTGAATTTAAAGGAAAATTGTAAATATAACTGTCTTCAACTCCATAAAGACCCCAGAAGGATATAATATTACCTAAGTAAACAGAAAGTACATTGTAAGCAACTTCCAAAACTTTAGAATTGACAGAGACATCTTTTTGCCTAGACAGTCACCCAGAGTTTTGTAATGCTGGGGCATCCATCTTCAGCCTACTGGCCCATAGTATCTGGTTGACTTTTCCATGAAGTAGAAAATTTAAACCTGTTTTGTCTTGTCATGGCAAATTTTATCAGTTGCTGTCTTCTGTGTCCTGCAGAATGTCTGGCAGTTTCTTCTGTGAAGTTGGAACCCTGAAGGACTATCCCATTATTTGGAAAGTTCAGCAATCACTCTTCTGTGAGTCTTGCATGTCCAGTTCATACAACACACCATTAATAAGTCCAGGCAAGAGCAGTTTCTTGCCAAATGGCTTGCTTTGTCACATTGAAGGCAAAATTCATAACAAGTTTCTTCAATGCCCATTGACCTCTCGGAAGTAATTGATGCTGTCAGAAGTAGACATGTCTCACTGTTGAGGAAAGTCTAAGTTCATAAAACAATTTTAAATGTCATATTCTGTAGGTCCTTGGAAGGTTCAAAGAATACATATCTATCTGAAATATACCTTTCTACATCTGGAAAACCTAACGTGACCACAAGTTTTACTATTATAGATGAGTATTTATTAATCCACATTTTTTATTTATACATTACATTTTAAATGAGCTACATAACCATCATACCTTAAATAATATTAGAAATATATGTACTCAGTGTAGAAAATTGACCTTAAATTTGTATCAATATACCAAGATCAATATCAATGCAAAGTATTCATCTCTAAATCACCTTATTACTTCTCTCATTTGGAAAGTTGTTCATGTATAAAAGCATACAAAAAATTTGGTACAGTAGGAGATAGAGAGAAAATAAACTATCTTAAAAATATTGTGATTCTGTAATTTAGAATTATATATGTATATCATATATTCTTATGATAATCTGACTTGAAAGATTTTTTTAATTGTATGAGGCATTAAGCCTTTATTTCCGAGTGATCATTGCTATTACTATATGTATAGTTCTCAGAATTTTACATTAATCAGTGAATTAATAATTTATTAATTTAGATTAATTAATAAATAACTAAGAAGTGGTATGGGCCATTTTTAGTTATACCTTTTTCACATTTTGAAAATAATAAAGATAATCCCTGAGACTCTCAAAATCCTGTATCTGAAGGTTAGAAAATATTACAATATATATTATTTTTTAAGATATAAATGTTATTTCTACTGCATGTACTGTTTTTTCTCTTTGGATGGATACATTGATCAGCCTAGATAAGGTAGGGAAGGCCTTGGACCTTCACCAAAGCAATGTGCTTTACCTCCTCTGAGGATTGGATGGGGGTGAGGTGGGAGGAGGGGAGGGAGTGGGAACTTGGATTGGTATGTATAATGAAAAAAAAAGATAGTCTTTTTTTTGTAAAGAAAATTTAAAAAGGAAAAAAAGATATAAAAGCACACACAAGTGCATGACTACTGAACTGAAGAAGTGGCAATCTATAAAGATAACAAAACAGTTCCACAGCACTCTAATTCAGTGACCCCTACAAACCAATCTGGACAAGCGTAGAAAATAGTACAGAGGGATTCTGGAGAGATTTGTGTCTTAGGCTAAGTAAATGCTTGCTGAGCAACAGAAACTGATTAGTTTGTAAAGACACAAGTGAGTGAAGTTCTCTGCACATTCTCAGGTGAATTTTTCAAGAACATCTTAATAGGAGTGGTGAATTCTGCCTCATAAGTACAAAATTCAGCTCTCATTGGAGGTTTGGTTGAACAAATATAAAAGAAGAATGTTTTAAATGCCTGGGCATGACAAGATTGAGTTTGTTTCCTGGGTAACAGATGATTACTCAGAATCAGGTGGTTTTAAAGCCATCTTGAATGTCATTGTGCTCAAGAAGTGAAAATAGCCATGTGGAATTCAGGCAGCAAGTTCTGTAGAGCCTGAATTTTAGAACACAGGAGCTGAAAAATCCAGGGACCCAGGAATTGCCAACATTCCTTGAAGGTGTTTAACAGCACCCTACAACTGTAGTCCAGGAAATATAAAACCTAAAACCTAATCGTTTCTTCTTCTCTACATACATTCATGATTCGTGGTCCTATCTATAAAAGAAACAGAAATAACAGAAAATAAAAGTTATTTTCTTATTTATACAAAGTATCTGAGTCACAACTAGACACCAGGTACTGGTAGAAGGTTTCTAGACAAGGATGTTTTTAGTTCTTGGAAGATGCTAAGTTGGAAATAGTTTCTATGTGGTGTCAGATCACAAGAAAGGGGGCAACCTAAGCTTGTCAAGATGTGGGCTTTGCAAAGTAAGGTGTTTCTTCTTCGTGTTAGATCTGCACATACAGACCTTTCAACAAATTTGCTACATGTATAAACAAAATTATTTTCTAAGATGGTTGTCTCAAAAATGACTGTCATTGGTCCAAATGGGAAGTACATGAAAGAAAATAGATGGCTATGAGCAATTCAGCATTGTTAGAAATAGGAAGGAGATACAGGGAAAACATGAAGGCTGGTGGTAGCATGTGCATGATCCCTGGCCCTGAAAGCCCACTCAAACAATTTCTGTACACTTTCTCCAAATTCAAAGTCATTTTCTTTAATAGAAAAGAATGACAAGGATGTTGCAGAAGTCTGTGTTCTTGCTGCCATCTCTACATAGTAACACTACACGGATTTACTTAGAAATAGGCACATTTCTTCATTATTTGAGCTCTGCTTGTCTTGCAAAGATGCGCTTGTTTCATCTCCCCTCCTGTTCATTTCATTAAGCATTTTGCTCCATAAATATTTTTTCTTCTTACAGTTTCTTGTAAAATGTTTTTACTGTTGAGTATGCCATTTCTTCATATGTATTTACTTTTATTCTTTGTAAAAAGCTCTTATAAAACCTTAACTGCCCAGAAACATGCATGCAAGTGTTTCTCAATGTCCACACTCACTTGGTGGTTCTGCATAATTCTGAACATTATTTTCAGAATTTCCGTTTCTTATCATTCTACCAGTTTTCAAAAATTTCCATCATAGGATTCTGCTATCAGATAACTAATATTCTTTTGACAGTTTGGTAAATTACAGAGTACATGTAATGCCATGAGATACATTTTTGATGTTAATAGAGTATAATTTAGGTGAATAATTCCTGTTCAAATTTCCAGCCAACTGTACTTTAGCAAGCTTTTCTTTTCATATTAGTTAAACCCATTTTCTTCTTGTAGAATATGACTACCATAAATACGTTCAAAGTTGTATTAAATTATCATTTTTGTTTCTTCCCTTCATGTCAGTTCTGTCACAAATTTTCTGCATGTGGCTAGGTAGTCTTTTGTGTTTTAATTTTTTATGTATACTTAACCCTTTAAAAATCAGTATCCATAAGCTTGAATTCATTCTTTCACCTGTCATTTATTATTTCCCTATTGTGATATTTATTCTTAAATTCCCCCAAACTATTATTATTCATTAGTCCTTCCTCTTAGAATATTGCTTTATCAGACTCTTTTTTAAGTCACTCATGATCTGTGGTTTTTAAAAATTATTCATGGTGCCGATTCTATTTGTCATTGAATAATTTTTAGCAATTATCAAAATTATTGAAAATTTTATTTTAGAATGAATCATCATTTTATTTGGTTCCAAATACATAACCAATTTTCATGAATTAATATTTATCAATATATTTTTCTGTATAAAGGCACACAAATCTTCTATATAAAATACACTTTCTCAGTTTGAGTAATCATGCATATGCTAAATAGTTTCTCCTATGAAGATGTGGCTGAGGTGCTGTCAAATAGCTGCAAATTTTTGTTGTGTATATGTATTCATTTCTACCCACAGTCAGAACAAGTTGGTACAGTCTTTGTTGTGGAGAGAATTATTTTCAAACTTTTATGAACAAATCTGTGGAATAAACCACAAAACTCTCTAGTGAGAGGGCGAATATGTCTGAGGTGTGACATCTGTCTTCTTCCACTTCAGAAGAAGAAATCCTGCTTTGTGGATGTTCATATTGAAGCCAACAGCTGTGCTTCCTGGAGTTCACCTCTTGATCTGTGGATTCATAGCAATGACACTCTTCATCCCCTAACTCACAGAATGTAGACTGCGTGATACCACTAACTTTATGATCCTGTAAGCTAACTTCATACTTTAGTTCTGATTACATAGGTATATATTACTCATGTTCTCATGTTTAACCAGGAAGAGACATCATCTACTTATAACATCCTACGGAAATATCCATAGTTTTAATATATCGTTTTTTTTTATTCTTGGGAGGCTTTAGTACTGAAAAACAGAACACCAAAAATTGACATTTCACAGCTAGTCTTTGTTAGACGTTTGCCATGTTACCTATGTGGATGGAATTTAACACATTTGCCTAATACTAAATTCATATTTAAAATGGGCATTTCTTCTATTAACGTCCTTACTAATAGACATTTTTAGTCTAGGCCCAATCAAAATAGCTCATTTGGCCCACTTGGCTAAATAATTTATATTTTCATTCAAACCTACCTATGGTGAAGTTCTACTATACCAATTTTCCTAACCAATTTCATTAATTCCCAACTCCCAATCTATGGAACATATTGTGTGTTTGTGTGTGTGTGTGTGTGTGTGTGTGTGTGTGTGTGTGTGCATGTATTATATACTTTTGAATTTCCTAGATACTACAACTGTGTGATAGATGTTGACCTTGCTGTGGTGTGGTATTGAATTGTACATGCCGGGAGATGGATGAGCACAGCACTTCTCTTTCCCACATTAACATCTTCCAATTAGAAAACAATGTGCCTGGAAGACTAGTGGCTTTGAAATTCCATTGTGAAGTATTTTATGTTTTGATTGCTGAAAATACATTGATCTTGGTTATGAAAATACATTGTGAAATATTTTATGTTTTGATAGCTGAAATTAAAAGACAAATGAACAAGACTAATCCACCATCTAGTATAGAGTGTAGGAGCATTTTTCAAGCTGTTTAGCTTGTGGGTTTGATTTACATTGTTCAGAAGCCACCATATTAACAAAAAGATAGTGAAATAATTAAAAGTGAAATATAAGAATATTGATAAAATGGAGTATTTAGCTAGTCCGAGTTATGAAAAATAAGAACCTTGGTTTCAACTCCAGTGGAAAACAAAACAGAACAGAATGAATCAAATGAAACTAGAGCAATCCCAAAACCTCCAACAACAAAACCTTCAGGACAAATAATCTGAAATTAAATCCATGGATTCTGCCCAATGTTTGTGCCTCCTCTATGGTGTGTAACCAATTATCCGTGGGTTTTTTACACTTACATAAGATGATGCTTTATTTTCACTCTAAAACATGCATGCAAAAGGAAAAGTTTTTAGGAAATTAATTTTTACACAGGAAATCACTTCCCTCTCTTCTGCTGGTAAACTGTTTCATATCCATGTGTGAGGCAGCTGGTATATTAGAGAAAAATACTGGTTTGGTTTTGATTTTCAGTTGCTAGTATTCAAAGCGTGGTGTATGATGCTTTACTCCTTTGCTCTTTTGGCTTTTTGTCTTTTGAAAGGCCTGCCACCCAGCTCCCAAATAAATTACATGGATGCTTATTCTTGGAATGTCTAGCCTCAGCTTGGCTGGTTTCTTGCTAGCTTTTCTTAACTTGAACTATCCCACCTATCTTTGTCCTTGGGATTTTAATCTTTCTCTATTTCTGTACACCTTTTCTTTCCTTCTTACTCTGTGCCTGCCTGTGTTGCTGCGTGTCTGTGTGACAGGCTTCTGAAGTCCTCCTCCTCCCTCTCTCATTTTCTCTTCCCTTTTCCTTCGTATTTCTCCTCATATTTATCTTATCTGCCTGCCAGCCCTGCCTAATTTTCTCTCCTGCCTAGCTATTGGCTGTTCAGCTCTTTATTAGACCATCAGGTGTTTTAGACAGGCACAATAGCACAGTTTCACAGAGCTAAACAAATGCTACATAAACAAAAGTAACACACTTTAAAATAATATTCCCAACAGAAGTCAGTAAAATTGTATATTGTGATGTTTAGGACCCGGGCTTTTTAAGAATCAAGGAATTTTGTATTTTTCTTTTACTTAATTTGTGATGTTTGAAGAAAGGATATTTTTTATGTTCTGTTCCTCATCACAGTGCTAAGAAAATGATTCTGAAGAGTGAGTGTGGTCATGTACAGAAGAAAGGTGCCTAGATCATTGGCTTGAATCAAAATGGTAAATTCATATTTGGCTTCTGGGGTGGGGGAATCACTAAGCTTGTTTACTTATTTACTATTGAATCTAAAATAATATGGTGGAACAGAGAAAACTGTGAGTCATAACCAAACCATTTCTGTGGTATGCACAGAGAAAAAGACATTGTTTTGCAGCAAATACAGAAGTTCAGGTGAAAAATACACACTCCTCAACCATTATTAGGAAGATTAGATATTTCTATTCACTCAGTAACAGATGTTTACTAGAAGAAGCCTACTAGAGTTCTAGCAATGTTGTCCAAATGTGAAATATAGCTGAAAAGAGACTAAATGTTTTCTTAATGTTTAAATTATAACCAAGGGTGATGAAAAAGGGTAAACATGAGAAGAACAGCAAGCTTTCCACAGAGTGGAAGATGATGGTAAACTTTATAGGGATTGTAAGAAGAAACAGAGAAACTATGGACTTACAGAAGTAAAAAAAACTGTTTTAAATTCTTTATAAGTATGACCTCAGATGAACTGGTCTCATAGGGAAGAAGTTGAATGAAGTTTTATTGGAATTGAATGTAAGATAAAGCAGTTCTCAGCTCTGTTCTGGACTCAAGTAAGCAATCCCCAAGAATCTATATAGACAGAAGGGCTGCATGGTAGGTGTGGTCAAACAGGCCTGAGGCACAAGATCCAGGAGAACTCTACAGACCATTGAAGGGAATTTGGAGCTACGTATAGCCTTTGTCGATACTAAGATTTAAAGCACTGAAGTGAAACAAGATGCATTAAAATACACCCATGCAGTTCGGATGAGGCTATGCAGGGAAGGACACAGATTGGTCCACCTGGCCATTGAGAAGATAGACTCTAGGCTAGTTCACAAGAGCGTAATACGTGCGTATAGAACGTCAGCCAGTCCTACAGTTCAGATCATCTTATTAATCAATTTATAATTATCTTCTCATTTAAAATACATAAAAGCACATTCTATTTATATTTTGCTTTTGTTTGATTTTTTTCCATTGGAGTAAATATTGACACCTAAGGTAGCCAATGATCTCCATTCTTATTGTTCTTCAGAAACTGTTGTAGTGAATGTTTTTTAAATAGTGATTTCAGATTGGATTCTACATTGTAAGAGTTAGCCTTCCTTCCTTCTTCCTTCTCAGCTTTGTTAAGGCAGTCATGGTTACTATAGGACCACTAACCCTTGGTTGTAGTGCTCTCTCATAATGTTCCCTACCTCATTTGGTAGCTTCCTGTTGTAAATGTTACAGCACATATCCCAAAACTCAAGTCCAAATAGATCAAAGACCTCGACATAAAGCCTAAAACTCTCTTAATAGCCATCCATCTCATGGCTCAATCATGACTGCTCTAAGATGTCATAGGCTCTCTCTCTCTCTCTCTCTCTCTCTCTCTCTCTCTCTCTCTCTCTCTCTCAACAGAGATCATTTTGAAGCGTATTTTTATGCCCAGTATTTCTGGAGAAATCCTGAAGCTGTCCAGTCTGTTTACCAGCTATAATATCCATGCTTTTGTTAAAGTCAATTTAGGAATGTTAACAAGAAAACTGTGTCAGCTTCATTCATGAAATTTGTGGACTTTTTATATAAGTTGTTACACAGAAAAAGAGACAACCTCTGATTTCATTGAATGTCATCCTTTGATATGGCCATTAGCAATGTTATAGCCATTTTATGTTGTTAGTGAGTTACCCTGAGGACCATGAACCAATGACAAAGACATCAGACATCATCCTGAAAAAAATTGGAGGATATGACTCAAGAGATGGTTTAGCAGTTAAGAGGATTTGGTATTTTTGCAGAGGACCGAACACTCATCGTGGTTCCAAATCTAACTGTAACTCCAGTTCTAGGGGATGCAACACACTCTTCTGGCTCCACGGGAAGTGAGCATTAGGCATAGCACACATTCATTCATGAAGTGCGGCACTCATATATGTAAAATAAAATAAATAGCCCTTTAAAAATAGGAAGACTCTGGATACCTGAAAAAGCAAATTCCCTGGACAAAAACACTTTTTATTTTATCACATAAAGTAATGACTGATGCTTATTTCTTAATCCATTCTAAGTTGATGGTCTGTTTGTCCTCAGACACATCATGATTAGTTAAAAGAGCAAAGTTTCTGGGGCGGTGGTGGCGCACGCCTTTAATCCCAGCACTTGGGAGGCAGAGGCTGGCGGATCTCTGTGAGTTCAAGACCAGCCTGGTCTATAAGAGCTAGTTCCAGGACAGGCTCCAAAACCACAGAGAAACCTGTCTCGAAAAACAAAAAAAAAAAAAAAAAAAGAGCAAAGTTTCTAAAAGGGGTTTTTATTCTTTTGTAATAAATACAGTAGTCACTTATCAATATTGTCACTATCATTTCCAGTATTTTGTTTTATACTTGGTTTAAATCCAAAATTTATACAGTCAGATATCAATAACTGTAGAAGAGTGCAAATGTTTTAAGGTACTAGATTAATGTTATAATCCATTTAAAATCAACCTGATAATACAATATTTACTGTTGTCTGTTGGTAGTCATCAAAATCTAGAATTTATGGATATCCACACAGTGTAAACTAAACCCAATTATTATTTTCTTCTATTCTGTATTTTTTATAATTTGTTACATTTTAACACATCAAATAACAAGACACACAATAAAATTTAATATATAATTCAACACTTAAATTTTTTCATGTCCATTAATAAAACATTATGTTTGTGCTTAACGCATGCTATTTTTCTTCTCTTGATATTAGACTATTGAGCTATATAAATATTTTTGTGCACTCATTATGCTACAGAGATTAAGAACATGTCTGTATAAACACATTTGCTATAGATTTCTAAAAATTGAGGTCATTATGTATATTAGTGAATGGTCATTAATGGTTTAAATATATAAATTAAGGTTCATAACTATTATACAATAGAAGTGAGCTGTTTTGGTAGTCAAGTCTCCATACCCAGGATTTTTCAACAATCAAAACCCACTTTCTCAATAATGAATTTGTGGCTGTGGACATGACCCAGTGAGAAAAATACTTGTACGAGAATGAAGATTTGAGTGTGGAGCCCTAACCACTGCATAAAATCCAGTAGTGGTTACAGATTCTGTAACCCCAGTAGGGCCAGCCAAAGTCTAAATGGTGTCTCCATTGGCAATAGAGACCCTGTCTAAACATTTCGTAGTCAATGATGGTGGGAGGTGCTTAAAGTCAGCCTCTGGCTTCTGCATGCTCATGAACAGAAAAAATCTTAACTCCACATGTAAGCATGAATAATAAAGCAATAGAAACTGTTTCCAATATAATCAAAACACTCAACAGCATAGAACAATGCACTAATTGAAACTCTGATGATGTAACCTGTCTGTGAGGGCAGAACTAGGGAAAAGCTACACCTGTTTCTTTGTCTGAGGGATTTCTACCATTTCTTACTTGTCATTTTAAGTCACTGTTTAAATCCTATAAATGTAGGATTAACTCTTAAATATATTATTTATTTTTATGTTTGTGTTCCTTTGCCTACATGTATACGTATTTACAGTGTGTGTGCCTGTTGCCTATAGAAGGCAGAAGAACTTGCCCTGGAGTTGCAGTTACATTCATGTAACTAATGTTGTCTCTGGGAACCAAACCTGAGTCTTCCTCAAGAACAGTGAGTGTTTGAATTATGGAACCATCCTTTAATTGTTTTCTGATGTTTCCCAATGTGTTGATCTCCCAGCTCAATAAAACAAAACAAAACATAATAAAACTGTGAAATGTAGTGAACTGCTCTTTCTTTTTAAACAAAACAATCGAAACAACTACCTACCAGAATAAGTTCCACTTTTGTTGTAGCTCCATTGAAGATAAAATGCTGTTTTAATACAGCTAGAAAATTCCAGGACAGCCAAGTCTCTTGGACAGAGAAACTCTGTCTCAGAAACAAACAACAAAAAAATCAAAAACTAGCGATTGAGAATGCATCACAAATAGACTTAGCATCTCAGGTCTCCAAATCTCAAATCCTGTAGTGTTTTGCATCCCCATTGATGAGAGCTGTGTAGTAACTTTGCACTTAATATTTATATTTAAGAACGATCATATTGATCCAACACCTTGGACAAATGATGTTCTCAAAGCATATTTATAGGTTGTATAGCCTATGGATATATATATA
>NC_022022.1:48962114-48988241 GCF_000317375.1 Microtus ochrogaster | reverse complement strand
GGGAGACAACACTATGCTAATGTTCATCTTACCTTTTTTATGCCCCAGTCCATGGACTTATTTGCCTAATTGTTCCCAAGATGCCATGGCTTGAAATTCACTTTCTACTAATCATTGTTTATTAGGGATCAGGAAGTGCTGACCTTTAACGCTCTCAGAAGACCCTTTCCTTATTACTAAAACATAACCATTTCCCTGGTCCTCCACAGAGCAGGCTAAATTCACCAGATTCCCTAGTGGAAATGTGAGATAAGTAAACAGAACAATAAAAATCTAGGACTCAAAAAAAAAAAAACACGACGACCTAGGACTCCAAAAATCAAGAATGTCTGTTATTGTATGACATGAATTGCTAACAGAGTTGAGCTTTTTAAGTATAGGCAGTATTTCTCTTTATAATTTAATATGTTTATCATGTTGATACAGGAGACGTTTAAAACTAGGAACAACATACAATTAGTAATCTCAAATATAGCAATATATGCTAATAAAATTTCAAGTAATGTTATTTTATGGTTAAGGTATATTAAATAAGATAAGGGATACTTCACACAATTATTGTGATATTACAGAAATTAATCTGATAACCAACACCATCTATAATGTCATAAGTGTCAAACCAGATAGTATTTCCTGTGCTATGGTTGCATAGGAAAAGGGTGACTGTTGTCCTCAGAGTGGCATTAACAGTGAAATGATAGAGACTTTATGGGTCCTTAGAACAGGGTGCAATTGAAAACCTAAAAATCCGTTGATTCTGAAATTTTTCCTTCTATGTATTTGGACTACAAAATTACAGATAAAAGGGAATGTCTGTACTGATCATTGTACCAAAATAAAATATGGTGTCCAAATACTACTGTGTACTAATGGTTTTGATTGATGATCAGTTATTAGGTATATAAATATGTTTGTGTAGACACTTACAATTCATATATTCATAAAGATGCCTATGTGGACACACAGCTCATTAAAGGTTTCAAAAGTTGTGTACATTGCTGATTATTTAAACAAATGAAGGGGCTTGATATTATATCTCTTTGTTTTTAGTAAAGCCTGTGAGTATATACTGCAGGGTGATGTACAGTATTCTTACCCTTAAAAAGCTACAACAGATTTTTGATAAAGGTTAATCATGTTTATGGTTTACTGCCATAGTTTCATAACTGTCGATCTGATAAAAAACTGACAAAAATTAAGTTACGGGAGAAAAAGTTTATTGTCCAGGTTAGAGTCTATTCTTGTGAGATGTCAAGACAGAAAGAATTAGAAACAACTGTTAATTCATATCCATAGTCCCCATAGCTGTGAAAAATAAACTCATGTTCAGTGCACTATCCACCATAATGAAGGCTGAGCTTCTGTGTGTAGGGAATGTTGTCACTCACAGTGGGATGGGCCTTCCTGTATCAGTTAAAGTTAGTAATTCAGACAGTTCATTACAGACATGCACACAGGCCAAGCTAATTCAGGTATTTCTTCATTCAAACTTTTTTCTCAGATAATTCTTAAATGAATATGGTATGAAAATGTTAAATGTACCATTCCAGAAAGAAGGTATGTTTAAGTTTTAAATGATCCTACTATTATAAAGTGTACAATTATTTGTTTTTAAAATTAGTTGCTTTGCTTAATGTCTCATTATGCCTAATTGATAAGTTGGTCCTGGTCATAGGCACGTGATTAGGATAAAGAGGAACATAAACAGAAGCCTGACTTCGGATGGTTCTACTTAAAAGTTTTTTTTTAATTTCCTACAATTTTATTAGGAAACTATTGTATGTTAAGTCTCAGAGAGATGTAAATGGGTCATTATTCTCTTTTGTTTTCAATATCATCCATTAAGAATTTGTATCATGTCTCTAAAGGATAAGAAGGGACTAATTAATACATAAATTATATGTATATATGTTCATAAATTCATATTAAGATAGAAAGTAGTAATAAATTGAATATTGTTGAATCTTAAAATAAAAATACAAATAAAACAACATATAACATAATAATGATAATTTATAATAGAAATATAGTGTATATGATATTATATAACTATAAACATATAAATAAAATGATATAACTCTAAATATTAATTTGATAAAGTAAAGCTAAATAAAGGACATATGATTATGTAAATGTGTTGCTTATACCAGCCCTACCTCTCCCTATGATATAAGAATACAAGGTGTCTCCATGCACTGTGACTTTGGGGACTCAAGAGCAACCGATGCTACAGGCGGCTGAATCTACACCCTCTATTGGTTATGCCACACACAATTTGTTTTACATTGTTTAAGTAATGTTATCATTTTCTCTCTCAATTTTCTGTTCTATGTGAACAGAATAATAAAATAGCTATCAGGACATAATGTTTATTTATATAAAAGATGGGAATTCCAACACAGGATAAAAAAAGTACAGTGACTCTTAGCCTTTGCTTGCGTTAGCAAGGGTAGGTTAGAAACATTCTGCAAATGTTGGTAGACTCTGGCTTTTTTTCCCTTAATCAATAATGCACAGAATATCTCACGGTATGCAAATGGTTTGTTAGAATAGTGTGTTTGGCTGTGCAAACTCTCACAAGGTGAAATGGAGGGTCAAACGTATGGAAACTTTTTTGCTCACAGAAAGCCTTTCTTCTGTTCTTTTTTACATGATTGTACTAGTGGGTATAGGGAAGAGAATGCCAGTGTTCCTGAGCTTTCCTTTAGAAGACCAGAACAGTGGCTCACAGTTAACTAAACACTAACTTCTTTGGCTCATAATGGTTTACAACGTTCATGCTATCGCTTGAGACCTGCTTCTTGTTCCGGTATTCTCGTTTGTATCACTGCATGATATACAGGAAACAGTTTTCAGGCTCTTTCCAGTGTCATCTATTTTCCCACAGCTGCTGACAGAGGTGATTCTAGTTTGAGACCAAATCAGACAAGAAAAATGAAATGAATAATTTTAAATGTGCCATGCCTTAATTCATGGCAATATTGTTTTGAAGCCCATGTTTTAATGTTACTTGGAAGCTACATACATGAAAACATGCTTGGTCATGGAGAAGTTTCGGAGAACCAGCCATTGTCCTATTCCTAATAGAGTATTATGACTGATCTTATTTTTTCTATGACTTTGTTCCTTAATCAATGTGTATTATTCTCTGATGACCTCATATCATGTGATAAAATAATAGGAGACCTGTAAAGACCAAGTTGTAACTACAATGTAATGAGAAAAAGACATTGTACTATACGATGAATTCTGAAAAAAAGATTTAAACAGACCTGTCCTTCATACTCTGAAGGGCACACATACCCTCAGTCCCAAAAAGTACTGGGATCTCCTAAGCTTGTGCAAGTGCAGTATACACTGCCTCTCACCACAGGCAGCATAGCCATCCCCTCCCCTGCTCTGTTATCACCTCATTCATAACTCTTTCATCGCCCTTGTTGGTTCCGTCCGCACCACATTTTTAACTCATTATTTCTGTCTCCCCGTAAGACATCTAGTCCTGGAGGTCAGGTCTTTTCATCACTTGCAGAGCTGCAGTACCTGGCATGGACCCTCGTTGTGAAATGAGCAAATGGTGAACAAATAACTGAGCACTGAGATGGGCTAGACAGAAATGCTAACTGAGTGCAGCTTGCAAAACAGGTCTGTTCCTTTGCCTCTGTCCAAAGCAAAATCCTGGGAGGAAATATGGCGAGAACGTCAGTAATTCGTAGTACTGATAGCATGTTTTCACTTAGTATAAACTATTTTCTTTGTGTGTTTGCACTCTTAACATTCCCATTTTATTATTCCTGATCCAGCATAAAATCAGATCATAACAAGTCAACAGACTGAAATATCTTTTTATGCAGGTCTATTGAAATGATCAGGCTTAACTAACTAAACCTACGTCTTTAACGCAGTGACTGTTTTGACTTGCCCTGAGGCTAACATTTTTTTGAATATGCAAATACATTAAGGTTTTGATTTTGTGACCAGAGGAGAGTCTGTATTATCTGAAACTGAAAGGGAAAATGCAGTATATTTTCATTGTAATCACTGATACATAATAAAATGAATTCTCATATGCATATGCTGCTTAAATTTATTTATCTATTTATACATAGATTTTTATGGTGGCAATGACCTTGGCATAAACTGAGGAGAAAAATATTCCTAAATTTCTTGAAAATATCATGTAAGGTTGTATGAAATTTCATTTTGGGAACACTATTTTTCTTTTGCAAGATGTTTTGAACAGCAGACAGGTTTCAGGGCACATAGTTTAAAGCAACATCAGAGTTATAATGAAGCCATAATGTGCTTTTATTACTCAAGCTTTACAAGCAGTTCAGGGATAGCTGAATTGTATTATCACCGCTATTGAGAAAAGCATGCTGCACTTTAACAGGACAACAGGAACACCTGCCAGCAGAGAGCTGTTAGATGTGAGGTTCCCCATCGCTCAGTTCAGCTAACAAACCACTTTACATGGGCTCCTAATGTCTGTGTTCTATCAGAACTGTATTTTCGCTGTCCACTCTTCAGGCATATTGCAGAGAGCTCTTCATCAATTTTCAGCGTTCTTTTTTTATTCTCCCGAGAAACCAATAAACTAAGACATTTTAGCAAAAACCCCTTATTTGCTTAAGCACGTGCCCATTGTTAACATGTATCTGACATTCCTTTGAGAGTTACATAATACAATCATTTATCTTATTCTGAATTTGTCTTGAATATTACCACTATAATCTTCCCATCATTAAAAAAGTCCTTATTTTAAAAACTGATGAGGTGTTGGAAATCACTTGATTACACTGTAATTAATATCTGATAGTTGCATTTTGTTTTCTGTCTAACGATGACTGCTAGAGAGAGCTACTTAGGGTTAAAAGTTGGTGAATATTTTTCTGTTTAAATCTTTGCTCTTTGGTTTCTCTTAATGATGGAGTTGGGATCAGGTATTTGCGTGCTCAGAAGTTCTGAAATGTAAAATACAGCCTTTGATACTAATTGCCTTGAGAGATAACCATTATCCATGTCTTAAATTTGTATTGCCATCAATTTCCCCTTCTTTGTGAACGTTGTATTCATAGGGTTTCCTGAGTAGACACCACTGTAAATCAGTGTTATTGGTAATATTTCAAACAAAACTTTCACAGAGTCAGTCATTGCACTTTGAGTGGTTTCTTGTATAAAGGTCAAATAAAGTTGATATTAACTTACAAATTATGTTATTAAAGAAAAATGACTAACAATTTTTGCACACCTTAATAACAATGTAATGAACTTATGTTTAATTCCAAGTTCCCTATAGTTATAAAAATTTTGCTGGACTATAAAACTAATGCCACAGGGTAATATAGAAGTTATTATCATGATGAAAATCAGAAAATATCAGAACTGTTGTTTTACATCAAGATTTTACAGAGGATGTGGCAATATTAACACTTTCAAATTTTACTACAAAATAAATGAAATCAAATCATAACCCGTTACTGCTCACTGAATTGCTCTCATGTTCGGTGGATAAAAATCAAGGATGTTTCAGCAGAATAAGCGGGTGTGTGATATGTGTGTCTGTAGAGGGGAGGAGGTCTCCTTAATTTAAGAACACATCTCTTGCAATTTTATTTCACAAGCATTTTTGCGGTGGAGGTGCCAAGCAGTCCCTGGTAATCAAATATTCTCCTGTGGGTTTTCTTCTGTCTAACTACATGGCCATGAAGGTAAGCCCATACCATGTAAAGAACATGCTCAAAACAATAATCTACAGCCATAACAACTTAGTACACCTGGGCATGCATATACTGGAAAAGGAATGATGGCCCCGTAGAGTAAGTAGTGAGTGCTGAACCTGACTTTGCTTGTACAGTCTGGGCTTCAGAGCAAACAAAACACAATCAAAAATCACAGACCCCACCATTCAGAAAGATTCTCCTCAATAACAAAATACATGACCTGAACAAATTAAAAAAGGAACAGTAATTTGGCAGGAAAAATAAATTAATTGTGCATAGAAATTGCAGTGTTCTTCAGGTAGGCTAATCTATCTTGCAATCCAGCCAATATTTCACACTAAGATGACATCCATCCATTTTCTATTGCAGCGCTGCATTCAATATAGCCAGTGTCACACTCATTCATCATCCAGTACCATGATTGTACTTCACAATTATGCTTCTTTGGGGGGCTTTGTAAGAGAAATAGTGCAATAGACACCAAAGATTTAATTAAAGAGCAAAATATATGAGCGCTCTGGCTGAAGGAATACTGTGTACCTTGAATTTGAAGGTAAATTTGATGAAGATATGTTATTAATTAACATATTTTTGGCCATAGATTGTTTCTAGTCTTTAGGTTGTTAAGATATTCTTAACAACTTAATTTTACTAGAAAAAAGTGAGGGATGACATCAAAAATGGGAAAAATAAGAGAAATAATGAAAATCAAGATATCCTTGTGCCCTGTATAAAATAACCCATTTGAAGAGTCAAGTGCAGGGTGTCTATCTGGGGGTTCCTTTAACTATGTTAACTTCTTTTAATGACATTCATTTGTTGTTAGTATAAGGAGGACTCTCTTAGCTTCCGCTTTTAGTAGGTTCATTTCTATGCAGTACAGACCCCTCTGGAAAGAAGTGTTCACTTCGCAGAAGAAGAAAGCAAAGAATAAAGAGACCTGCTCTCTTGCCTAGGGTTACAATATAAGTTAGTGGAAAAAAGCATATTAAAATTCAGGTCTCCAGAGTTCCAGTGTTTTAATTAGCTTAATAATCCATGCTAACTTTCATGATTGCTAGGGTTTAGGTTTTGGTATTCTCAACGTTGTTCTCAACACCTATGAAAAATGGGTGCCCTTCATAAGGTTAATGTGAACTATGAGTTACACCCATTAGGCACAGCCTAATCTTTGTTCCTTATCCACCTCCAGGGTGCTTAGTGCAGTGTGAACACATTCCCTTATTTTACATTCAAAAGAGCTTTGCCCACTTCTTTGAAAATTTTCCTGTTACAGTATTAATGTCAAAAACAAAACAATTATTTGACTGTTTCCATATACAAAGTTATAATGAAGTCATAAATTTCATATCAACTATAATAAAAAATTTAATGCTCAGTATCTTGTCTACAACTGCAGCACTAATAAGAATTGGAAGAGGTATTGGTTCTCTGGCTTTTTCAAAGGATCACAACATATGATTTTTCTGTCTGTAAGTTCAATTTGTAAATAATTAATTTGATATCACTAGATTAATCAATAAATAGGTTTGACAAATACAGGCTTATCAAGTTCTTTATATATAAAAACATTTCCTTAGATCTAATTTTACTTATTTACAACTTATATTGTAAATATATTTATATTGTAAATCCAATCTATTGCTTTTTTAGTTTATTCACATAGTTATTTGATGAGTATTGAGCCAACTAAGGGGTTTAAAATCAGGAAGGGATTTTAGGTTGTGCTATAATTAATCTTTTAGAATGATTATTGTAAGTGGATGTTAGATGGAATGAACCAAGATTTTCTCTCAAGATGCATTATATAGAAATTCTGCATTGAAGAAGTTAGTATTGCCATACTAAGGACAGTAGAGGACTATCCAGCAAAGATAAAAGATGAAAAAATTAACTTTACTGAATTTCTAATTAGGAAGAGAATGAGCAACCAAGAGAATAATCACTGTTTATTACACACAGAGAAATGCAAAGAAAATCAGTAGTGAGGAGATGCAGGGTATGATTCTGCTGAGCCAGATATTTTGGAAAATTTCACAAAATTTCCCAAACTGTGGCTGTCCCTAAGGTTTTGGTGTACTCAGTATGACAAAGAAGTCCCTGGGGGTATTACATCAATGACTTATATGATTACTGCCCAAGGAGACCATTTGGTATGGATCTGAATAAGGGAAAGGAGAGTTTAAGTGTCGGGAGTGACCCTAGCCTTAAGTAACTGGAGAACTACTAAGACAGGTTTTCAGAACATGGATTGAAAAGTTACTGTGCCCTGAACAATGATAGTGCTGATATATGTGGAGTGTATTGAGCTGTGCTTTGAAGGTGAAATCAACTGACTATAATTTTGTATGGGCAATAATGATATGCTGAGATAAGACAAGGTGTTATCATCAGTAACTATCAATTTTCCTCTGATAAACCTGATTATTTTGTTTTGTTTTGTTTATTTCTTGTTTCTGTATTTGTTTGTGACAGCGTCTCACTTGGCTAGCCTGGAACTGGAACAGAACAGGCTGCCTTTAAGCTCATTATGATCCTCGTGCTTCTACCACTAGGGTGTTAGGATCAAAGTGCCATAACCAGAGTCAAGTGGATTTTAATGAATTAGGAAAAGCTTATAACAAAGGGGTTAGAGAAGGAAAACAGCATTTTGTTCATCCATATTAAGTTTGAGATATTTATATTTTTTCCCATGTGTATTTTGTTCATATTCTTTCCCCTCCTCCCACATCTTCCATATCCTTCCTATCAAGAATCTCTAACAAACAAACAAAAATCAACAAGAGGGAAAACAAAACAAAAAGTACATAGAAAATGTACATAGGAAGTATGGAATACAGTTTCCATGTATTCTGATGTGGGAGTGTCATATATCAATCTGTTGATTTCATTGGTTAAGGAATAAAGAAACTGCCTAGGCCCCTTGATAGGCCAACCCTTAGGTGGGTGGAGTAAACAGAACAGAAGGCTGGGAGAAAGAAGCTGAGTCAGTGAGTCGCCATGGTTCCCCCACTCCAGGCAGATGCAGGTTAAGATCATTCCTGGTAAGCCGGCTCGTGAGCTACATGGAATAATAGAAATGGGTTAGATCAATATGTAAGAGCTAGCCAATAAGAGGTTGGAACTAATGGGTCAGGCAGTGATTAAAAGAATACAGTTTCCGTGTAATTATTTCGGATATAAAGCTAGCCGTGCAGGCGGCCGGGTGCTGGGGACACAGCTCCGCCGCTCCTAATTCAACAGAGCCCATTTTGTGTTGTTCAACTCCTCCTGAGCATGGTGTCAGTCCTAGAACATGGTTGGGATTACCAAGTTACTCTCCACTGGGAATAACTAATTCTTTCCTTCCCAGAAGGTATGAATAATGAACTGCTTCTTGGTCAAGAGTGAGACTTTCTGCCCAATTTCTCTTTGTACTGAGATTTGTTTTCCCTTAGGATCCATGAACTATCTAGTTTCTGGTTGTTGGACCCTTTAAAACTGTCAGATGTGGGTTCCATCTCATGGACTGGCCTTGATTCCAATTCATATGTGATTGATTTCATCCATCTGCTGTTGTATCAGTAAAACTTGCAAGTGCCCTCTTATACAGTGTTTATCACTAGATGCCAATGCTCACTTTTTTCTACCTGTGTAGTATGCAAACCACCTTTCAGCACCTTGGACATTAACCTTCTAGTTGGGCACCAGCTCAATTTCTCTATGTTTAATAACATAAGTAAGTTCTCTTCAATAATGTTTATAAATTTAACTTTTTTTCTAGTGGGAAGTTAGATATTGGGAATATCAATATACAGAATTGAAAGACACATAACAATTCTAACACACATGTCTTTGTTTCACTAGCATAAGATGATTTGCATGAAATCCAAAATTATTTAGATTTAGCAATTATATTCCGTTTAAACTTAGAACTGTAATATACAACTAATCCTAAAGTAAATTTAAATTTTATAATGATTGTTAAACTAATTTGCTTAGAAGCATATAAATTTTTCTAGTCATACACCACAGAATTCACAAGAGCGAATTCTTGTCAGTATTTCAACAGTTTTGGAACAATTTATCAATAGAAATATGAACAAATTTTGAATAAAAACATCATGAATGTCAAAAATTCAAAACTGGAAACATTCAGCAGCATTTAAATATGGTCTGTCTTTTAGTTAATAAGTATTCTTCATATATTTACCATGACATATAACCTTGAATTCACTTTAAGTGTCATCCTCAATTCAAATAAGGTGACAATGTATGATCATGTAATTAATGTGGAGTTATATTCAAGGTTAGAGAAAATATTCCCTCTGTATAGGCTGAAGGTATGGTTTGTTGAGCAAGAATTCTAAAATAATGTACTTGGAAAGTAGGATGTGTTCTTTCTAGTGACAGAATTGGCCCACTGCCCATTGTCTTCTCCAATACACATTTCTCCTGCCTTTGATATAATTTCACTTAATTTAGTGAGTTACTGAAGACATTGTGATAAACAAATATTTGTTTCAAATATTAAGAAACTCAGTTGTTACTCAAAGTAACGGGCTCTTGTTTTCTTGTTTTTTTGTTGTTGTTGTTTTTTTTTTTTTTTCGAGACAGGGTTTCTCCGTAGCTTTTGGTTCCTGTCCTGGAACTAGCTCTTGTAGACCAGGCTGGCCTCGAAATCACAGAGATCCACCTGCCTCTGCCTCCTGAGTGCTGGGATTAAAGGCGTGCGCCACCACCACCTGGCATGGGCTCTTGTTTTAAATATCAAGTAAACACTATATTAGGAAATGACTGTGCAATTTTCACTGAATGAAAATTTGGGTCAAGATGACAAATATTGGGAGTCTGTGGCAGTCATAATTGTACCATGACAACTGATTCAATGGTGTGATACTCATCCCTACCTTTTTTTTCCACCAGTAACCAGTGCATACGGGGATTTTCACATGCAATATATGTCTTACATTAGTCAATTCTAATATCGTGAGATTGTGTGGTCTGACGTCATTTAATCATATATATCCTTCCTGGATATAAAGGGAAATATCAAGGATCACAGATACAACATTTAAAAAAAATCATTTTGAGGTGTATTCTATTCTAGTTTAGATTAATTGGACCATGTGTCAAGAGAATCTGTATATTGTAAGGGCAGAGAGAAGGTGAAACAAAAAATAGGGGCCTCAGTTCTATAACTATAGTCTATAGACCTTAAATTTGATGAAACAGTAAATAAATTTGGAAGAGCAAAGTTTCCCCAAATGAACAGTTTTTAAATCATTTGATAGTTTGTCTTTATAAACCTAAGTAGAAACCAAAACACATACATCTGAACTTGTGAACTTAAGATAATAGGTACTGGTAATTATTAAATTGTGGTAATTTGTTAAAAACATATAAAAAAGAAATTCCTACAACTATGTCAAGAATGATGAATGACAGTGTAGCATGCTTATACCAAAATCATTAGCTTGGATTTTTATTCATAGCTAGTGTTGTTGAGACTCCTGTATGTAAGAGAAACAACCTAGTTTGGTTTGTTTGTTTGTTTCATAGCTAGATTTCTGGGTCTCCGCTAATTCCTTGAAACTCAGTTCTCAGAGATACATGCAGAGGTGCAGAGAAAGTCAGATAATGGACTTTCTCTGGACATGTTGGATAGTTTTCATGAGGAGAACTATCTGCACAAGAAGAAAAAATCCTTTAAACTAGGTAGTAAGGGTCTTGGATCTTTCCCTACAGTGTTTAGTAAACTGTGTTAACTGTCAGTTTGCCTTTTGCTCCGTGAGTGGCCTGTTTCTTTCCTTCTACGTCCATTTCTGCGCAAAATCTCAGTTATGGATGAAAAGTCAGAAACCATCTTCATAGCCTATACCTGCAATCCTTCTATTGAATAAAATGACTGTGAGCACCCATGAGGCACATGATCCTAAGGGGTTATTTGTTGTAGAATGTTTGTCAGCATAGTATGAAAGAAGACATCTGCACACCATAAGGCTTCAATTTTAATATAAAATAAATGTACTTTTGTCACTTACAGATAAGAAAATCCTTAATATGTACATATGATTTATTTCAATCTTACCCAAAATTTATATTACTACGATTATTGTTCTTACCACACTAAAACAATATTTATTCATGAATAAAATACTTGCATTTTGAACAAGTCACCCCATCTATTCTCTCCCTCCAATTCTTCCTGACTTTCCTAACACTATTTTCTTTTTTTTTAATCCAATGAGTCCACTTAGCTCAGCCTGTATGTTTGTGGGTGTAGGCCCACTAACTGCAGTGTGGTAGCTTCTCTGGGATCACACCCCAAAGGGAAAGTTAGTCTTGCTCAGTCAGGAGCCATCAATTACCAATAGCTCTTTAGGTAAGCGGTGGACTTCAAGTGAACTATGCACCTCTATTCTGGGATTTTACCTAAAAGGGGTTCTGCACAGGGTTTTGAGTATCTTACAATTATTTGTGCAATAGCCCTGACACATCTGACAAAAAATTACTCCTAATTTATGTTCTTACATTCTTTTTGTCTTTTCTTCCTAAATGACCTGTGAGTTAGGGTTGGGGGCTGATATAGGTAATCACCTCAAGCTTAGTGTAGCACGGACTCTCATTGTCTTCTCATTGGTCAGTCGTGTGTACCAGGCTTTTTCTTTTAGGCCACCCACCAACTTCCAAATCATGACACAGAAACTTCTTATTAGTTATGATGCTTGGCCTAGCTTAGGTTCATTTCCGGATAGTTCTTTTATCTTAACCTGCTTTTCTTTATGTACCTTTTGTCTCAGGGCTTTTTACTTTTCATTCCTTCTGTATATCTTACTTTAACTGCTTCTCATGTAGAGCTGGCTCGAGCTGCCTGGCTTGTTACCCAATGTGTGATCTCCCTCATTCTCTCCTATCACTCTTTTCTAGCTTAGAATTCTCCTTTTTATTCTCTCTGCCTGCCCGCCCTTCCTTGTCCTCCTCCTGACTCTCTATTGGTCATTCAGCTTTTTAGTACAACAGGTGCCTTAGGAAGGCAAGGTCAAACAAATGCAACACATCTTTACATCATTAAACAAATGCAGCAGAAACAAATGCGTCACACCATTACGGAGTTAAAGTAACATTCTGCAGCATATACAAATGTAATACATCTTCGACTACTTAAACTCATATTCCACAACAGTTCCCTCTTGTGTATAAAAAAGAAAGTTTTTCATTTTAGCATAGTAAGACTAAATACAATCAGAATTATTATCAAATAAGAATTGTATTTAACAATTTGGAGAAATCACTATTAGCAGTCCTGTCTTGATGAGTCCAAATCACTGTACCTAATTTACCTTCTATCGTAACTAAGGAAAACTGTAACTATAACTCTCCAGTCTTCGCCTTCAGCAAAGACCCAAGAAGGATATAACATTAGCTGGGTAGTCTGAAAATGCAGCGTAAGCCACTTCTAAAACTATAGGAATGACAGAGACATCTGCTGGCTTAGACAGCACTCAGGTTTTCTCTTCAATGTTGGGGCAACCATCTTCAGCCTATAGTCATAGAATATCTGACAGACTTTTCTATGAAGCAGAAATTTTGAAGAACTATCTTGTCTTTTCTCGGCATAATTCAATAGTCTTTTTTCTTTGTGCCATGCTTGTCTAGTTTGTACAGCATAGTCTCAGGAATCAAGACAAGGGTATTTTCTTGCCCAAATGGCTACCTTTGCCATAATGATAGCAACTCCATAGGGAAGGTTTTTGATGCTCATCATCCTTTCTGAAGTAGATTGGGATACATTGATGCCTGGTCCTCTTGCTCCTAAAACAGACAAACTTTCAATGGTAACATACATATCTGCACTGACACAAGTATGGACTGTGCACTGTATTTAAGCCAGCCAAAGATGATTTCTTTTTGTTTTATGTTTAAACAGGTAAAACACATATCAACTCTTTTGAAGTTTGTTCTTGGTTTATTTCTTTATATCTGCAGCCATATTTTCAGGACGTCTTCCCTGACTGAACATGATGAATCCATAGTCTTTCATTTCCTGTAGAAATTAACCTCTTTCCCAAAGAAATACATTTTCTGACTTCCATTTCAAAGCTGTAGCATTTTTAAAGTATCTGACAGGGTTTATTTCAGCAGTCCCTCTTCCAATGCCATGTTTCCCAGCAGCTGTCATTTGGTGATCAGCATTCAAAAAATTCTAAATTAATACAACACGCAGGACCCAGACTCCATGTATATTCCCATTTTTTGTGGCTGATCCTTTACTATTTACTATGTTCTATGACCATTAATACCCACTTTTTCTTTCTTTCTTAAGCATAAGTACATTTTTAAACACCTGAGAACCTGTTAGAGGTTCTGTTTTGTTTTTTCAATCTGGACCTATAGTTACTGTGTGTTTCTAGCCTGTTATGTCTGAATAACAAAACCTTAATCTGCTAAGCAACTGCTCAGGCCTCCACCTAAGCTTTGGTGGCTCTGACCCTAACTGTGTTGTGAGAGCTGAGCCTTAAGCTTGCAGGCTGATCCAAAGGTTGGTTTCCCAGGAACTGCATCCAGCAGCCCCAGGTTTAGGAAAGGGTGTTCATCTTGTGGCAGGGGTTTGTACTTAGCCTTTTGCTTCTACTTCATGTGCAGGCTTTTTTTTTCTATCTCAAGCCCTATGTGGAAATTTGGGCACCATTTTGTACCAGGCTTTTTCTTTTAGTCCACCAACCAGCTCCCAAGTCAAAACACAGGGATTTATTATAAATTACGAATGCTTGGTCTAGGTTAGACTTAATTCAGTCTTGCTCTTTTAACTTAAATTAAATTGTTTCTCTTTTCTACCTTTTGCCAGGCTTGTTGCCCCAGGCATGATCTCCCTCATTCTCTCCTCTCATTTTTTCTTTTTCCTTTTTTTATTTTTATTTTTCCATTCAAATATTTACACTTCCTTCCCTCCTCCCAATCTCTTCCCTCCTCCCACTCCCCCTCCTCCCTCCCCCTCCCTGCTTGAGAGAGGGCAGGGAAACCTGCCCTGTGGGAATTCCAAGGCCCTCCCTGCTACATCCAGGCCTAGGGAGCTGTGCATCCATATAGACTAGGGTCCCCAAAAGCCAGAATATGCCATAAAAACAAGTCCCAGTGCCTTTATCAATGGCTTCTCAGTCAGCCCCCATTGTCAGCCACAGAGAGACCGGTTTGATCACATACTCATTCAGACCCGGTCAAGCTGGATTTTGTGAGCTCCCTTTAGAACAGGCACACTGCCTCAGTTGGTGGACCAACCCCTCACGGTCCTGACTTCCTTGCGTTTTTCTCCCTCTTTCTGCCCTTCAACTGGACCTTGGAAGCTCAGTCCGTTGCTCGGATGAGGGTCTCTGTCTCTATCTCATTCTTTTCAAACCTAGATTTCTCCTACTTTCTCTCTATTTGTCAGCTCTGCCTCATCCCTCTCCTGCCTATTCTATTGGCCATTCAGCTTTGTATTAGACTATTCTGGTGCCTTAGACAGGCAAGGTCAAACAAATGCAACATGTCTTTACATAATTAAACACTTAATTCTTACATCGTTAAACAAAGGCAGCATAGACAAATGTGTCACCCCGTTACACAGTTAAAGAAATACTCTGCAGCTTAAATAAATGTAACAGATCTTTGTCTAATGAAAGGAAGATTCCATAAAAGTCATCCATCTCTACATCAAACAACATACAGTAAGATAAAAAGCGTCTCTGAGGCAGATGAGAATATGTCTTCACCTATGTGTAGAAAGATAAGAACTCAGGGGTTTTTCTACTACAACTTTTTTTTTACTTCCTTTTTATTTATCCATTGTGGCTTTTACACCAGGCTCTTGTATCCCATTCATTTCCCCATTCCTTTATATTCACTCTCTGACTTTGCAAACCGCCATCCCCAAAACAAAATAAAATTTAAGAGAAAAGAAAGGAAAAAGGAACAAAAGGAAAAGTTTTGACATGGACCTGCAGTGTGGCAGTAAATCACGCAGTAAACAAACTCTTTTGTTCATATTTCATTAGTTGCAAGTTTTTGTTGCAAAGATTCATTGGTCTGTATATGACTTCATACAGCTATGCTGCAACAAATAGCAACATATGTTTTGAAGAAACTCTGTGCTCTCTTTTTGTTTTTGTTTTTGTTTTTGTTTTTGTTTTGTTGAGGCAGGGTCTCACTATGTAGCTCTGACTATTCTTGAATTCAATCTGTAGACCAGGCTAGCCATGAACTCATGAAGATACCCCTCACCAGTATTGGAATTTAAAACAATATCCACTATTCCTTCCTACTCTGTGCTATTTTAATGCTGCTTAAACAACAGTAGAAAAAAATTAGTTTTCAAGGCTACCCCAGGACAAGCTTCTGTGTGGAGCATCAGGCTTGTTCACTTAGTCATAGATTATAATCTACGCAGAAGCCAGTTTTACCCAATCTAAGGGAAACTAGTTTATGTACTCAGGCCAAGCACACACAGTGACCCATCTGGAAATGGAAATGGGTCAGTTTCAGCCAGCTGCCAGGTAATATGACAGTGCAGATGAGGGAGCAGAAACAAATGATTGCCACCCGAGTAGACAGCACTGTCAGGCTGCTCCCAGAGGAGATTCAGACGCTGACCTCATCATGAGTATCGGGTTTTCTGGTCAAACGTTCATCTTTGATCTCTGCTCTTGTCATTTTCTACTCTACAAGCTCATTTCATTTTTAGTGTTATCGCCTATCATTTAATGAAAACGGACCTTGAAATATATATATAAAAAATGTGGTGATAATGAGTTGTATGAGCTTTTTGTTGAACAACATATTGTCAAAGGAGAATACCCCCAGGAAGAGAAACCCTGAGATGGAGTTCTTAGGACAATATTTGACTTTTATGTGAATTTGCCTAGTTCCGGGCCTTGGATTACTCAAGAGATAAGAGCTCAGTGGTGGCCTGTGAAATCCTTGCCACGGGAGCCCTGCCACAGATTCCTGCTCCCACTGTGACTTCACCCAGCAGCTCAGCCTAAAACAAAGAAAACAAATTCCCATGAAAGCCAAACGAAAGGGTCACGGAAAGGAGAGGCAGAACTCATTAATTTATTTTCAGGCCCGAGGGTTCATTCTTTAAAATGTGTGCCACATGGTCATGTGCTGCTCACACTTTTTTTTTTTCTTTTGTTTTAAAGCATGCCCTCTCCAGCTTGTCTTGCCAGTGTTGGCTGCCCTTCAGCTCCATGCCCTGGGGTTAGCTCGAGCAGTCTTGTAAATTCAAAACCAGGAGATTTTGTGATTCAGCCCAGGTGGGCTTGCCTCATGACAGAGTTTACTCCTTAAATAATTTTATAGTGGTTAATTATTCATCTGAAATAGAAATAAGTTCAAACAATAAATTTCACATCCTCGCCTTAGTGGGTAAATTCTTTTTGTTCATAATTCCTACATCATTTAAATTGAACATGTGGGTGGCTTTTATTTTGGGGGGAATCACAGAGTGAAAAGACAGTAAATGATTACATCTGATATTTAGGTATCTTCTCAGGTGTTGGTGTAAGGCAGGGAATTTGAAGTGGTACATACTAAAATCAGACTTTTGTTATCTTCCTCCCTAATTTTCTCTCTCTCTCTCTCTCTCTCTCTCTCTCTCTCTCTCTCTCTCTCCCCCCTCTCTCTCTGTCTGTCTCTCTCTCTCTGTCTGTCTCTCTCTCTCCGCCCCCCCCCCCCATTTGCCATCCTCTTCCCTCTTCAATTTGTTTATCACTTGCAAGGGCCAGAGGAAGGTGGCAGATGCCCTGTTCTCTTGCTCTCTGTTTTACTTCCTGGGTAAGGGTCCCTCATTATATTTAGATGGTGGTAAGCAAGTCTGATCCTTCTGTTTTAGCCTCTGGCAAGACTAGGGTTACAGGTATGTGTGTTTATGCCAGCATTGTATGTCCATTCTTGACAAACTGCCAAACCTATTTTTCATGTTTTCTATCAAGAAGCAGAGAAGGAAGGAGACTAGGAAGAAATGCTGGAGGGTAGAGGGATTAGGGTCAGGAGGAAGAGTAGAAGAAAAAAAGTAGGTTAAACAACATTTGTAACTACTATGTTTTCTCCATGCCTTGTAAATCATCTTAGATTTGTTTTGAGACGTCGAGAAAAGAATTGTTCTGAACTCTATAGGTTGTGGTCCATGTTGCATATCCAAAAGTGTTGTTTTCATTTTTTTCATAGTAACAATATTTCTATTAAAATAAAAACCATTAACCCATTCCTATGCAAATAATTAAGTGCTTGTGAACATCTTTAAAAGGCATCCATTGACAATCCTAACTATGTTTGAATTGTATGCAACAGATACAAAATATAAAATTAAAATGAGTGGCAGGAAAATCATTTTAAGGAATGAGAGTAAAATCATTTTTTAAAAAATGTTTCTTAAAAATCATTTTAAGAAACTGTTTTCCATTATATATATTAGTGGTGTTAAAACTTTTAAATGCTATTGAAATTTGTGCCTGCTGCATAATTAGCATGCAGTATCATTTTGAGAATCCTAATTCAAAATGGTACTTCAGAATTATTTCCAAGTCTGTTCGTTATATTTACTAAGACTTTGTTTACATGCTTAATGATTGTCATTGTTGTAAAAGTCAAGTGGTAAAAATTCATAGAGCCAGCCAAAGAAGTGTAAATGCCTGCATTTGTGAAATCTTGAAATTCATATTTCATACTTATTCAATAATAATGTAGATATTTTGTAGAGTTTTTTGACTGGGAGGTTTTGAGTTTACCTCATTTTCATTCACTAATCTTTCAAAAAAGTGACTTATTTTAATATTTAAAAAAATACTTTATTGTCCTCTTTATGCATATCTCAATGTTGGTTCTTGGAAGTGCATGCAATTCCAGTTAGGACCAAAGGAGGGTATGGGATTCCCTTGGGCTAGTTAAAGGTAGTTAGCTGTGAGCATCCAGCAGTTACTGGACATTGAACGTTGGGTCTCAGTAAGAGTAGCGTGAAATCTTTACTGCTGAGTAACTTCTCCAGCCCCATATTTTCATATGTTTCTTTTATATGATATGCTCCAAAGCCCTTACAGCTTACATTGGGAAGATCTGTAATTATAAAACTAGAAATATGTTGTAAAGCATACCGGCACAAGAATTGTTGTGAGGGACATTCTTTTCAGGAATAAATTTTATATAAAAGAATGTATTTCTCTCTAGAGTACAAAGTCTCATAAAAAGCAACTGTTTCATAACTACTAATTAAAATGTGAGAATTCTGGAATGTTTATTTTGTAAAGAAAAGATGCAAATTCTTTTAAGTACATTATCCTAAGTAGAATAACTCTTGTCAGCATGCAAGACTTGTTTTGACAATAACGTCACTAAACTTCTGTGAGTTTTAATGTAGGAAATGCCTCTATGTTCACCTTTGTAAATTACAATTCCTGTAATATCCTGACAAATGGTAAACTACAACTGACACCTGAGTGCACAGGTTCAGATCTCTGTCTCTTCTGAGTATATAACCAATGCCAGTTTCACCCAGTGTTACAGTGGGACAAAGTATGTCTAGTGATTTTTCATTTAATCTCAGTTAATGTACATCCATAATATACATATATATGTTACAATTTTGATTTTATAAGAATATTTTTATATATGGAAAATTGTAAAAATAGTATACAGATAATTTTAATGTCCTCTATTGATGTGGGATTCCTCTCTGTATGCAGTGAATAGCATTGGTTAATAAAGAAGCTGTTTTTGGCTTGTGTTAGGTCAAGGTAGAGCTAGGCACGGAAAACTAAATGGAATGCTAGGAGAAAGAAGGCAGAGTCAGGGAGACGCCATGTAGCTGCCAGAGGGGAAAGATGCAAGTTGTCAGTTGGAACCTTGCCGGTAGGCCACAAGTCTCATGATAAAATATAAAACAATAGAAACTGGTTAATTTAATATGTAATTGCAAATAATATAGTTTTGTATGATTATTTTATGGTCTGGCCAGCCAGGAATAAACAAGTGGCCTCCACCAACAAGTATTAGAAATTAAGTTGAATGATGATAAAACAATGAAAATATGATTTTTAAAGATCTAACTTTTATGAACTGTTGCCAATATGAACTTTGCCGTTCTGATACCAACTTGATAGTTGAGTCACACCATACAGATGTGAAGCCTGTGTGTACAAGGATGGGTTATGATAGCCCAATTCACGTAAGACAGTCACACTGCTGGTCTTGCTTAGGCTGTGTGAGAAATATCATCAATGTATGCTTATTCTGTACAGGCATTTCACAAGTTCCGATGGAGATGGAAGTGGATAAATAAGGAAGAAACTATAACTATCCGAAGAAACTATAACTATCCTTTTGAAAGTTAGTAGTGGAGTCTGAGAGGTGGGATTTTAATCTGATGTTACTGTTCACTAACAAAACCATGGTGCTGAATTGGCTAAAATTTTATAAACTTTGCTTTATTCATTTAGTAAATCATGATGTCTGCTTTATGAGATTGGTACAAGGAATTTATGAGAATCCACATGTCAAGTGATCAGTAAGACACAAATAGCTGTATTCTTTATTAGATCACTTAATGATGGTGATAATGATGATGGTGCTTTAGATTATTTTGGATATTAAAGTTATAAGAACTATAATAAGCTAATAAAACCCTTTAATTCACTGAAATAACCAAGAAGAATTTGGGTACATGAGGATTTTCTTGGTCAATTTTGACTATCAAATTGATTAGATTGAGAAGTGCCTAGGAAATGAGGAAAGCACCCCTGGGCAAATCCGTGATGATGTTAACTGAGGGAAGAAACTGTCCTGGATGTGAGGGGGTCCTGTGGGATTAGAAAGGAAAGAAAGACAGATAACATTTCTCCTCCCCTGTTTCTGCATACCCCAGCAACCAGGACCTTAGTTAAATTTTTCCTCAAAATAGGCAACACTGGAAAAAATGCATGAAGAAGAACTTAAAGACAGTCATTCCCTTTGGGCAATTAATACAACTAGAGATGTGGGTGGGGTATTACACTTCTGTAGGTCTAGCAATTAGAAGTTAAGGCAAAAGATCAAGAGGTCAACACCATCATCAGCAACACGGTGACTTTCAGGCCAGCCATGGAAACAAAAAGACTGTCTCAAAAAACAAAATGAAAACAAAAATAAACATAAAGTAGTCATATGTGTTTGTTTTATGAAGAGCACTGTAGGGTAAAGACAGCTAGCTCTCTGATTAAGAACTCTGGTTGCCCTTCCAGTGTAACCAGGTTCAGTTCTCAGCACCTGTGTGACAGCTCACAGCCATCCGTAAATACAGTCCCAAGGAATCGAATGCCTTCTTCTAATTCCCACATGTGCCAGGCATGTATGTGGTACACAGATGTACATGAAGACACAGCACTCATACACAAAAATCAAAAAGTAAAAATACTGAAAATAAGTTGAACAGTTTTTCAAAGAAAGTTTAACTGGGGTTTACCCATGGCTGAACACGCATTTGGAGACAGATAATGAACCCTGATGGGATTCCTTAGTCATAGTCCTTTAAGAACTAGTAATATTAGGGTATAGAATGGCTTTTTATTGAATGGAGAAGCTTAGACTTTATTTGACCTTAAATATTTTAATTGATGGTATCAAGTTATCATTTTGGTAATACAACCGCATGTTGTAAAAGCCAAACAGCTAGACAAGTGGTTGTAACATTTCCAGCATTGTAGTTTCTATGGCCACTGAGTATAAAGGAACAGAACATTTTCAACAGAATTCTTAGCTAATAAACAAAAGCACACACTTTTCCAATCTTTGATATTATCAATTAAGAGTGAAAAGCCATAAGGAGATATTTGCTTTGTAAAGTCTAGAGTTGATTACACATACGAATGCTAAGGTCCCTGCTGGCTTCATTTACCTGTTGACAAATTCACATAATAGATTTCACTTTAGTAGTGTCAAAAAAACAATGTGCGGTAAACTCTTAAAAGAGAGATAAGTAATAAGCCTTAAACTTCCATTTCAGCTATACTTTTTTTCCCATCAGAGAACCACACAAACTCCCCTGTTAGGTCAGTGATGCCAGACAGCTAATTTCTCTGCCCAAACACGATGTACAGACTTGCTGACTTTACAGTATCCTGTGTTTCAAGATCCTCAAGGATATTAATAAAATTCTATTTCTTATGGGAACTTCAGATTTTTCCCCAGGAAAGATAACAAATCACTATCTGTTATCTCCAAATATTAAGGTAATTAGTGCTGGGTGAATTAAAAAGCAAAGTACAGCATTTATAGCGGTCCAGATACATGCTGAAGTTTGGAGGATGCTTACTTGAACTTTTATCAAAATTAAGGAAATTCTGGTGTTTGCAAAATTGAAGTAGCAAGTCTGGGGGAAAGGGTTATCTTGCAAGATTCCTGGAGCATCGTGTTGCCTGGTTGAACTGAAGATACTATGTGCACAGTCATTCCATTCAGGAATTTCTCAGGACTCTGAATTTCCTTAAAATGAAATGAAAAACCTTAAAAATGCAGAGACCTTAAAAGGCAAAACTGTGCTTTCAAAATGACTCTTGGAGAATCTGTTTTGTGATCCTTGCATGGGATTACTTTGATGTTCGTTTTAAAGAAATGATCCCTGACCTCCCATTCATTAGTATGTAAGGTGGAAGAAGCACCCAGGAATTCCAAAATAAACAAACCCTGGAATGGGTGTCCAGGGGTAGTCCAGGGCCTGGTGAACAATAGGCCTGGTATCTGTGGTGGTCACTAAATCAGATTGTCAAGTATCGCGTCACCATTGTTCTGAGTTGTGCTGATTCCTTTTCTTCTGGTGCTGACAAGACATGAGCTACAGATAGTTTAAATTTGGCTTTGAAAATTATCTTTCTGATTTACACAAAGCACTTACACCAGCGAAGAGGCAGCTCCTTTTGCATTCTGCTTCAATTATCTTGAGTCCATTTCTGAAACTCAGCCAGCTCCTGCTGGTGTACTCTAAAATGCTGTCAGGTCATCAGCTCAGTCAACATGTTCTAGCGGGTGTGTGTGTGTGTGTGTGTGCGTGTGTGTGTGTGTATGTGTTTTAAAACTTGCAAACTTGACTGTTTTCCCATAAATTGTATGCAACAATATTTTTTTTTTGATTTTTGAGACAGGGTTTCTCCGTAGCTTTTGGTTCCTGTCCTGGAACTAGCTTTTGTAGACCATGCTGGCCTCGAACTCATAGAGATCTGCCTGCCTCTGCCTCCCGAGTGCTGGGATTAAAGGCATGCGCCACCACCACCCGGCTAACGATATTTTTAAAAACAGTTTGTATTTATCCACAGATGAGCAAGATTTTAGACCTCTCAGCATAAAAAGGTCCAAATTAGTGACCTTGAGCAGACAGAAATACTAACTTGTTCTGTGACTTTTCTTTACATATTAAAATTAAACCTAAAGTAAGAAAATAAGTAGTTCTTAAAACAAAGGCAATATGGTATAAGTAAACACCAGTGTTTCTTAAATGAGTTACATTTCCTTATTCCAAAGTAAGTGTGTGTGTGTATGTGTGCATATGCTTCTCCTAAACATCTCTCTGGGAAAGAACATGACATTATTTATAAAGTAATTGATAAAGTGTTAAGAGAACAGAATAGAATAGTTTATTTCTCAAATAATATTCAAGATAATAGTTGGAAACAAATGGGTTTGTGGAAAGTGAAGAAAAGCATTTGTAGTTTTGCTGATTTGAACATATGGTATGAGCAGAAGCAGAGCAGGCATTTGCAACAATGTCACATCACATCACTTTGTGTTGATTTCTATGGCACGATGCAAGATCAGCTGGTTTTTAATGAATAAACTTCCTTCAAAAGCTCAACAAGGGAAGGTTTGATGCTGCAAATCTGGTGGTGTCCTTTGGGATTTTATGTTCTTTTTTGATATTTTCTGTAAATTCGTACCAATTTTTGTTGTATTTTACCTCTTATCTTGAGTGAATTGGCAACAAGAATGTAAGTGAAGTAATTTTTGCATTAACTGGAGGGGGAACTTTCCGCATCTAGGTGTAAGGAAGAAATCAGGTAATATGGTTTTGGTGGGAGCTGTACCAGAAATTGGCAAAAATTAGTTTTGTGTGGAGGATGGGAAATCAGAATGGCTAGAGGACTGGACTCTCAGGACTCTGCATCCTGAGCTTGCAAGGGGCATTGTCAGAAGCTCCTTGTCCCTCACGTAAAACACTTCACATTTCTAATACCCAACTTCATTTCTACAACAGCAGCAACAATATTTCAGGCTTGGCATGGTTGCTCATACCTATAATCCAGACCACAGGAAGCTAAGGCAGATAGGCTATCATGAGTTTGAGGTTGGATTTGGTTAAAGAGTGAATTCCAAACCAACCTTGCCTTAGATTAAGATACTATTTCAAAAAGTAATAACCAAAAAAAGGTAAATTTCAAAGTCTATAGTTTTTCCATAGGAAAACAAAACAAATATTAAGCAACAAATATTTTATCAAAATCTCATTTTAAACAATAAAAATTATTGCTTTTAAGGATGAGTGTTGTGGAATAATCCTTCCGTACACTGTGAAGATGTGTTACTCTCATCGTTAAAGAGTAGACTGACCAAGAGCTAGGCAGGAAAAGGTTAGGTAGGAGACCAAACTGGGAGGATGTTGAGAAGAAGGAGGGTAGATTCATAGGGAGTCACCAGACAGATGCAAATGAATCAACTAACATGCCATACTGAGTAAAGATACTTTCATGGAGTAGAGTGTAGATAAGAAGTACAGGTTGATTTAAGATGCAAGCGCTAGTTAGTAAGAAGCATAAGCTATCGTCTGAGCATGTATAGTCTCTGTGTGGCTATTTGGGAGCTGTCTGGCAGGACAGAGGACAGAGAAAGTCCTTCAACAGATGAGGGGAAGGTTTGATGTATACAGTGCTTTTCAGGCAGCCATGAGATCCTTAGTTTGAATTTCTGCAACCCATTAAAAGCCTGGTGTGTTGGGATGTGTCTGGAGTCCAACCGTTTTGAGAAGGGCATGAGTAATGTACAGAGGAAAAACCCCTAAAGTTTGCAGGCATGTTACCTCAGGTATGAAGTAAAAACCAACAAATAGGTAATGGCAGGAATAAGGTAAAAATGAATGGTTATTACAGAAGCTGTCCTTTAATTTCCCATCTGCTTGCAAGCACCCATGTGCTCTCTCTCTCTCTTTCTTTCTGAAACTCAACATGTTTTAGTTAAAAATTATCAACTTCTGAATACTATCCTAAAAACATCTTCCTTCTTTTTATTTGAGAGTATTGTCTAAGTTATCAGTCATCGTTAACTAAATGAAGAACTTTTAAACACTGTACACATGCACACACACACAAATGCACACATCTAGAACAATGAGTCAAAGGAAATTAAATGGTTATATAGTCTTTATGTGTGTTCCTGTCATGAAACAATACACAAATATTAAATGACACCTAAGAGAGGGCAAAATAACCAAAATGGTGTTAATCCATAGGTGTGTGTGTGTGAATTATTTGCCTAACCAATTTCATACACAAACAAGCAATGAGAGATGGCAATAGATAGGGTTTGTTTTTGTTTTTAACGCTTGCATAAAATAAGTGAGAAATATGAGTTATTTTGTGTTATATTGTCTAAATATGGAGAAACAGCAGATTTTATTACTCTTTTTTTAAGAAGGTTAAGTGGGGAAGAAAATCCATTACTGTTTTCAATTAGTATAGATAGTACACTTGTTCTAGCAGGGACTCTGTTAATTGCTTTACATGGATTATTTAATTGTATTTTCATTAATATCCCATTTTAGATTTAAGAAGAAGGCAGAGAGAGTTAGAGTCGATAAGCAATTTGTTTACAGTCAGTGCCTAGTGAATGGTAAAACAGGAACTCTAGACCATCACCCTTCGGCGCACCAAAGCATTCCAGGATGCAACAAAAGTGGGATGGGGCGGAATGATGGTTATGTTTGATCTCTAGGAGTCAGGCAAGTAGAAGTCTCCAATAGCATAGATATCCAGGCATGAGAAGAACACCTCAGTGGGAAAACAGTGTGTCCCATATTCTTATTTTTTAGTTTAAAATGGAGTAAAGCAAAGACACAAAGAAGGATGAAGGGACTTACAGTCTGGTATGCATGCATCAGCAGTGGGCTAAAAGTTTAATGGTAGCCAGGATACCATGGGCATCAACAACACAAAACAATTTAACAAAGAATTCAACCTGATATCACAGCTCAACTGTATCTCCCGAAGAGGGAAAGGTCATTTGTAGACGTAAGTCACAAACGATGCCACAGCAGTTTGGAATTATAATTAACAGGGTAGTATTTATTTAAAGGGGAAAAAACTTACAGATCACCGTCAGCCCTCTGTACGACCAGAAAGGGAGTCTAGCCGCCAGCCGAGCAGGAAGTGAAGAGAGC
>NC_022022.1:48940063-48956349 GCF_000317375.1 Microtus ochrogaster | reverse complement strand
CAGCCCTCTGTACGACCAGAAAGGGAGTCTAGCCGCCAGCCGAGCAGGAAGTGAAGAGAGCGAGAGAAGGAAGTGGCCGCTTTTTTAAAGGGAGAGAGAGACCACGCCCCAATGGGCGGGTATCTCAGCGGCTATAGGCTGGAGGAGCGGAAGGACCTCCCGCAACAGTCATTTGGGTCTTAGATATTTGGTCATATTTAATGCAGTGTTGCTGATTTTCTGGAAATCATTTATCCAGAGTATGTGGGTGGGAGCTAATTTGGATTGGGACCAAAAGGCTAATCCTTTACAGCTGCTTCTTTCTTTCTTTCTTTCTTTCTTTCTTTCGTTCGTTCTTTCTTTCTTTCTTTCTTGCTTGCTTGCTTGCTTGCTTGCTTTTTTCTTTCTTTCTTTTTGAATAGGACAGTATTTTGAGTTATTCTCTTTTTTTTTTCCTTCTGTCGGCACTAAGTTCTGAGGTTTGTTCTACCAATGGGTTGCATAACGTAAGTAGTAGCAGCTGTTCATTTGTGTTTCTTTTTCTAATTTAAAATCAATACACACACACACACACACACACACACAAACTCAATACATTATACCTAATACCTAGTTTGAACACATTCATCTTCCATCTCCTTCTGTCAGTTCCTTGTCTATTCATATTCATTTTCCCATTTTCATTCATACATTTTTTAATATAACTGATGCCTGAATGCACATAGTTGTTCCTCTATCTAAAGGACATGAGCAGCCTTTCAGAGGATTTCCTCCTTGAAGAAAACTGATTCTTCGTCCCCCGTTCAATTCCCAACAGCTTTTTGATGAGGGGTTGGAATTCTTGTGCCCCTCCTCTCTCTATTATGTTTCATGCTATTTTGCTAAATTTCTCAGCAGCAGACAGAGGCAAAATATGTGGAAGAAGGGAACACTACATTTCCATAATATTTTAAAGAAAGTAAACAGGGAATCCTAAATGACTTTTTGTTGTAGTTGAAAAGCTGCATCTTTGTCTCATAACCTGGGATGACAACCAATTATAAAATCTACAAGACCATCAGTCAGTAACACAAACGTGGGAAGTTCCATAAATTTTATGAAAACATTGAGAAAATAATAGAAAACTGTTATTTAAAGTTTTATTTAGAAGACTATAATATTTTCAGCCCTTTTAATGTTTATTTGTAGAACTGAATAAAAGTCCACTTTTCTAAGAAGTAAGTCCCCTGCACAGATAATATCAAAAATCAGCTTCCCTTTTCAATATTTGCGGAGAATTCTTAGTATATATGCACAAGGCTTAACAAAATAATAAAAATATGTAATCATTTAATAATTATATTTTTAAAAAATTATTTAGTCAGATTTAAATCAAACAATATTTCTAAAACATACTCTATATATTAATAAAATTTACTATATAAGTTTCATTAGGAGAAAAGTAATGAGATAGATATTAAAATACACATCATTTGTCATAAGAAACATAGTAACTAGCTAAGGTTAAATTTTATTCCCTTCATATTTCACTACCCAGTTTAGGTTGGTATGGTCTACCTCATTTATAAGTTACTAGTTTCCAGTATGTTTAAACAAAAACCATTTGAAAGCTCGAGAACTTATCTTTAATGACTAAAGAAACATTTCACTTAATCTGTTTATACCTTGTATTGTCTCAGTTGAAGGAATTAGTAGGACATATACTCGTCTAAATGAAGCAGTGAATGATGGCTAGTGTGTTTTATATCTATTACATTCAACAAATGGACTATGGTATGTTTCAGTCTTCAGATACTCAAAGATGAATTGTATTTCTGAGAAAAATCACTCTGATTGGGTAAAACAAATGTGACTTAATGTTTTTGATTATGTTTATCTTATGTTTTATTGAATCTTGATGTGGGAATGATTTCTTATTAATAAAGAAACTGCCTAGGCCCATTTCATAGGCCAACCCTTAGGTAGGCGGAGAAAACAGAACAGGATGCTGGGAGAAAGAAGCTGAGTCAGTGAGTCGCCATGGTTCTCGCACTCCAGACAGATGCAGGTTAAGATCATTCCTGGTAAGCCAGCTCATGGTGTTACAGGGATATTAGAAATGGGTTAGATCGATATTTAAGAGCTAGCCAATAAGAGGCTGAAACTATTGGGGCCAGGCAGTGTTTAAAAGAATACAGTTTCCATGTAGTTATTTCGGGTATAAAGCTAGCCATGCAGGCGGCCGGGTGCTGGGGACGCAGCTTCGCCGCTCTTAATTCAACAGAATCTGACCACTGATTCCTTATGTTTCATTTTCCCACTTGAGAAGGACTGGAAGCAAGAGGAGTTAAAAGATATTAGTCAAGGATTATCTCTTAAATGTAGCCAGCCTGCCAAACATCACACTTCAGATCAGGAAATTTTCTTTTCCTCTATTCTACAAAAAAAAAAAACAAAAACAAAAAAGCAAATGTTTCAAAGATAATCCCTGATTCTTGCAGAGGCAGTTTAATTTAAAACCATAAGATGATACAGAGAATCTCATAAAAATGTTTTATGAAGACTGATTTTAAAATGGTTCATTTTCTATAAAAATGTTTATGGATTTTTAATAGATAGTCTCTGTAGAGTCATTTTTCTTGAGTCTATTACTTTTTATGCTTTCTGGCAGTATGGTGTCATTTTCATTCCATGTGAATTTTTGAAGAAAAAATAATCAGAGCTAATGTCTCTGAAAACTCACCCACTTGTTATAATTAACTTGATTGCTAGTCTATCTTGTTCATGTGTCAAGAGAGCTTGCTGGTCAAGAACTCGCCAATGGCGAGTAGTACTTGAGGCTGCCTACGTCGATGTACCTTTGCTGTAACATGCATGACGTCCAAACCTTCTTCTTCAATTTTGTCTTTCTGCATCTCCTTTTTCATCTTTGTTGAGAAACGCGTTTTATAAATACACAGTTCATATAATTTCCAGTATTAATCTAAGTAGACAGAAAGTTTGAGGCCAGAAGAAGAAATAAAAATCACCAGTGTGTCTAGTCTAGTATCTGAGTCCTTACCAGAGTCATGTAAATAATGGGGTCATGGCTCCCCTTTTTTGGATTACAGACTACCTTGATTGATTTTATGTAATCTATTGGTCTCTTTCATTAATCTCTTAAATTAATTATTATTTTGTTACCTACTATTTTTGGTTTGAACTGTGTTCTAACAACCGAAGACAAATCATTAGATAATCTAGTTCCAAATTGTCTTAGAACTCTTTCAGCTGTATGCCTAGGGTCTGCTCAATTGGGCTATCATTTTCCATGAATTCTTGACTTCAGTTTTCATTTTCTATGATTTCTTCTTTACCTAACATTCTTTCAAAGTATTTTCTGTCCTTTTTACATATTTGTGTGTAGTTTCTGTGATTTGCTTATTATTGGGTTTTAGTGTTAATCTGCAATAAGCTGTTAAAATATGATAAGTTTTTTTATTTTTAAGACTTTTTTGATTTGCAGTGTAATTGATTTTAGAGAGGATTCCATGCGATTTTGAGAGAAAAATGTGTGTTCCCTATGCTTTCTTTGAAATATTCTCCAAACATAAATCCAATTTATTTGTGGTATGATTTAGCACCTAATTTGTCCAGCTGATTATTGGTTCAGAAGACCTATCTAACAGTGAGAGCAGAGCCCTGAAGTCTCTCAAGATTATTGTTTCAGAACCTACCTGACTTCCTGGCATTTAATTTGAAATTAAATTAAATTCGAAACCCCAATATTTGGTTCATAACTATAATTATGATATTTTCTTAGTGATTTTCCCACCTTCACGCTCTTATTAATTTGTGTCAACATTCTTTCTCTTTTCTGAGTGGCTTGAGCTTGAAGTCTCCGTCGTCAGAGACAAATAGTTATGGAGGTTTATTTTTGTCTCTGTGTGTTTGGTGCTCTCAGCCCCAAGCCCAGACTAATGCGTGTGTCTTGTAGATAACAGATAGTTATAACCTGATTTTTCTATGTCGACAGTCAGTATTCTGAGTGCGTTCTTATACTTAGTCCATGCATGTATTAGCATCCCAAATGCATAGTTATGATAGCTTTTCAATCATTTTAAATATATCTTAAGATAAGAACAAACATTTTCATTAAAAATTGTCTGGGCCCCTTTTATTCCCTGTAAATATTCAAGAAAGTAGCTATCAGTTTTATTGATATTATAAGGATTTACAGATGTACTTTAGGAAAAATTACAATTTACTACATGTTGGATTTTCATTTAGTAATTTAAGTTGTTTCTGCTACTCATTTATTGTTATATATTGTAGTAATTCCCAACCATTTATTCTGTCTAATTTATAGAGAAATTGTCATCAACCAAATGAACATTTTAATTAGATGTTTTGTTAAGTTAGGTTTGTGTCAGAATTAACATTAATAAAGAATATATTTCTGATTACCAAAGAAATATTTTCTAATTAAAACAATTCTATATAACAGGGAAATCAGTAAGGAAGCAAACACCTATTGTAAATATTTTCTATTCTCATTAAATATTTGCATTATGGGTATTTCTACTCATGGTAAAATTAGCATCATATTGTATATGGGTATTAATTTGCATTTTTAATTTCACAAAATTTAAACTGACCAATAGTATATCATCATAAACATATAAAATTAGTATTTTATTCATTTCCATTTATGCTGACTGTTTTTAGTCCTGGCTTATTATAAATATCATTCTTCCTTATAATAAACTTTGCTAGCTCTGCGGAATTCTTTGGTACAGAAGTCAGGGAAATTTGGCTTGCTATCTGTTTTTGTGGCTGCTATTTTATGAGATAACAAACACAGTCAATTTTTATGTTTTTCTTAAGGCACATCATATAATACAATAAGAGAATTGAAATGTTGAGAAGAGAAGAGGCCTGCTGGACTAACAGCTCGCTAGAGGACTTGCCAGAGTGAGTGAAATGCTGGATTCTACATTAGAGTGAAATACCAGACATGAACTTTCTTGGCAATGGTGAATACATGATTCTGTAAGTGTTAGCATGGTATACGTTTTCTGCTGAAGCTCTGATATTTATAGAACTTTATCTGAGCATGTTGTAGGAGTATGGGTGTCAATCCTAATTAACAAGATTAAGTACAATACTTAAGACTTGTACAAAGTGTTTTCATTCTGTTTCCAATAGGGACTTTAAAAAATGATGACGCAATTTATTCACAGATTAAAAAATAAACTTATATTCCCTTTCTTTAAGCATTTTCTCAGTGTTTTTAAGTCATAATTCTGCCATTTGATGTTTCCCACAGGTGTGTGCTCCTTAGGCACTCTGTAGAGTCAGAGCATCCTCAGGTGATGGAGGCAGCATTTGGCAGTAGCCATGGGGATAATGATTAATGAGAAAGTTAATGCAGGTTTGGGGATACCCATCCACTGAGTACAAATGCAGACCTAGTATTAGTATATCTCCATAAACACCAGGAAGCTGTCTCTTTTCCTGCTGCAGGAATATATTCAACTTTCACTAGACCTGTGCCTTTACCTTTAGCAGTCTGCACCTCATCTTCTACACAAAACAATAAGGATATATTTATTATTTTATGTTTTTCAAAGCTGTATCAATGAGTGCCATATGTACATAGGGATACAAATAATATTTTTATTTACTGACAAAAAGACTAAAAGGCAGGAAGATTTATTTTTTTCTCCCTACTGAAGAATAACTATTACACTCTAGGTATGATTTGTAACAAAATTGTTGAGAAAATGTTTGAGCAATAACAAAATATAAATGATTTCTTATTTTTCTATTTATATGTCCTTTAAGTGTATGGTGTTTTGTCTTAATGCATGTCTGGGCAACACATGTGTATTCATTGATGGGAGATATTAGAAGAGCACATGTGATCCTCTGGACTGAGTCATAGGGACTGCTCTGAACTGCCATGTGGGTGTTGTGACTTGACTCATGGTTCTGTGGAAGAGCATGTGATGTCTTCCCTGCTGAGCCATCTCTAAGCTTCCCAGAACTTCCATTCTTTAGACTTGGAGCTGCACAATAGAAGCAGAGATCTCTTCTCTCTTTATGCACCACAATGATATCACGATCGCTTATTTGCCTGATTGTTGCTACTGTCACATCTTGTTTAAAGAATTCGAAATACATTCCTACAAGATTAGATATCCTTCTTACTACTTTAGAATTCTGATCCCTGATTAGCTTGACTTCCATATCAGAGTAAGGCTATTATTGGTATCTTCCCTTTATACATTACAGAAGGTAAATGCTTATGCTATCTCAGTTTGTGGGGTTTTTTTATGAAATGAAATAAATCTTTACTACAACTTTTCCACTTCAGTCATGGTGTTTATTCATGAAAGTAGTTCTCAGAATGTCAAGTTTTTGTGTTTTTGTGGTTTTTTTTTGTGTGTGTGTGTGTGTGGTGGGGGAGATAATACATTTCTCTGAATCTGAAGGGTGATGGTAAAGCAGAATTAAGGTTTATTGAAAATTCTACATTTATAATGATTTAATATTCTTTTTTGAGATTATGTACTTCCAGGAATATTGTTCCTTACTGTAACCAATTTCTTACCTGGAATATATAAGAAGGAAACATTATTCATTTTGCTTCCATTTCCTTTGTTAAAGCCACAATGATCTCCATCTGTAAGAGAATATATCAACATGTAGAAGAATGAAAATAGATCCATATCTATTGCCATTCACAAAATTCAAGACCAAATAAATTAAAGATGTCAACAAAGCCATCCACACTCACCCTCATAGAAGAGAAAGTGGGAAGTACACTTGAATACATTGGCACAGGAGACCACTTCCTAAATATATACCCCAGTAGCACAGACACTGAGAGAAACAATTAATAAATGGGATCTCCAGGAACTGAAAAGCTTCTTTAAAGCAAAGGACACAGTCAACAAGACAAAACGACAGCCTACATAATAGGAATAGATCTTCATCAACCCCACATCAGACAGAGGGCTTATTTCCAAAATATACAAAGAACTCGAGAAATTGGGCATCAAAATAACAAATAATCTAATAAAAACAAGGTATAGACTAAAACATAGAACTCTCAACAGAGGAGTCTAAAATGGCTAAAAGACACTTAAGGAAATGGTCAACATACTTAGCCACCTGAGAAATGCAAATCAAAACAACTCTGAGATTCCATCTTACACCTGAAAGAATGGCAACAATCAAAAACACTGATGATAACTTATGCTGGAGAGTTTGTGGGGTAAAGGGTACATTCCTGTATTGCTGGTGGGAGTGAAAACTGGTACAGTTCTTTTGGATATCAGTATGGCAATTTCTCAGAAAATTAGAAACAACCTTACTCAAGACCCAGCAATAACACTTTTGGGTATATTCCTAAAGGATGCTCAATCGTACTACAAGACATGTGCTCAACTCCATTTACAACAGTATTGTTTGTCATAGCCAGAATATTGAATAAACCTAAATGCCCCTCAACCAAAGAATAGATTAAAAAAATGTGGTACATTTACACAATGGAGTACTAAACAGCAGGAAAAATAATGACACCTTGAAATTTTCAGGCAAATGGATGGTTCTAGAAAACATAATATTGAGTGAGGTAACTCAGACTCAGAAAGACAATTATCATATGTACTCACTCATAAGTGGCGTTTAGACATAAAGCAAATAAAACCAGCCTACAAATCACAATCCCAGAGAACCTAGACAACAATGAAGACCCTAAGACAGACATATATGGATCTAATCTACATGGAAAGTAGAAAAAGACAAGATCTCCTGAGTAGATTGGGAGTATGGGGACCATGGAAGAGAGTTGTAGTGGAGATGAAAGGAAGGGGGGGGGAGCAGAGAAAAATATGTAGCTCAATAAAATCAATGAAAAAATAAGGAATAAAAATCATGTCTGTTTCTGTGGATATGAATGTCATTTGAAATCTTTAATGAGCTTTTGTAAGTGCCAGGTTCTGCCACTCTTGCTTTGGTCTCCTCTTTAAAGGCTGAGCTCCTAATTTACTGTTACAGAATGAGAATGGTGTCCATGTCCTTGCATTCCGAGTCTCTTTCTTTCTCTCAAGGGATCACATTGAAGTTTCAGAAGAGTTTGCTCTTTTGACTTCAGAATATAGTATTGGGACAAAGATGATAGAGGTTTATGTAGTGTGATAAGGTTTTATTATGATGAGGACGATGATGAGACAACCACTAGCCTATGATAGAAAAAGAAAACAGTACCATACACAAAACTCCTTTGAATAGTTGGTCAGGCCATCCAAGTGACTCCTCTTTATTGTTCATGTAGATTGTCAATGCAGCCCTTGATTGCCTCTTACACGTTGTAGGTTGGACCCTATGCCTGAAGACATCACACATTTAGGACAAAGGACTTGGATGATTTAAGCTGGATTTTGCATGACAGTCTCTTTGCAGCACTCTAGCTTCCATGGTTCCAGAAAATACAATGTAGGGTGCCAATGAAGGGAAGCAATTAAATAGCCTTATCCAACTCAATACCTATGAACAGTAATCATTTCCAGCATTGCAAGATATAAATAAGGGGTAAGGAAGTGACACATATATGTAAAACCAATAGTTTTCTAATTGGACTTAAGTCCTATACCTAACAGGAAGTAAAGCATACCCAGTGTTTAAATCCTATGCAGCTTCTCTGGGCTAGTGAGGTCATGGGACTTAGAAATCATTCTTTTCCCACTATGTGCCTAGACCCGCATAATTCCTTACTACAGTCTAACTCTTATCTTTACAGTCACATGTAGCTACAGCCTACCACTGCTCCTCAGAGAAGCCTCTCTTTACAGCAAATAAAAACCATGACAAAAAAAATGGCTACTGGAAACTGTAATGAAATCAGTGGATTGTGAGGTGCCAGGCCTAATGGATAGAGCTACATTAAAATCCCTGTACCTATGGATAAGACAACATCAATAGGACTTAGAAAGTTTGTAGGATTCAGAATATCAGGAAACCTGCTGTTAAACAATCTCTCCTAGATATGACAACATAAAATATTGGAACTGTAGCATTATTAACGGACATATTAATGCTTAAGTGGGGAAGGTTCATGGCTTCCCACCACTTCAGAACAAATGACTGCCGAGGGAAAGAGAAGTAGCCATTTCTAAAACTGAATCAACCTACTTGTTGGTTGTCCAGTGCACAGAGATTGGCCCTGAAGCCATATACACAACAAAAACAGGACTAATCAAGTTGTATGCATATACACATATAGATATATTTGTGCATAGCATGCATATATACATATAAGTGTATAAAACAATCAAAGAAAAAGAGGCTATTCTCTTGAGAGGGAGGCAGGAAAGAATTGTAGGAAGGAAGGCTAGGAGAGGTTGTAGGGAGGAGTGGGAGGGGAAAATGATATAACTCTATTTCAAATTTAAAAAATTAAAAAACAAACAAATAAATTCAGAAATATATAAGTCTCAAGACAATGGCGAAAAAGGTTGTATTTATATATAAGGAACTTCCATCATACTGCATGAATTTTGCATTCCGAATTTGGAATAAACATTTTATTATGTTGTACAAAGACTATATCCAATAAATATTTCATGACAACCCATAAACTCTGTTATTATTTGTATTTTCATAATATAATAGACTTGCATCCAAAGAGCATTTATACAAAGATATGTTTTTCTTTTTGTTTAAAATACAGCCATCTCTTTTTTCCAGTAAATCAATTCTGTACCATAACCATGCATACCTGATGTGTGCCCTAAATAGCCTGTCATAAAAATCAGCATTTAAACTCTTACTTAAAGCAGGAAATTTGATTTACTAGAATATGTACCTTGATTGCCATAGGAAAATGTTTACAGGGGTTTTGTAGTGTTAAAATTGCATCTGATTTCTTTGTAGTTAAATGTAAGAAGAATACAAAGAATAAAGATGAATGGTTGACTAATACAGAGGTCCTACATTGTAGTTATAGGACACATTGATAAATGTAGGGTGTCATTAATTAACTCTATTCATGTGTGAATGTTAATGGTTTGCTTTACTTATGCTATGCTTCCTAGGATAAATTATAATAATACTAGGGAAGTTTAGCTGGCTTCTTCGTTGATAAGCCCTAATGCTGAACCAATCATAGCTTTTTGGGTGAGATAAGTCTGTTACTATAACCCCATGTATCAGCATTAAGCATAACAAAATTGTTTTAAAATGCTGCAGTCTTTTTCACTGTAGTAACTCTTCATTTTGTAGTTAGTGATTTATCCAACTTATCTGAACTAGGAGTTTAAAGCTTAAACTACAAGTTTAAAGGAAAATTTGAACACAGATGATTGAGAGATTGAACCAGGATGTTAGTATTTTATGTTTTGTCTTTAAGTCTATTTGTTTCTTTTTTCTCTGTCACAATTTTTCTTCATGAATTCTAGTCAATTTTTAAACAAATCACTGCATAGTTGTCTTTTTTAACATATACATTTGTTTTTTGGGTCTCAGTTCTCTTTTTCTTTCTTCCCCTGCACATCCTTTTCATTTCCATGGTTTCATTTATTGATACTTTGCACTTACATCTGAAGTCTACAATTCCAGACATGGCTTCAAAAATCTGAATTTATAATGTCATGCTCACAAAAAATATTAGTTTGACATGCTAAAATAATCTTCAATTAAACAACATCCCTTTTCCTTTCTTTTTCTCACTATCTATAAGAAAACAAAAGCCAAATCAACTCTCTGGCCCTCTAGATTCATATAAACACAAAAGAAGAAAAAGACATGATAAAGAAAAAAGCTCCCAGAATTTCTAGAAGATCTTGACCTTAAGCCTGGAGACAAAGGGCCAACAGTGTTCAAGACAGAAAAAAGAGCTGTACCAGTTGTCTTTAAGCTAGAAAACATTTAAACTCTTGGTTTTGTTCTCCTTTATTTCACTTTAAGAAGCGTGAATTTTACACATTCTCAACAACAACCCAACAACAAACTCTTCTGATGCTTTAATTAGAAGTATTATCATGGACTCTAACATGTGGAAAACAACATCTAATATTCATGGAGACAAAAGCAGATCCTATCAAATTTAACATTCTATTGAGAACTAGGGCAAATTGCAAAACAAATTCCCCAACCACAGTAACTAAGAAACTATTATAAACCTTTCTCACCTGTACCAAAATCATTAATTTAAATGACTTCTCAGAGCAATTGTTTATCCTGTTAAGAAAATCAGAAATCATCTAAAGTCTCTTTCTCCACGGTTATTCAGTTATCAAAGACTATTTGTTTCATCTCAACATATGTATCTGCTTTTCTTATTCGGACTCTCTTGGAAATAACTTCAGATTTTTAAGCAATCTTAGTTTTATGATGTCAAGATTTAATCACTCCCACTTTATCCATCCTGATTTCTGTTTGTGATGTTTCTTAATTTTATATTTTGATGATATCAATGTTGCTTAATGATTTCTAAAATTTGAAAGTAAATTGATTTACTCTGGCCAGAGGCTAATTTTTTTAAGTATAATTTTATTTTGATTATATCAATGTTGCTTAATTCTTTCTAAAATTGGAGAATAAATGGTTTACTCTGGAAGGAGACTAATTTTTTTAAAGTACAACCTCTGCCACTGCCTTCATTTTTATATCATTTTATATCATTATGGCTCATCAAAAGACAACCCTGTGGCCTTCAACCATTGAACAGGATTTTTTGCTGTCTTTTTATAAATATCTCACCAGGTTTAAAGGGGATCTTCAGTTAACCCTTCCTTTGTTCTTCCTAACATAAGTAAAGACTTTATTATCTGTGTTTGCATATCACCTCAGAGAGAACACTGTTATGGGCATAATAATGCTGGATAGATATTTATCACACATCTTTCTAAACCGGAAGGTTCTACAGTCTTGGAGAAAGTTTTGGTATATTTTTTGCACATTTAGCTAACAGTATCTAAGATAGATACTGTATTGTTCAAAATAGCATATAACAAAAATGATGTTCATTTAACTACCAGAAGTGCCTCTATAATTTGTAAGTTCTTTTATAGGAATGTTGACGTATATAACCACAGAGTAGAGATATTGTTTACTTCCTCAATTTTTTTCTTTTTTTCCCTCTCTTTGGAGTATTAATTATTCCTTGAAAGTATTCTCAATTTATGTGCTTTTCTGAGTTATGTTTTATATATTTAGTTTTTTTCTAGTTATGTAATAATTCACATTGTGTTCCTAAGACTGTTTTTTTTTTATTTTTATTTTTTTTTGTTTTTTTTTTTTTTTTGTTTTTCGAGACAGGGTTTCTCTGTGGTTTTGGAGCCTGTCCTGGAACTAGCTCTTGTAGATCAGGCTGGTCTCAAACTCCCAGAGATCCGCCTGCCTCTGCCTCCCAAGTGCTGGGATTAAAGGCGTGCGCCACCACCGCCCGGCCTGTTTTTTTTTTTTAAATAGATAAAATCTCCCAGAGTTTTTTAAGAAAAGAAACAATTGATGGCACTATTATTCAGTAAAAGTAAATAACTGTTTTTTGAAACAGTTAAAATATTTTTGGTGTCTCATATCTAAAATTAAAACAATTGTCCTTAATCTACTATGATATATTTAGATATGATTATCTCTTCTTTGCTCTTGGCTAGCTAAGTCAGGATACTTTTGACTAGATACAACTAATCATATTTACTAAATCTGAAAAATATTACATATTTACAAAATCTTTTACAGGACACTCTCATAATGTAAAGTCACAAAAACTATAACCATATGTAGAATACACATCCTTAGTCCCACAGTATGGGATAGAATTTAGCAAACTATACATTGAACACAATTAATATGTAGAATATGCAAAAAGCTCAAAATATGGAGTAAAATATGATTCATTCATAAAACAGACCTGGGATATGAACAGAAAATTTTTGAAAAAAAGAAAAGAAATGGTTAAGAAATATATTTAAAAGCAAAGAGTTTATTATTGTTAGTAATTAGGAGATTGCAAACAACTTTGAGATTTATCTTGCCTTAGTAACAATCGCAAAGACTAAGGATCAACCACCAATAAATGTAAGAGTACATGTGTGTAAAAGCGGTTTCTCATTCTCTGTCAGTGGGTTGTATACTCATGAAGACACTCTGGAAGTCAGTATGGGAACCCTCAAAGCCCTTCAAGCATGTATACCACGTAACCTACCTATACTACTCCTTGGACTATCCTAAAACACTTGACATCCTGTTTGCTGATGCATGGTCATTGTTGATCTAGTCACAGTAACAAGGAAACAGAAACTACCTAACTGCCCTTCAACTAATGAATAAACAATGAAAATGTTACACATACGAACTATGGAATATTATGTAGCTATAAAGACAATGAAATCGTGAACTATAAGTTAAACGGATGTATCTAGAAAGGATCCTATTGAGTGGGACAATCCATATCCAAAGGGACAAATGTTGCATGTTCTGTATCATATTAAGTTTCTAGTTCCAAATCTTCAGATTTGTGTATATCACCTACAGAAACTGCAAAACCTGAGAGGAAAACCCAAACAAAAACAAAAACAAAAGAAACAGCAGACCAGGGAGTGAGTGAAGAAGAGCAATAGAGAGGGGAAAAGAAGAAAACAAATGTTTGAAGGGGAAAATGGGGGAAGTGGAAAGAACTTTAGTGGGGAGGGGGCAGGAGAGTCTAAAATGCCATGAGTAAATGTGTTATTATCTGTCTACCTAAAATTACAAGCCTGTAAGTCATTGTGCACATATACATATAAAATTTAATTGAAAATTTCTCTGCTGCACTCAATACTCGCCCCCATGATCTTTACATTATCTAACACACACCCTTTCCTGAAAGGTTCTATTTCCCGTTGGTGGTCAGGATTATCCAAGAGATGCTCAGGTCATTGTTGGCTATTTCTATTGCCCTCGGTTGTTTCTCAAAGATGGAGGAGAAATCCCTAACACTGATGACAACATGCACTTCAGACACAGAACACAGAGGGATTCCCAAGTCTGTACCTCTAATCATAGAGGGGACAGGGGAAGTGGGGGGTGAAGTGGGGAGAAGTGAAGAAAGGGTAAATTGTGGTTAGGATGCATTGTATGAGAGAAGAATCTATTTCCAACTTAAAAAAAAATTCTGTATAAAAATCCTGTTAAATAAGTTTTCTGAGGAAAAACTGGAGAATTGGGACTTCAAAGGAAGTGATTGTAATTGTTTGTTAAAGGAATTTAAAAGACCTGAATTGAGTTTGGGAGCATGATTATAGAGAAGGGTGGAATTCCACAGTTTTGTGATTAACCACAGGGATGAACCCATGAGAGATGAGCTCTGGGAACTGAGGAGGACCCTGCTGTGTTACCTTTACCATCTGCTTTAGAAAGCAACAAGGCCCGGTGGAGGCCCCAGGAGGGTTTGACAGATTTCAATTTCCTGGGAGTCATGCAGGACATTAGTTTCAGAAGTTTGGAATGAATTTGATTCAGGATTTTGGTTTTGTTTATCGGAATACAAGTACTGGTTTAAATATAACTTTAAACATTTTTAATTGGAGCAAGACTACTGGAAATCTAGGAGTAAAATCAAATATAGAATATAAATTTTGAAAGTTTGCTTTGGAAAAGGTCAAGTGTTATTTCTTAAAGGTGGAATTATTGGCTCTGAGAAAAATAAGCTTCTTGTTTTATATTTTCAGTACTCAAATTGCATTCTTCCACATTGTAATCTAATTCAATAACTCTAATAATTGCTTGCAAAGTCTGGTTAGAAATTCCAATATCTAAGGACTTTTGCCTCTGTGAAAAACTTCCTTAATTTTATCTACATTTGAATTTTTGCCTACACATATTTCAATAGATTCCCTAGACAGTTTTTAGTTCTTTAGTCAATAACTATTTATGTAGAATGTAATGCTATGATACTTTTGTCAAGCCTGTGTATACAATATTTAAATGCAGACTTTCAAAGTGTTCATATTCTAACTGACTTTACAAAATGGGATGTATAATAAAGTATAAGAAATGCATAATTCTATCTCACTTTGTATTCCAATACTGACTTATTTCATCTTTCTTTGACTTATAACAGGGATAAAAGGCAATAATTTGTAGCAATAACTCACTCAGATTGAAGCAGAAGAAATAATTTCTCTATTTAGTTGTTAGACTTTCTGTTCGAAGGGATGGAATAGTTGCACATTTTTTCCAAACATTTCATTTTCCATTGAATTCTCAAATTTAGTTTCTTCTCTTTGAATGTGAAAAAAGCTATAGTTAAAAAGCATATAGTAATGTTTTTATTTAATTTAGTATTTACCATATTGTCCTGCATATAATTTCACTGTGTCAATAATTTTTAATGCAAATTAAGATAACTTATTTTTAACCTTCAGCAGCATATTTTACTCATGATTAGTAATTTAAAAGACAATTTCAACCTAATAAGCTTCTATATGTGTCCATTAAGAAGTGAAGTACAATTGTTTTTATGAGCTAATACATCTGGTCAAAGACCTTCATAATATTTTAACATAAACTATGTGTCTAAACCTTACTAGTTTTTTAAATATTGTCTTTTATTTTATTGAAATATTGTTGTTTTTCAAAAATCAAGTAATAATTCATAGATCTCAAGGTCAAGCAAAATACATCTCATATTTCTTCTCATTCAGACATATTGAAATGCTCTTTCTTCTAGCAATCATCATGGAAACATGTTTTTAAAATGTTAAGTTTGGTAGCAATAACTTATGGGCTTGTGTGTGAGCCACATTTTAACTTCATTTTGCAGTAAAACTAGTTAAATCAGACGGCAGAAAAGACTGCTGAAGTATAAAAATTACCACTAAGCAGCTTTATTCACAGATTTCCTGAGAAAGTTTGCAAAGTCTATTATTTTGCAGACATATTTATTAGTTCTGCATTTCACTGAAGATTAGCATCACTAAGAATGCTCCACATTCTGGTGTACCTTGCTGCCTCTTCTCGTCTCTTTTGTTCTTTGCTCCAAACCCCATGTGTCCTCACCATCTGTCCTTTTATATTGCAGCTTGACTATCTGTAACATAGGTCATCAAAGGAAAACTTACTTCTTTGGGCACATCTATCTGAACATGGATGAGTCTTGTCTGATGGGGAAACTGATTCATCTCAGAAACCAACAGCAAGTCTCTGCAATGAACCAGAGAGAAAGGTCAAGGGTGAGAAGGGAATCCAAGAGTTCTGCAGTGTGCCTTGTGTGCGCAGAGGGGCTCTGTTCTGCAGTGTGCCTTGTGTGCGCAGAGGGGCTCCGTTCTGCAGTGTGCCATGTGTGAGCAGAGGGGCTC
>NC_022022.1:48925753-48939732 GCF_000317375.1 Microtus ochrogaster | reverse complement strand
TGTGTGAGCAGAGGGGCTCCGTTCTGCAGTGTGCCATGTGCGCGCAGAGGGGCTCTGTTCTGCAGTGTGGCATGTTGGGCAGAGGGGCTCTGTTCTGCAGTGCAGCATGTGTGGGCAGAGGGGCTCTGTTCTCTCAGACTCACCATCTGGCAAAACATGGAGGGAAGAAACTTCTCTGTGACATTCACTGCACTGAGAAACAAAACTTGAATTGTGTGTGACCTTTTCATACTTTTATTGATGTTTGCTATTTAAGAATGCCAAAGTTTATTTCTGATGCTCAAGAACATTTGCCCTCAAGTGACTATAGCAAAGATGTGTGATCATTACCAGGACAGCCTAAAGGGCACCACTTTTCCCACAGGGTGAGTATATGTAGGACCACTTAGGGAGATGGGTGGTGAATAGTATTTGCTTATTTATCCCTCTGAGTGTATTTACAGAGAGTAATATGATGCCACTTCTACGCAGCACACAGCCAGAAGTTCATTCTTTTTTTTTTAAGAGAAAAATTATTTTATTTTTATTTTCAATAAAATAAAAAGTTCAATTAATTTATACATGATCCATCCACTCCTAATATTATTGTATATACTTTAGATAAAATATTTATAATACATTTGAAAATCTTTGCTAATTTAATTTAAATTAACTTTGGGCATTGATGTTCCATGAGACATTCAATTGTGAAAATAATATATAATATATGACAATGGCATTCTCTATGCATTAAAGGGAAGTAGAAGAGGAACACAAAAAACAAAACAAAAAGAAAACCTACAGAGAAACTGAGAGTCAAGACGATCACTGCAATGATAATGGGGCTGTCTCCCAGTCCAGAGGGGTCAAAGACAAAGTTAAAACAACATTTATTTTATGTACAGAAGTTCATTCTTATACCATTTGTAGTGTAATGGCAGAACTGAGCTCCTTTCTCACACTTATCCAGACCTTTCTAAACTCTGGACTTCCCATTCACCGATTCGTTCTTTCTCATCAGAAAACCCATACTACTGGGCACTGATTCAAAGGCATCCTCATTTACATGTGCTTGACTCCTTTTGAGAGGCATAAACCCTGAAAACTTCCCTTGAGTCACACGCATTCCGCTTTTAAGGATAGTTTTTTGAATATAGCCATTCAAGAGAGTTTACACAATGTGAAGCTGGGTCACAAAGACACACAAATGTGTAAATTATTCCAAATTGTTCTACATTGCCCGTAGAATATTCAGTTTTTCATTAATAGTATGTGTGAGACAAGTGCTGCAGACTGAATGAAAATTCAGATGTAATTATAACAAACCTAGGAAGATAAAAACCAAGAAGATAAAATTATTATATGGTCAAGTTTTTATTTCTTATTTTGAATTACTTCTAATGTAGCTTATCTTATTGAAATGATCTTTCTAGCAATCACCATGGAAACATATTTTAAAATGTATTTAAGTTTAGTGGCAACAACTTATGGGCTTGTGAGTGAGCCACATTTTAACTTAATTTAACAATACAGCTAAGTTAAATCAGACAGTAGAAAAGATTGCTGAAGTACAAAATTTACCACGATAATAAATATCTATAAAATGTTATTTTTGTTTCAATATCTGCTAAAGTTGTATATTAAACTTTTTAATTTAAGATAACATTATTTGTGTAAGTTTCTGTTGAATATGATGTTGACAGAGCTTTCATTAATGCTATTTTTCATAGGGATCATAGTAATTAAAAATAAAATATAATTAGACATGAAACAAAGGAGGTTGAAATTAATTTGCATCTGTCTTTTGGGGAAAAGACATTGTTTTATTTCAATGAATTGGGAATTTCCAGAATATTTTTTCCTAAGGTCACTGTGTTATGTTATTTATTATATTGCAATAAAAAAGCTACCACTTGTTATCAATTGTGCTTTTTCCAAATCACAAGCTAATATTTCAATTGTAGCCTTATACTGAATACATTCTTCTGATTTTATTGTGTGTAGATTCAGGAAGTTTACAGTGCTTGTCACCCAACAGAACTATTTTAATATGTATTTAGTGCCAACTGTATCTGTGAATCCTACAATTAATCAGCTAGTGAGGTATTTCCCTGTCAAGGTGGATAATAGCAAGGGCTTCTGGAAACCACATCCTGTATTTTTATGTCACTTTGGACAGGTGCTTTTGAAACTTTTGGAATGGGAGTCAGGATAACAAGAAGAAAATCTGGAAAAGAAAAAAAAATGTTAGGAAGAGATAGTACACAGTATAAACAGAGAAGAGGAACAGAAATCAGGAGTAACAACTGCATTAGAATTTAGTAAAAGTCCAGGGTAGAAACATTCCCATATTTTTCTCTAGGATTTCATGGGTAAGACAAATCTGCCATTCTTGGTCTTTATTAAATTATTTTTGCTTGTTTGTTTCCACTTTTCCTTTTGTTTAATTCTAAGGTACCTTCCCACCAGGGCAGCTGCCGCTGTGTTCCTCTCAGCTTCTCCCCTTGTATGGCTCTTCCTTGTCAACGAAGGTCTTCATACCCGAGGCCAATCTGTAGTCCTTTCCTGTAGCTAAAGCAGCTGTTTTCTTATAAGTGTCTGAGTCTCAGTATGGATAGTACTGACTGTGGCTGTTTACATTATCATGACATCTGTAGGACATGAGCCCTAAAGGACTGGAGAAAAATCATAGCACAAGAGATCATGAGAAGTGGTCTCAGTGTGTAACATTTTGTTCACAGTAGGTTAGAATAATAAATATATAAGTGTAACCTCCAGCCTGGCATGGATTCTGAAGAGCATTGGCCTTTAAGGATATTTTTTTTTCCTAAGAATAATGAAAGCTGGCTGATCAAGACTGAACATTGCTTAGGTCTCAAAAAACTTGCCAACAGGAAAAAAAAATGGAAGTAGTAAAGACAAACTTAGCCAGAGGTGTTCATGTCACAATCAGCAGAAGTGTCTAGGAATAAAGACAGGTGATATGCTTCAAACCACACCAGGTTCCATACTTTCATTAATAAAACTCATCTGTTTCTTTAAAATTTTATGTGGAATTTTTAACTAGATATGAAGTCTCAGACATTTCTACAATATATTTTTGGAAGAGCTAATGCTTTCCATAATTTAACAAATAGAACATTGAGTTTTCATGTGTTTCTCAAAAACTAAAGCAAAGCAAATGTAATTCTAAGATACTTCTATGAATGGGATAATTCTGCATTACATGTTGTTTTCAGTGAAAATATAAACTTGGTATGTGGGATGCTATGTTACTTAGTAAAAGCAAAATATGTAAATGACACTTTTTGTACTCAAACCATTGTTTGGGGATATTTTATTTCTGTCTATGACTAAATATCAAAATCAAATTTACTACAGTTCACTTCATGAAGTAGAACAGTGACCCCTTTTATGCCATGATTGATGAATTACTTTACAATTTTCCTTATCTCCCAGCACCTGCTACAGATTAAATATTATGCCTACTCCCAGAACTTATTGTACTACCAATTGTCTTTCGAAAGAGGCTACTAGTATATTTTAAGGAGGAAATACATATCTGATCAAAGGTTTCTTTAAAATTCATTTGATATTTAATGTAGACTCTCTTATATGAGTAATATATTATAAAAAATTAGATACCTGATATTTTCCTTTATATTCATCATTAAAATTTAGATCAGTGTTCTCCACTTGGCTATTTGGGAGTGATCAGACAAGTTAGGAGACAGGAGGTCAAAGGCTTATTGGCCAACATCAGCATCGTCCCTTATGAACTAAAGGACACTGAAGGTTCAAGAAGCAAAACACAAAAACAAAAAATGAAAAACTTTTCTTAAATGTGTAGATGGAAATATGGCAGCACTGTCCTTCCTCTATCATGAAAGTTTTTGTTTTGTTTTGCTTTTGTTTGTTTGTTTGGGAAATGATATACAACAGCTTATTGACTCCTTCCACTAACATAACTGGATCTACTACCTAGACAGGAGTTTAAGACTTTCCTAAACTGGATTTAGATGTTCTGATCCTCTATGCCTGGAACAGGCCTGAAAATTTGTATTTCTATTTCCCAGATAATGCTTATGGAGTTTCTATAATAACTACAGTTGAAGAATTGTAATCTTGGGATGAAGAAGGGGCTTGATGTGTCAAGCATGTCCAGAAAATGTGAATATCTGACTTCAGACCCCAGAATCTACATAAATGCAGACCCAGTATTGTGAAGTTTGTCAAAATCCCACCATTTATGTAACAAAGTTTGAGGTAGAAAAAGGAAAGGTCATGAAGCTTACTTGTCCGTTAGCCTGGCATAAGCATCTGCATATATCAAGAGATCATGGCTCAAAAGATGCTGAAAGTAAACACTTTTCATATAAATTCTTCTGATCTTCGCATGTGTGCATGGCACACAAAAATACATACACACAAACAAATGCATACAGGCACACACATACACACACACATACACACACACATACATACATACATACACACATGCATACATACACAGACACACGCACACACACAAACACATTCACACAAACATTCACATACTGACATGCATACACACATGTGCACAGACACATACATACATATATACAGACATGCATGCACACATACATAAACAGGCATATGCATACACACAGATGCACAGACATACAGAAGACACTAAGAATTACTTTGTACTAAAGATTACAAAGCAGAAACCTGTTAATCAACTATTCATTTAATCTTTCTCTTAAAAATGAGCCATGTTTTTTCATCCTTTACAGTTTTTTTTTCATGTTTCCCTCTCTTTTTCTCCTTAATTCATTGTTTCCTTAGTGGTGAACACCACAGGTATTAGCCAAAAAAGAAAAAAAGGAACAAGAAAAGTCTGATGTGATTGAAATTGGGCTTATTTGGGCTAATTTCTTCTATGTGACTGCCAAGAATGGATCTTGACTTTAAGTAGTTAAAGGGTATCTGGGTTTGAGACTTTGTTACTATAGCAATCTTTAGACTATCCTGTGCTTCATGTAACCCATAGGAGGCTTTGGGCATGGGTCTAAGGTTTCAGTTGTTATTTATTTTTAGTTTTGTTTGTTGTTTATTTGTCCCCCACCTTCCTGTTATTCTCAGCATCCATTTTTTTTTTATGGCTTTGCTGGTCACAGAGCTGCTAACTGCCCACAATTTTTTCTATTTTTCTCATCAGCTGATTATTACTAGTCCTTCTTATATTCTTGGCCAGGACAGGGAAGGTTAGCTATCATGTCTTGACACTGAGCACCAACCTAAGAACTGATGTGTTAATGTCTTCCTTACCAGGTGGTCAAACCCTGGCAGGCAAGTGAATCCTGAGGTCGTTGACTTCATCCCTGGATTAATGCATTGGTGCTTTCAAAATACTTCCTTTTGCTTGAATGTATGTTTGTAGAAGTATGTTTGGTACAGAGAGTGTCTCTGTCTTTCTCTATTTCTCCCCCCCCCCTCTCTTTCTCCCTTTCCCTTGCCCACTCCCTTTATCTCAAAACTCCCTATTAAAGTCTGTCCGTATGCCATATATGTCTTTTATCTGTAGTGGGCTCTCACCTGCCATGGTTTAGTATCACCCGCTCCCAAGGACCCTCTCGTGGAGAATTAGGATATTGATTTTGAGAGACTCATCAGGATCTCCTGGCAATTCCTCCTGCCTGCCGATGATTTGAGGAACGCCAGAACCCTGTAACCTTCAACACAGTCACTCTTCCAACTACAGAATCCCCGGAGCCCTTCACCCAACACTGCCAAAACTGGAAGTAATAGTAGACCCATCTCCCACCTGTAGCCGTGTTTCCATGAATGAGGATTCATCTTCTGACACTGGACTTTTGCCTTCTGTAACCAGTCAGTGATGGTCTACTCCTTTAATCCTAGTACTGGGGAGGCAGAAGCAGGTTAATCTCTGTAAGTTGGAGGTCAGTCTGATCTACAGAGTGAGTTCCAAGACAAGAAGGACTATACAGAAAAATCCTGTCTTGAAAACAAACAAACAAACAAAAAAGCAAACAATGCAGGTTACCATTGGCAGCAGTGGGCTCATTGTTGACACACAGAATAAAAGAAGGGCAGGGTCATGTAGAAAGAGATGACACAATGAATTATTATTTCTTCTATCTCAAGATTTAGTAAGATTTAATTACCCAACTCTACCAAAAATCAATTTGTAAGGATAAACATTACTCTCCAAAAAGATGAATATACTATAATTATGGTTGTTGTCTTGAGACAGAAAATTGACAAAGAAGTGTGCTAAAGAGCAGGTATTCCCTAATAGTTTGGTTGTGGAACAGATTCTGTAGCTGTAAATATCAAGATAAAGTCTATAAGTTGATCACCTTCGTAGGATCTCTGAGGGTGTTAAGTTTCTGTTTACTCTGTGCTAGGAATAATTTCCACACATATGAAAAAACATAGGCTGAAGTTTTCAATCATATATCAGTTGTTTCCAAGATAAACTTTTAGGGAATTTAATAGAGAGGGTATCCATTACTTGGCCATTCCAATTAATGAAGGCAGATTGAGCAGCTTGTATGTCACTTATAAGAAACTTATTAAGTAAAATTTGGAAAGCACATGGAGCAAATTACAGATGTATTCCCAACACAAAGTGCTGCTGCTGCCAGGACTACTTGTTCAATAAATACCTGCTGAATAATAAAATCGATTTTATTTAAAAAGGAGTACTCATAAAACTAAGTTTATTTACATTCTTCCTTCATTTCAGTCATGATTCCCTCGAATTTAAGAACGCACTGTAAAATAAAATTTGGAACATTTCTTTAAAATCCATGAATATTAATACCTCCACTTTCACTGCTCTATTCCATTGGTTAGAATTTTATGTACTAATCAAGTAATTTACTGTAGTTGGCTACAGTTTAGGGGATACACTTTAAAAATGTAAAAACATTTGTAAAGTCAAAGAAAGTGCTACAGAATGACACTTTATACAGGAGGGACCTAGAGCAGCTTGTCAAAATGAGAAATCAATTTATTTGTTTTGAGAAGGTAATTTTGATAATTTAAAATGGAATATTTTGTGTGTGTGCTACTGTAAGTCCCTTGAGGATTTCTAACTGTAAAACACAATTGGGTATGTTTAATGAATAGTGTCATTGATTGTACAATTATGGCTATAATCTGAATGATTTGAATATATTCATTCACAGCCTCAAATTAAATAGTACTCATCAATTCAGCCAATCATGAGGATCATTACATGCAATTTCATGTGATTTTTTTTTTAAATCTTTACTGTAGTTCTCTTCCACATGATGCTGAGTGGCAATCCAAACAAATGTTTAGGTGATTGGACTATGACATCCCTCTTCTCTATGATGAGTAAACTGGTAATGGGAAAGAATTGGCCTTCTTTTATCCCTGAGTATCCAGTATGCGTGCTTCAAACTGTGCACTCGATTAAAGAGTTAGTTTCACAGAGGGGAAGGGCATGATTCAGTCCAGAATACATGAAATCTAACCTTTCACTTTTTCCCTGTAATTCATGATGAATGCATCTGCACCCTGAAAGAAACCTTTAAGTGAGCATGAACCCTTATTATATAGTTATATTCAGAAAAGATTATGGAAGTCTTAGAGGTTAAGAATCATACTCTCAAAAAACTAATTAGCTATGGCATTTATCTTAAAAAGAGCTAAATCAGCATGCCCAATCTTATACACAGAACCATTTATCAGAGGACAGATGGTCCCCTAAAAGTGAAACTAAACAGTTCTTGAAACATGACAATCCATTTATCTTAATGTGAACATCCTCTAGCAGATATCAAAAAACAACCTAGGCAGATTTATAACTTTTGGACTATATTCTGCATGCTACTGGCATCCAAGAAAGAATGTTTGCATCTAATAATATGATTCATATTTGTAAATGGCACAGGAAAATGTATAGTAAAGTAGCTCAAATATTTTGATTATGTTAAGAATTATATTAGTAGAAAGATAGCATTTATCATCAATATTTCGTTATGATTTCTATTCTGTTATAAGACAAAACTATCTGTAATTTTCTTCTAAATATCTCTGTCTGCCTGGACATTTGCAATCTGGATATATCTTGTTAGGCTGCATACTTTCATATTAAATGGGATAAAAATTGTGTATATATTCTACCTTATGTTTTTAATTCATGCACTCATTTTTCATTTATTCAGGAAGCATTTATTGGATGACTGCTCTGAAAACTGTCAAGAAATGGAAATAAAGACATAAATCAATGATGCCCTTAAGCATCTCTCATCCTAAGAGAGAGACAAGTTATTGTGTAATTATTGTATAGTAGAGTCAAAACATAAAAATATAGTGAGTGAATGAATTGTTGGAAATAATAATTTATGTTTTCCTCTCTGTTTCTCAATTTTTTTTAGCCTTTTCTTTTCCCATCCTTGTGAACCCTTCCCTCATTCTGTTCCCTAGCTTCTTTTTGGATTCTTAGGTTCAAGGATACACAGTCTGATGAGAAGGAAAAGCACCAAGAATTTGGCAAAAGATGGAGGTTAAACACAATAAAGAAAGGCAGAATCTAGCTAGAAAGGAATTGTATGTATTAAAGAGTAAAAGGCAGCATTTAAGAGCAAGAGATGAAATCTGAGGGCAGTAGGTCCCTGTGGGTAGCATCTAATCTTACTCTTTCTGAGGGCTGATCCAGAAGAGCAGAAGATGGAATATTGCATTCTCTAAACACAGCAGTAAGATTTGGCTTCCAAAGGAAAGGGTGTCATTCTGCTTGTCTTCGGTATATGGTTCAAGTAAATGAGAAAAGTGGGTTAGTCTAGTCAGATGTTGAGTGATTCATATAAAATGCTCAATGCATACACACGATTCTACTGCAGTGGTTTGTTCATTTCATTTTGCATTCATTCAATAAGCTTTTAAAACACTCATTGAAACCTGGGATGAAAAAAATTAGACCCAGCAGAATTCCAAATTGCCTTGAATTACCCAATAGAGTTCGCTTCTCCATTGAATGCAAGAAATTGCATGAATTACCACATTCAGGCCTATATTTCTCTACAGAGCAATAAATTTATGCTACTTTGTATGGGCATAAGCTAATCACAGGAGTGAGTGTTATCCATCTGGAAGCAGTAGAAGACAGATTTTAAACATAAGAGTATACATTTTCTATCATTAAATTGCAGAGAATCACAGGTCAAATCATGTTGGCAGGTTCTGGTATCGAGACTGACCTCTACTGATAGTTAGCAAGAAACATAATTGAGATTGCAGAAATCTGAACTTAACAACAATTTAGTTGTGCCTGGAAAAAGATTTCCCAAAAGGGTCTATAAGTAAGAATTAGATATTGTTAACATTTTGATTCTAGTTTTGGTCAAGGCTTTAAGAGCGGTGCTAGAAAGATGACTCGTGTTTTAGGAGTATTGGCTGCTCTTTCATAGGACACAGGTGTGACTTCCAGAACCAACATGGCAGCTAACAACCATCTGTGAGCGAGCTCCAGTGAATCTGATACGCTTTTGACCTTTACTGGCACTTCATGTTTGTGGTGCATAAATGCACAGACATACATTTAAGCAAAACATCCATACACATATAAAAGAAGTAAATAGTAAACAAGCTCTTATCTTAAAAATTGAGGTAGTAAATATAGTTTTAGCTTTCTGTGGTTGCAAGAATTATATTAAAAAAGCAGCAGAAAAAATGAATACAAGATTGGATAAAAGTAACTAATGCACCCTGTAGGACCAAAAATCTAATAGTGAAAGATGGACATTAAAAGAACTATATCATTTACAAAACCAAATATGAATTTTTTTTAAATATATTTGGGAGCAGAAGAAAGCTGTTACTGGAAGACACTATGTCAAGATTTCGAATTTTAAGTAAAAATTTTCAAGAATGAAAAAATTTAGTCACAATCTGTTTGGATGCACACCTTCCTAGACCTGGATGGATGGGGGATGGCCTTGGACATCCCAGAGGGCAGGGTACCCTGACTTCTCTTAGGACTGGAAAAGGAAGGGGGAGAGGGGAGGGAGAGGGAAATGGGAGGAGGGAGGAGATGGAAAATTTTAATAAATAAATAAATGAAAAAAATTAGTCATGAGAGTCAGTGCTTACCAGTCTGAGAATGTATTAAATTAACTGCAAATATTCTGAAATGAAACATGGCAAGAATGACAAAGTGAGTGTTTCAGGAGCTGTTAGCAATGATGGAGTGGGAAAGATCAGAGAGCTACCATATTATTGCAATGGGAACTCTTACAGAGACCAGTGTCAAATTCCAGCTTTGCCTCCTGTTGTGAAGGGAATATGATTAGTGTTTCGTGCAAAGGTAGGGCATGATGTGACTTTGTGTCCAGAGTGGTAACTGCAGCCGCTGAGAAGCAATGGAACAAGTAAGAGAGCAGCTATTGTGGTTTAGTCTAAAACATGACCATCAGAGCTCAAGTGTTAAACACTTAATCACAGTTAAGGGACCCTTGAAGGTCTTTGTCTCTGTTAATACATGAGTTACTGTCTTCTGCTTTCTGAAAGGCATGAGATAGGCCTCATTGTTCTATCACATGCTGCTGCAGGGATATTTCCACCTTAACTATGATAGTCTTATATGGAATAATTATACAACCTAAAAAATATTAGATCAGATAGTGTCTTAAGAAGAGTAATAGGGTATAACTCACAGAATTCCATAAATTCCTGTAGCTAAACTCCCAGTGAGATTATGGTGTGCTCAGTAAAATTATTTCAACAGTAAAAACCCAGTTGAATGTAAGGTACATGAGGGCAATGTTTTGTTTTACTTTTTAAAAAGACTTACGTACTTTATTTTTGCATCCGTGAAAGTGTGTGTTTCTGCATGAATGTATGCTGTATTTGTGTAAGTACTCACAGAGGCCATTAAATTGTATACTCCAGTAAATTTTTATGACTGGGTTCAAACCTAGGGAAGAATTACAGTTATGTGAATGTACTCAACAAATGGGTTGATTCCATTCAATATGCAAGATTCACTATGATCTCAAAGGTTACTTCGTCATTGTCTTTTGATTACTTTAAATACAGTGTTTTATTCTAAATGTAAGATATTCCTGATGAGTTTATATTTGAGCAATTGCTCCCCAGGTAGTGGAAGTATTTGAGACAGCCCTAAGAATACTATTTTCCTCTTTATCTTACCACCTTCCAACCATCACTGAGCATTCTGCCACAACCTTTTTTCTCCACACCATCTTTTCTGTAAAACAGATTGATAGATAAAGCAGCTCTACAATAATGCTCCAATATGGCTTCCTTGGAAGAGACTGAGAATGCCCCTGCCATGAACTGCTTTCTTTCTCTTTAAGAAAAGAAGCCCCGGAATGTTCATCATATTATCACCAAGAGAGAGCTGATAGCCCTTCTTTGATACACCCTCGGATCTCCTTTCTAATAAATAGAATTCCCGTGAACCCACTGATCCAAGTTGTCTTCTCCCCTACATAATACTCATATATTACTAATCAGAATGCACATATTCATACATTCACAAGTGAAATATCAAAATTTAAGTTAAAACAACAAAATCTAATCAGTCTGGCACTAAGAAGGAATAAAGGACTTATTCCAAGATAATGACCACCATCCTCACTTCTCATGATAGAAATTTACCTTATGTATCACCAAAGCACAGCTTTCTTATCAATAAATGAGAGACTCCAGAGGTGGGGAAAGACCGAGGTTACACCACAACAATCCTGTAGGCACTAGATAAGGAAGCAATGTGGCTATCACAGTATGCTCAGACTGCCCAATGCAGCGTGCCTAGAAAACTGAATGATGATGCTTCACAACTTTGGGTGTCATTTCACACTTGTAGCTCTTGCATGGTAATATCTTATCCTGTATTTCAATTCTAGCATATATCAGGAAGCTTCACTAAGGGAAAATCACTGATACTGGTCATTAATACCTTCTGAATTTTATGTCAAACCTCCTACTTGAAATATTTTTCAAATAGCTTTACTGGTTTAATTACTTTAAAAAGAATATTTAGGTGGGAAGAATGCTCAGAGAGTAAAGATCTTGTGATGCATGGATTAGGAACTTACTTTGCATTCCCTAAACCAATACAATAGACAGACTGGATAGTGGATGTGCAGAAATGGGCGGTGAAGCAAGAAGAGTTCGAAGAAAATCATGGGACAGGAAGATGGGAATACATACTGGCTTAAACCAGAGACTCTATTCAAGTAAGACAGAAGACAGGAACCGTACTCAACACCGCTCTCATCTCCGCAAGTGTAGCATGACACACCTGTTCTTGTATTCACACACATGCATGAAATATTATGCATGAGTTATATGCACACATTAAAAATAACAGGGACTTTTGCTTTAAATTCATTAATATTCCCACGTATTAAGAACTTATTTGTTTTGATACCAGACCACTCCAAAACATATTAATTTTGTATAACAGACATTCTGTCCTATACAACAATAGTTCAAATATAAGAATGAAAAAAAACAACCATTGTAGGCAGGAGGCTGTTAGTTTGTTCCTGGCTGCTCAGCCCCAAAATAATTACACAGAAACCATATTATTTGCTGTGTTCTTTGGCCAATAGCTTAAGCATATTTCCAGCTTTCTCTTTATTTTATACTAACCCATCTCCATTAATCTGTGCATCACCATGGGGTAGTAGCCTATCGACAAAGTTTCCCCAAGCTCCAGCAGAAACTTCTGTCAATAGCAGCTTCTCACTAACTCTGCCTACTCTCTCCTCTTCAATCTGCTTGGAATCCCCGCCTTGCCCTATTCTGCTAAGCCATTGGCTGAAACGAATCTATTCATTAACCAATAAAAGCAACACATGGACAGAAGGACTTCCCACATGAAACAATCACATTTGATTAGCAATAAATTTTTAGACTTAACTCAAACTTCACAATTTTGTCAGTAACGAGCTTCATAGTAAACAAACACAGTAAGCCTTTATCTGTTTGGTTTATTTACCACCTTTTTGCCATCTTTCAGTTAGAGGTGTTTTGTCCTTCCTCAAACTTAGAACCTGGACACTTCAAAAGAACCCATGATTATAGTTTTGTCTGAAAAGAACTTGTTCCTACATTGGGTTTCTCTGGAGTATTTTGATAATCAGATTTCTTTAACTACAGATAGTAGTAGACATCTAAGAAGTGATGTGTTTCACTGTGTAAATTATTTTGGGAGGGCACAATTTAATGTTACTGATTTTTTTTAAATTATTTTTTTATTCCAAATTTTTCTAATTTGTAATGAATAAAAGTTTGTTGGCATCCATCAATGACTTACTTATGGTGTCTGTGGCTATGATTTAACACTCTTACCAACAATAAATGAAAATAATATGGGAATGGAATGGCTTGTTTCATGTTAAAACTCTAGGTCACATTCTATCAAGGCAGAGTCAGGATAGTAACTCAAACCAGGAACTTGGAGACAGGATTTGAAGCAAATACTACAGAGGAACTCCTTTTACTGATTTGCTTTTTGTGTCTTGTTCAGTTTGCATCTTAAATATCCAACAACCACTTGCCCAGGAGGGGCACCTCCCACAGTGGCCTGGGCTTTCCAACACTGATCATTTATCAAGAAAACACTCTAAAGGCATGTTTTAAAACAATTTTATGCCTGGGCAGTGGTGGAGCTGTTCTTTAATCCCAGCACTGGGGAGGCAGAGGCAGGTGGATCTCTTTGAGTTCAAGGCCAGCTTGATCTATAAGAGCTAGTTCCAGGACAGGCTCCAAAGCTGCAGAGAAACCCTGTCTCAGAAAAAAATAAAATAAAAACAATTTTATGTAGACATTTACATGAAGGTTCTTCTCAGACAATGTCTACTTTTGTGTCAAATTCCAGCCAGTGGAATTAATATGTGATTGCATTGTTGCTTAACTTTTGTCCATTAGTCTAAAATAAATTGATAATTCTTTTTTTTTTTTTTGGTTTTTTCGAGACAGGGTTTCTCTGT
>NC_022022.1:48914456-48925653 GCF_000317375.1 Microtus ochrogaster | reverse complement strand
GTAGACCAGGCTGGTCTCGAACTCACAGAGATCCGCCTGCCTCTGCCTCCCGAGTGCTGGGATTACAGGCGTGCGCCACCACCGCCCAGCTAAATTGATAATTCTTGTATGAATGTTTTGTTACACTGACTCATTTTTTCAACAAGTCATACTAATTATTTGACACATTTATTAATTAACCCAACCAATACTTTCGCTCTCATATACATAAAACACTGGATGAAGTTCAAAGGGTATTTTATCTATAAGGTAACAGCCTCTTGGATTATGGAAATATGCAATTTATTATAGGAAATATACTTAATATTGAATTATATTGCAGGTAAAGTTTAAAATAACGTAACAGAGACCAAAAACAAAAACTTATACATTTTTTTTTTTTGCCCTGAGGAGTCTAGACAGTGTTGAGTCAGGGATCCTAAAGGAGCCAGCAGCTGGAACCACAGAGAAAATCCCTAGAGAAGTGAGCAATTGACATTTCGTGAATGTGATGCACATACATGGTCCTGTCCATGGTTCAGTCACAGCTGCAGCAACCTTTCATTTGTATTTTAATAAGTAAAGCTTGCCTGAAGTTCAGAAAATAAAACAGCCACCCTGATCAACCTTACAGATGAGGCAATGGTGACACACACTTTTAATCCTGCTAGCCACACTAGTTTGCCAAAGAAACTAGGCAGTACTGATGCATGCCTTTAACACCAGCACTGGAGAGGAATATAAAATTGGAGGAGACAGTTCTCAGACACAGACTCATTCTGAGATTCCTGGAGGTAGGATCGCCATTTCGGACTGAGGTAGAGGTAAGAGCCAGTGGTTGTCTGTTTGGTTTTTCTTCCTTCAGGTTGAACCCCAATTTTTGTCTATGGGATTTTATTAATTGTGCTACACACAGACAACTGAACATGACATAATTCAGGATTATCTCCCAGGTGTATTGATGGAAACTGGTCAGTTCCAGTTCACTGTAAAATCCAACTATTTTGGTGAACATATTTAAGATTTAAGGATGGACAAAATGGCAGTTTTGAGAAGTGTTAAATAAAAGTGAAACCACACTACAAGTTGAAGAGATTAATAGTATGATTACCCTGTGGTGGTAATTGAGACAAATTCTGATGAAATTATACTGCCTCTACTGCCTCAAATGTAATGCTTTTCTCATATTTTCTCTGTAATGTGGTCTTGTTACTCCCCCATAAAAACATAAAGCCCAATTGCTCTTCCTCAGACTTTGAGCCGTCTTTAGTAACCCATTTACACTATAATGAAAAATAATCCATGCCATATAATTCTAAGTCTTGATCAAAGGTAGTCTTAAAGAATCTGATCTGATGTAACAACATTTTTGCTCTATGGATGTTTACTTTTGGTACTCAGGTCATCATGGGAAGATTCTAGAGTAACAGTGGTGGCTGAATAAAGATTTCAAATTTTCCCATTTGATGTAAATAAAGAAACCTTTTTGAAATGGTGTTTTAGTGCCTAGCAGTTTAAACACCACTAACACACTGCACTGAAATCAACCCGCTATCTCATCTTTTGAATCTTCCAAACCATACCACAAATATTCTCAGATCGTGAAAGACGAGTTAAATTTTGTGACATCAAGATTGCCAGTCCACAGAATTAAGGAGGATGACAAAAATATTAAATTGTCTCAGGGTGTCTTTGCATGGTGCCATAGTATTTGGAATGAGCAGTTATGAGATGATTTACTGGCCAAGTTTGTATTTTATCTTCACTTAACTGACATTCATGAAGATTAAGAAACAAACATTGTCTGATAGGTACCTAAAAGTGAAAATCATATATTAGTGATAAATCCAGCATATTGAAAGCTGGTGTCTCCCTTTGAGAGAGTAGTCATCATATCTAGTTCTGATCTTTCTTGACCATGGAAGACTGAGCTTAATTTGTTACTCCTTATGTAACTTGCTTGTTTTGGCCAGTATGTTCTAATGAATTAAAATGAGCAAAATGACAGGGAAGGATTCAGTGAGTCTTTCTCATGCTTTCCTTTTCCTTGGGTGCTGAGTCTGGAATTAGTTATTATTACTGAATCTTGACTTGACTGACAGCAGCCCTGGAGAGTCATTCAACATACTGAGGACTTGTTATAAACAAAAAAATTAACTATTATGCATTGACTGGCCAAGTCTGGGGGATGTTTGTCACCACAGATTAGTCTTCTATGCTGTGACTTGTCATACAGGGAATGCAGAAGGAGGACTTATTTTCCATAACAAGTGAGTTAGAACCATATTTGTTGTTTTGTTTTCTTTTAATTGCATGGAAATTGGCTCCTGGGTGAAACCACCGATGAATTCCCTGGCAATTGCTCCTTTCAGCTTTTCTGTTATAAAATAGTTCACAATATTTATGTAAAAGTTCCAATACAGTAAAAATATATTCCAATCATTACTTAGATGACATTGAATGTAATATGAGGCAAATAGAGATGTTGACACAGGAATAAACACAGTATTTTTAAAGAATGCACAAAATTCCAGGGCGGTCATTATCGATGAACATGATTGCAATATTGCATTGTAAAATGCATGCCATAAAATGTTGAAGTACAATGTCATGTTTGTGAAGGATGTCTCGACCCTCTAGGAATGTGACTATGAAAAGTGAAAAAGATAACAAATCAAACATAGGACAAATGGGTCACCTCTGATCATGAGAAGGCTTTTCTATGCTGAGTTATGGTGTGACCATATCAAAGTGTGCAAATGGGTGGTGGCAGACAGGAACTCGGTTGGACTACAACTCAAAACACAGAGAGTAGAGTTGAAGTAAGAATATTAGCTTTCTTTCTCATTGAAATAACCAACACATGGCAAAAATGAGCTTACAGGTGAAAGATTTTATGCTGCAAAAAGAACTTTTCCTAGTGAATGGTCAGGACCACACTCATCTGTGGGTGGTAGGGAAAATATTTCGGATGTGGTTGGTGTTGCACTGGTTTGGAAAATTGGTGGGCGATTTGCTCGGTATCCACTAATAAGGATGATTTTTCTCTTGTATTTTTCTCTTGTGGATCAGGTGTTAAGTACAATTAGAGAGCGGTTTGTTTGTTTTTTGTTTTGTTTTTTTATTTTTTGTTTTTGTTTTTTGTTTTTGTTTTTTTTTAGAAAGGAAAGACAGATTTACATGGATCTCCAAATTGAGGGTTTGAGGTACAGTCATTAATGGCAAGGAAGTCTTGGCAACAGGAGGAGCCTTAGGGAACTGCTGCCATTACATTAACAGTCAGGAAACAGAGAGAGATGAGAGACGAGTGACAGGGCTTGCCTCTCTTTCCCATTTTATTTAGTACTGTAACCTAGAACACTACAATTCATTGTCTGGTCAGGGATTACTTCTCTTTATCTCACTTAGATAATTTTTCATAGACATGCCTGGAGGTTGTTTTTGCTTTTGTTTTTGTTTTTCTAGTAGGTGATTCCATATCTTATTAAATTGCAGCCAACAGTAACTATTTCATAAATTCAGAAATTTTGTTTGAATGCTGTATCTATTTATAGAAAATTTAAAGACAAATGACATCAAATAGAACTTCATTTTGTCAGGAGAGGGCTGGGGTATGGATTCATTTGAACAAGAGAACTATGGTAAAATGTTATATTTAAGAATAAAGTCACAGAAAAAAAAAAACAATAGTTATATTTCCAGCATTGTCGAACCAACAAACATTTGAGTCCTGAAGAAAGGAAAACCTAAAATTAAGAAAACAAGATGTAGAGAAACATTTTTAGGTGTTCTTGAAAAAAATGTAACAATTTCTATCAGAAAGGTTTTTTTCAGTTTGAGAAAAATGGTGAAATTGAAGGGAAGTTTTGTTTTGGATCATACGTATATGTTTCTCTCTATGTTTGTGGATGCTGCTGCAGCTCTGTGGTGAAGAAAGGTTATTGAAGTAGGGTATCTCACCTCGTTGGTCGTCAAGAAGGAGAGTGAGACTGTGAACAATAGGCTGGGGAAGACACGTCTTTCTAGATGGAACCTGCTTCCTCCAGTTTGGTCCCAGTTCTTCCCACTCCCTCCTAATTCTGTCATACTATGAATCAACCTAGAGATTAGACAACTTGATCTGTTGATTATATCAGAGCCCTCGGGATCTGTTAGTTTCCCAAAAGTCTATCCACTGGCAGCAAGTCTTGAACACGAGACTCATGAACTTTCAATCACATAGTATCCAAATTATCATGGAATTCTTAAGACTAATAAACTCTCATGATGTTTCATTGATTACTCTCCACCCACTCTTCTAAATTATTTATCATTTAGTTTTTTATTTGTTTTTTTTTTGTTTGTTTTTTTTCTGCTTACTATTCTGTATTAGATAAGGTTCTCCGGAGAGACAGATGAACAGACTATATAATGAAATAGATGAAGAAGATTTTATTAGGGGAGTCAGATCAGGCAGTTAGGGATACTACTGTGTTCCATATAGATCATCTAAAAGCTTGAGAACCTCAGATAATAATTGTTTGCATCCATCCAAATCTAAGGCCTGAAAACACAAAAAGCCAAAGAAGTATTTTTCCATATAAGGCAAAAGAAAAGTCCTTAAATCTCAGAAGGTTGAATAAATTCTCAGGTCCTGCAGTTCAGAAGTCCAGAATTAAGCGAAGGATAGACTGACTTCAGAAATGATAGGTAGAGAGATAGACGTCATATCACTACAGGGTACATGCTGTAGTATTTTTGTAGTGTCCAATATATACCAAGAAATTGTACAAATTTAAACAGTGGGTATTCGTAGTCCTTGCATTAAGAGCATATCTTTTTTAGCATATATTATGTTTTAACATGTAGTTTAACAATTTTTAATAATAAACATATCATCATATTTTGAACTATAAGCATTTTTCTGAGTCCCTTATTCCTTGTTACTGAGGAGTATATGCTGAAGAAAAGAAAGGAAACAGAAGGCTTTGCCTGGATCTCCTGTGTGCCCTGAACATGCTCTGTGTCAGGAAGATAAGGCTTTGCCACTGAAGAGTTAGGTTTGTACTGCCTAAGAGAGCATATTTTTCTATTATCTTATCTTAGAATATGTTCTTCTAAGGAAATGGCATTTTTATCTTCATTTTTATCTCACGAAGTTGTTAATGTACAATATCATTGAACAATCAACAAGTGACTGTACTCAGCACACTCTGTAGACTGGCGAGTTATCATCTATAAAGTAAATTCACATTCGTTCATGAACCTGAGAGACTGAAGGCCATTTTTAAATGTTTCTGTTTTAAAATATTGTTAGATAATTTACTTAAGAATCATTTGTCTTGGAAGATGGATTTAGTTGAGAATTTTGATTTAAAATATTTCAAAATGAAATATAAAGTCATTCTTTGCATAGGCGTCAGTCTGGAATCATCACAGATCCAAGAGACAATTGTGTTAAACTTCATTTTTAATGCTTTGATTTATTACCTCTGTATTCATGATAAATAATTTAAAAGGCCCTTAGTTTTTATTTTAAGTAGTAAAGAATAAAAATTGAAAACTGAGAAAAATAAAAAAAAACTAACTTCTTTTCCTACGCATATTAAATATTAAAAATACAACAAAGCCTGAAAATTTTGGAATACCATATCAGCGGCAAGTTTCATCTCTGTTAGCGCTTTTCTCTATTTTTATTAAATAATGACAACATTTTTGAATTAGAAACAATTTACTTATTTTCAGTTTGACCATTCTGACACTAAGTCAACAAGTCTCTCAGTGTTTTAAAACAGAGTAAAATCATTTGAAAGATACAAAGAGCATACAGCTCTTCAATGAGAAAAATAAATATGAGAGCACAAAACAGGATTACAGGCAATCCTAAGACTATGACATCTAGAAGTCACACCAAGGAACATTCATTTAGTTCTTTTTTTAAAAAAGAAGATTCTAATAAATTTATGAACACTTTTGAAATTAATTTTTAAAAAATAAAAAGTTTGCTAATCATATTGTCATATATTTTGTAATATTTTTCTGCTGCCTTTTGACAATGAGAAAAACATAGCCTCCAAATAAGACACTGTTTTTTTGAAAACATATTTTATTCATTATATATGCACATGTTATTTTATATATATATACATATTTGTGTACATATGTGTGTATGTCTGTACACATGCGTGCACACAGACACACACATACACACACGTAAAGTTATAAATACAGTCAGCTCAGTTCCTATAAAGCTATTTGTATGTATATTTAAGACATGGCCACATTCTATTAGATACCAAACTGTGTGGGACTCTTCCCTGGAGAAAACTATTCTTCCCACTCCTGGTATTGCTTAGTTGCTTATAGCTCTTTGTGTAGGCTTGAGACCTCCGTCCTAACACCCTTCCGTGTTAGCGTATCTACTGATATCCTTGCTGTTCAGGTCTTGTTTAGGCAGCCGTGTTGATGAGAGCTCCTGGGTATAGCTTCTCTGATATTTCTAGGAAACAAAATTTCACAGCATACTTATTGTTCATCTAAGTTTTATAATCTTTGCATGTTCCTTCCATTACATTCTCTGTACCTTAGAGGCAAGAATGTTATAGTTGCATTGACTGTGTTTGAAACCATTCAATCTTTTGTTCTTTGCATTTTGGTCACTTCTGATGTTCTGAAACGGTCTCTGTCTGTGGCAAACAGATTTTTATTTGATAAGGGGCGGGAATAATATGTATCTGTAGATATAAAGGTAAATATTTAGAAGGTAGTTAGGGATTATGCTAGTTCTTAAAGTAGTTGTTGCAGATTCTCCTCCAAAATGCACAACTTTAGCCCCAGACAGTTGCTCAACTGTACAGTATCGAGCATGATTTCCCATTTACTGAGTGACCTTAAGTCCAGTTAGAGAGTTGTTGGTTACCAGCAAGCTATGAATGTCACTGTTCCACCTTAGGAATATTTTGCCATGATGGCCATTGTTGTGGTAGGACTATTGCTGTTTCCTTCCCATGAAAGTTTAAAGGGCACCTTCTGGTACCAAGAATGCTAGTCTTTAGAGAAGTAGCTTTCAGATAGCAGCCAACTCAAATCCTCCGTGTTCTGTCTGTGCACATTGTCTTCAACAACAGGGACTTAATCTTCATCTATAATCATCAACCTGTATTTCAGGTGTCACTTGGACAACACTGAAAAAGAACTCAAAAAGAAGTCTTATTATGCCTGGTGTTTGGGTCTTCATTAGGCTGTGTCTGGGAGCATTGCCAGACCTGGTGAGAATATCCCTGAGCCCACATGTGCAAATGGATACAGCAACTTATATATAATATTAGGTCCCTAGACAGTAATAAGATTTCTTATGATTTTTCAGGCATCTTCTCTGTGATTTGCCCTGCTCCCCACTTCTTCTATATGGATACCCCTTCTCCTCCCCAATTAGATGCCCCTATCTTTCCCATTCACTCCTTTAAATAACTCTTCCTTCCAGATATTCCTTAAGTGTTAAATGATAGTTGCTAATGAATTGTTAAATAAACATGTGTCTTAATCATCAGAAAAACCCTGACTATTACTTACAGAGTCTTCAGGGAGAATATAATCATAAAAACCATTGTGTTTGATAAACATATTGTTTAGATTCTTCCCAGTCAACAATCACAGTCTACTACATGTTAGCATATTTTCAATCAATATAAATTAAAAATAGTTTATTCTAAATGATAAAAAAGCAGAATGGCTATTATGCTCAAGCATTGTTAAGTAATCAACATAGGCAATGTGGTGAGGACCTTTCTCTTTTAAAGGAAATGTGTATAGTCATGTTTTATATATATTTAAGCTCAGAAACCGCATTTTAATATTGAATTTCTAAGTGAAAATTCACATGTAGCAGGCACTTCAATTTGGAACTTATATGTACTTGAGTATGTTCAGACTATTCAGTTTGAAGCATCTCTGGGATTAACAATCAGAATGTTTCAAAGTTTCATTCTGTCTGATTGCTAATTGATGTGCAACTGAAACAATAGGCCTCGTGTACAACAACCATTTTTAATGTAAAAATGATGTTGATGTGGCAGCAATCATCCTATCTCCAAAATAAAGCTCTCAACCTGCAGAGTTTTTAGGGGAAAGTATGGTGAGTGCTATGTACCATAATGCTGAGATTATAACCTACCTGTAGTCCTTAAAGTAGTTACTAAACAATAGACTTTTCCAGTTCATCAGTAAGCAACATTTCTAGGATATTTTATGTGAATACTGTTCATTAATTTTGTATATATTTTAATAAGCAAGAATGAAATAAAATCCTCAATACTGTTATGTTTTAAATAAAAAAAGACTTTGTTTATGAAAATTGGAGGAAGATATGTCAGTAAGTATTAGATCTATGGAACTGCCGGATGAGCAGTTGTATCTTTTTGCAGTCAAAAGAACACATCCCATGTTTGGGGAGAACCTCCGTAAACAAGCAAGTGGTAAAAGAATAAGCCTCAATATTTTCTTTAACCATTAGGTAATAAAGAAATAGAACAATTATCATCAACCTTGAAACAATATTTCAACTTTTTTGTAAGTTTTAGAGAAAGTTAATTTTAAGGAGACGGGCGTCAAATAAGCACGTGGCGCACATTTCCACTTCTATTATCTCTGGATTATTATTTTATTTGTCTCTGTGTAGCACAAAAAAGTGCTAAAATCTCATAAAAGAAATTTTGCTAGCATATAAGGATTATCTCCAACTACTGAAATGAAAAAAGCAAAAATGTGGAAGTATTTAAAGTGATTGTGAAATTTTATCTCAGCTACTGAAGATATTTTAACTAGCAAGATTCCATTGATCTTCTACAAAGCTTTGTCAACGAAAGCTTTTTTCTTCAAATTGATTCTCCATTTTCTCTTCTCATTTCCTCAACAATGCACAGCAGGAATCTCTGTCTACAGATGGAAAACAGGATCTAGCTCTAGGCATATGGATAAAACAAAGAAGCCTCGATTAAAGGGGGAGAAAAAGACTGCTGTTCCTATTTGAACTTAAAATTATTGATCTTGTCAATCAGTTACAAACACTGAGCTCCATTTAATTCGGTAATGAGCATTAATGGTATAGGAACATGGCTGACCATTTTAAAAGGAAAAAGAAAAATCTGCAGGATAATAGTATATTGCTATTTTTTTCTATGGCCCAATGTCTGTTAGGGTGTGTTCTATTTCACAGATATGAAGTCAGTCTTGAGTTTCTTAGAATTGACAGGGCTCGGTGTAGAACTCAGACTACTCATGTGTACTAGGAGGGACAACTTCAGTGTGGATTTTTCAAGTCTTTTCTATTTCCTTTAGATAAAGAGAAGAGCATTTGAATTAGATAAAGCTTTAAAAAAGGAGAAAAAAAGTGATCAAAGATACTAAGTGGCTGAGTGAAGATGATTTTTTTGTAGCATTACTTAATATAGACAAGTCAAAGAACTGAACAAGGTGAAGGCATCACAGTCATTATTACTTGCTCTGCAGAAGAAATACAGATGCTATTGGGTGCTCCCAACACTCTACAACTGCCTCTCACCTTCACTGACATCCATGCCCTGGAGCTCATCAGAAATTCAGACTCTGCCAAGCCTTCCCTTCAGTCACTGGAAGCATTTTGTTATTTTCTTTTTAGCAGGCTAGTAGCATTTGAAACGTTATTGTAAGCAGAAAGGAACCTCGTCTGACTGAAGATGATATGTATCATTCCTACTGGTAGAGCATGCATGAAGTCTCCAGTGAGTACTCTTCTGTGCTTTTCCATAAAGTCTTGATGTGAACTTCTGAATCTGTTTAATGTAGGAGCCAACCATGATAAGCTAAATAGAAACAGACCACCCAAAGGAAGCTCTTTACTTCCAACCATTATCACCTGCCAGAGTAGGACTCAGCCTTAGATAAGTTTAATGGAGGCCTGAGTCTCAGTAGTTTAACCTGAAGCAATACCTGGTTTCAGGAAGAACCACAAACTGAGATTACCTGAGCACCACCCAAGAACAGGGCATCCAAAGGAAATGCCTGACATTCCAACCACTGTAGATAGGACCACCTGCCAGCACAGACACCCCTAGACCAATGTCAGCCAGTCGGGTCGTGAAACTTAGAAACCCCTCACCCACACCTTTACTACTATAAAAACCCAACTCTAACTGAGCTTGGAGCTCTCCAATCACTCCAATACGTTGGACATGTGGAGAGACGCACTTTGCAAACTTGCGTAAAATAAAGGCTCTTTGTTTTTATGTATGAGACTTGGTCTCCTTTCTGGTTTTTGGGGGACTTCGCGGATCTGGGCATATAACATTTAACCTCAGGGTGTGTATGGTCATCACCAGCAAAGCTACATCAGTCACCTGCGGCTTTCCAACCAAACTGCAGTGCATGCTTCAGACACTTCTCACTGTCACCTCACAATGAAGTCACTCCTAACCTTCCTTACTTTTACTTAATGTAATATGTTGATGATTTGTGCTAATGAAGGGACATGGAAAAACAGAAATATCCCATCAGAACATAGTTGATTCTATATTTTACTTATCTAAACTATGAAACTGTGAAACTTGCCAGCATCATTCATCATCATAAAATGTTTTGGCCCAGAAAGTTTAAAATTTCAATTTCAAGTTTGTATCTGGAAAGCATCATACTTAATATAGGCTTTTTGTTTTTCCCAGTGTCAATTCAAAAGTAATTTATGTTGCTGTCTCACTTTATGAATCAAGATAAAATGCAAAATCAGTTCATTGTATAAGTCCTTTATGATTATCCATCAGCCTGTATAGGGGGGAAGTAATATGTTACATAGAAAATTAAATTAAATTAATATTTTAACATTAAGAAAATCTAAGTTGAAGCTAAAATCATCAGAAAAGGTTAGTAAGCTTGGTTTTATAGCATTAAGTAAAAGAACATCTCATATATAATTTTGAACTTAGTTTCTACAATCTTCTTCAAGAAATGATGTGCAAAATGCAAGAACAAAAATATTTTCATTGAGGTTAATCTAAAAATTATTCATATGCTAAATTCTCATTGTATGTCATTTGTTTAATACAACAAAATTAGTGTTTTGCTGGAGAAAATCTCAACATTTTTATTATAATCGAGAAAAGATATAGGCTTTTGGAAAACTTTGGATTGAGCAAGTAAGTTGAATAATTTTTTTTATTTCTTTTTTTATTTTTTTTTTTATTTTTTATTTTTTATTTGTTGAGACAGG
>NC_022022.1:48878961-48913886 GCF_000317375.1 Microtus ochrogaster | reverse complement strand
CTCCTTTTGCTCCTCATTGGGACCTTGGGAGCTCAGTCCAGTGCTCCAGTGTGGGTCTCTGTCTCTATCTCCATCCATCACCAGATGAAGGTTTCCAATGTTGGCTCTCCTGGTGCCGAGAGAGATGAATGATTTTTAAAAAGAAGATATTCTCTTCTCTTTTTTCTCTTAGTTAAGTTTTATTTGCATGAATCCTAAATGCCTTCTCATTAGTAACACTACTAAGAATAGTAATTGTACATGTTCATTTAAATAGCTCTAAATTTTTGGGTCAAAAGAAATACATACACATATGTCTCGTAGCCATTTAAAATAAGGAATATGTTTTAATGCTCTTGAAGTATTAGTATCCATAGTTAATCCTACATGTATGGCCTTGAACTATCAGGTATTTACATAAGCATAGTAGAAATATGCAATGTTTTAAAGAAGAAAATACCAGGGAAGAAAAATTGCCAAGTCCAGATACATATAGATACCTTTAGATGGATGTAGAAGTTTAATAATAAAAGCAAGACTGTTATTAGAAAGAAGAGAACTACACAGAACATAGAAAATGAGAATAAACAAAATTTAAATAAATAAAATATTAAATTAAGGAGCAAAACTAGAGCTGGAAAACATATTAAATTGAAACAGGAATGAGAATTTGAATATACAAAATGTGGTTTGCACTGTGTCAAAAATTATTGCTGATTCTTCACAATGTCCAATGAGGGTAGACATATTTATCAGTGAGAACTCTGAAGGCACATGGATAATTTATTTTTTCTGAACTGTGAAAGAAAGTAGTAGCCAAAAGGAAAAAACATCACACCAAGGGCAAAATTGAAAGACTAGCAAGAACCTGTAAAAAAAAAAGCATCATAATGGCTCTACCACAGGATGAGACCAGTCATTCCGAGAGCACTAAGGGCAATTTAAATATAATTTCAAAGAGAGACATAGCAAAAGATAGCCTGCTTCCTCGGCCAGATGGTGTGACATTAGCAGATGACATTGGAAGGACTGAGTGACTATTTTGCTTCTGTTTTCTCAATCAGGATAAAAATGATATTCAAACTGGGAAGGTAGGACAAACAAGGAAATCCAACACTGACAAGCAAGAGATAGTAAGAAAGCACTTAGCTGCTCAATGAGCTCACATTACCAGACAGAGATGCATTACCTCCCCCAGGACTGACATCGTGTGTCACTGGATGTCAGTGTCTGAGTCACTGAGCCGATGTGTCTATTCTTCTCTGTGGCTGCAGTGGCTCTCCAGCCCAGGCCCGCATCTTTTCCTTTTAGAACTATTCTTAAGGCCTTTATCTACCCTTCCTTTATCCACCCTTCCTGGCTCTGCCTCTCTTTTCCTTAAGATTAGTCTCCACACAACTTTTGTGATGAACTTTCCAGAAAAACCATATTCATAGCCATCTACTTCTTACATGATTTTCTGGATGTTTTAAATGGGCCTCTTCATTTCAGCATCAGTGCGGCTCTTCTAATATCTTTTCTTAGCATTTGATCTCATATCATAAAGTACCTGACCTAACTGAGCTGCTCCTCTGTGCACTGGCCCCCTGTGTTCCTGTGCATTGCAGCATTTTATGTTTGCTGACTTTCTTGAGCTTGGACGCTTCTGATATGTTTGCGGTATTCTCTTGAGTACTTTGTTCTTTGTATCAAAATTTGTAGCAAAATTTGGTATACTATCAATCTTCCTTTTTGAGAAATCTCAAAGTAATTGAGTATGGTTTATGTATATTCAAATCTTGTGGCCAAATATTCTCCTGAGTTAAATGTAACTTTTATTAAACAACTCAGTATAAATACAAAATTTTTAATATTCTTGATTTGTAAGATTATATGTAATATTTTAAAAATAAGGTTTGTTTTAATTAAAACCATAAACATTGCATAGATTTCAGAAGGTAAGAATTATCTTCTTGTTTACCTCTGTTTTGCCTGTATACTAGTCCCTGTAACCAGGGGGAATCAACCCTGCTCATGTCTCTGGGTGTGCATGCATATTTCTGTATATGTGTTTAAGTTCACCTATCAACTTTTGCGATTTGCCTCATTCTTTTTTAAATGACAAACTATTCCTTAGAGATGATCACAGCATAAAACAGGAACAGAATGGATATGAGCAAGGGGAAGATTGTTCTTCACACAGCAAACCTAATTGTGCTGTGTTAAATTTATCATGATGCTTACCTGTAAGCAGGCGATGCTGTGGGCTGCTTAAATCAGCCTGTTCTTAGCCAGTTCCAGCTTTCTTGAAGGTTTCACAATGTAAGTTTCTTTCTTTGCTGAGCCTGACTCTAGCATTTCAGGGACATTTAAGTATGTTTTCCACTAACTTTAGAACTAAGTGTTAAGAAGCATGGAATTCCAATATGCAAGACCTCCTAAAGAGAGAGCAATCTTCTGCCAATTCGTGACTGCATTTGCATCCTGACTTTTCAGGCATGCCTGAAATTGCATTCTGAGTGGGAAAAAAAAACCATGGAACTAAATTAATTATGGTGATATTTTATATATATATATATATATATATATATATATATATATATATGAATGAATGAGTGAACATCTACCAATAGAAGTGTCTCTAAATGTGCTTTTGTCTTTCATTTCCATATGTTTCAGGCAAAAAAACAAAGCAAAATAAAAAATAACTTACTGAATAAACATCTATTAAATAGATACATGTGCTGATGAGGCTAACACCAAAATAACTGTAGTTTGAAATTATCCTGACAAGGCATAAAAATGAAAACAACAAGAGCACCACAGAAATCAAGGTTCATAAGCGGCTCAGGAGGGCAGCGTTCAGGAATGCTGGCAGCTGCTTTTCTGCCCAGTCATCAGCATGTGATCCATTGTCAATTACAGGGATATTGGTGTCTAGCCTGTGAGTGGTCTGCCCAGTCAACCACATGTGATCCACTGTGAATTACATTGACTTTACTGTCTGGTCTGCAAGTGATACTGATTTCACACTGTGCAGGAAGTAGACTCTACTGGAAGGCGACCTCTTGCTCCACTCACCCCATTTGAGCAGGAGCATTTACAAACTGAAGGATCACAGAAGCACGATCAAAGAGAAATAGCAGAAATGAATGGGTATATGTTTCCTCAGATGGGAAGAGACAAATGTACAAATAATTCACAGGTCTCTGAATACTTGAAATTCTGTCTTTAATGCAAAATGTGATGCTCTCTGAGGAGGTCTGGATTAGTGGATGCAAACTACAGCCATAAACTTAGCTCACTACACAGAACATTAACACAGAAGTCAGCTGTAATGGAAAAGGAAACAAAAAATAATTAAAGACATTGTGTAAACCAGTAAGTTTTCATCTTACAAGAGGTGACCACATCATCCATAGTGATAGTTCATTGTCTGTCAACTTGAGTATATTTAGAATTATCATGGAGAAGCATCTCTGAGATTTTCTATTAGAGTTCTTCCAGGGATTCACCGAGGAAGGCAGATAGATTTTCTGGGAATTGAGTGTCACCGTCCCTATCAGTTGGTTTCCTATACTGATTAAAAATGAAAAGGCAAAAGGTGTATCAGTATTTCTCCTTCTCTAAATCCCTAGTGCTGGCACTTCATGGTGCAAGCATCATGCCCTTACTTCCTCAATACAGACACTCTTACCACCACAACAAAAGAAAGGAATGCTCAAACTGTTAGCTAAAATGAGCCCTTCTGTCAGTTGCTCTTGTTGTGTGTTAGATCACAACATTGGAAAAGTAAACATATTTTGTACTCAGAGTCTTATATTGACTGTTAACTGATCTAAGTGACTGTCAATAATCGTAATGATTTTTTTTGTAAAAATAGTGTCCTTAAAATAACTAATGTGAACAGTTCATAATATGCTTTTCATATGCTCCTTAAGTCTATGATATGAAACATTTATTTAATCATAACAACAACCTTGTCTGCTGAATCAGATTTTTATTATCCCTAAAGCTAAGAAGTACCACACACTTATTCCTAATTTTACATGTAAGTCATAGTAAAGCTGGCCACCTACTTCTTTGTCACTGCTTTTAAACTTCATGATGCCCATAACTGGAACACACATTTTATTAAAAAAAAAAAACACATCACCTTTGCACAAGTTTAGGTGCCTGGCTGCCAGTGAGTGCATCTTGTCCATTAATGAGTACCAGTGCTATTTTTGGTGGATGTTTATTAAGTGTCTGCACATCATTGGGTGTTCTAAGAATAACAGCTGCAGGTGCTCTTGAGTTAGAGAGACCATAACTGTTTCTGTGACCCTCAGAGTCTCATTCTGAGAGGGTATCTCCCGTGTTAACTGAATTCTTTCTGTGTCTAGCCTATATGCAGTGGTAGTTCAGAAAAATTCCAGAAGGAATACAGGCTACAAAGAGGTGATGGCTTCAAATTATTCTCTGTCAATTATAAGCTACATTGCCCTTGGGCTAGATCTTAATCTACCTAGGTATAATTTTTCTCACCTACAGAAATACGCGAATAGTAACAACATTTAGAAATATAACATGGTTGAAATAATTCAGAGTTGCAGTGATGATCCCACAAGGAAACACATAGAGAAGGTTCTTAGGGCAGTAAAGAAGACATGGGAAATGCTAGGTAAATGTTCGCCATTGTTGTGATGATAGAGGAGATGACACCTGCCAATGTGATGCTCTGGATACATAAGAAGCAGCCAGCATATGTGCACTCATGCGCAACACAAATCATGACAATAAACATCAGTGTGCTTACATTTCTGCAGTGCAGTTAACAGAATTTTAGCATCGCAATCATTTCTTAAAAGTATTGTAACCAAAATGTGTTTTTCTCAGTATTGAGTGCTATTCCATGAATTGTTAAAAATTCTCATCCTCACTGAGTTTCTTAGTGACGGCCACAGCTGCCCAGCAGTCACTGACTGGCCTGGCAGCTTGAAGGTCAAGGGTGCAGTGGCTTTAGGTCCTCGGCACTTCAGCATTTAGGCCCTAGTCCAGTCAATTTAAGACTACAGAGATTTGTTCTTTCCTCTGAGACAAGACACAGCAGGCTCTTATCAAGCAGTTGTCCCCAGGGAAGAAAACTCCCTCCAGGACAAGCTAGCCAACCACATCAAAAAAGGGCAAGTGAGGGCCAGTCCCCTACGTCTCCTGAGTGAACACTTAGAGTTATGAAAAGGCCTTCAGAGTGTCATGATAAATAAGTGGAAAATAACACTGAGGAGGGTGTGTGGGATGATTTAGCAGACAGCTGGGCCACTGTGGTTGGTCGTCAGAATCTTGAGTGGTTTCTTAAACCTTCTGGCCAGAACAGCAAAGAATTTAGAGAAAAGACAATGGCCTTGGAAAGGTCATTTTCTCCGATATATCCTGGCAGTGTCAAGGATTTCGGACATGGAGAATTTGTTGTCCGTTTGTATGCAAGGAAGAAAGACAAAAGCCCAGGTCTCTTTCTCTTACACAACACCCAAAACGTTTAATAAAAACTAGCAGAAGATTCAGCATTTAAGATATTACTCTGCTCTTTATATTTGTTTTTTTTACCATCTTGAATCAGTTTTTAAAATGAACCATTTTATTTGGGCTTCTACAGGATTAGAATAACTTAAACAAAGTAGTTCTGGCATTTGTTTGAACTATGCTTTTCAATAAATTCATTAAAAGCAAACCACAAGTGCAATGTAACCAGCTATGAGACAAGGCTTTGTAAACTTCTGAAATGAGTTCTTTAAAGTATGTGTTAAGAATAAATGGTAAGAAACACCTGGGTATCTGGAAATGAGAATGCATTTATACTACATGCTAATTTTTTCTACTCTAGGATGAAAATGAAAAGAAAATTATAAAGTATGCTATGCATCATTATTTCTCATAACCTCAAAATTCAGATACTTTATATGCGCTAACTCTTTTGCTGGTAAATCTATTAGAGAAGTTAGAAAGGTCAGAAAAGATCAGGCATATGAGAGAGTTAATAAAATGGAAATCAAGAAAGCTGAGATTCAGCTTTCTTGTACTGATCATTAAAATTAAGAAAACGCAGGACTTTTAGAAACTTACATCATTGAAAATTAGAAGGGGTAATTTCAATCATGTTCTGCCTGCATGGTTTTGTGCTAGTACATGGAATATTGCATGGTTTTCTACTGGCTTTATTTTTGTTTTAGCCCTAATGAAGTAGATCAGGTCACCACCAGGCCTTACCTCTGCTGCTGTGTTGACAATAAGAGAAGACTTGCCATGCGTGCCACTTTAATTTGACAACATTTATTGTCTGCTTTTTGCCACATGCTGACTCTCCTGTTATTGGCTGTTAGTCAACCAATGTACTTTATCCATTCGAGAATGAAGCTTGTGTTCTGTGAAGGGAAATCGATGAACATGCAACAAACTAACCTTGCCAAAGGTGGAGGCATGTGGGGACCCAAGAGAAGTAAAAGAGCCCCCAAAGAAACTGTAGAGTTAGCCAGCCCAATCTGCCTCTTTCACAGATGTGGAAATGTGTTCGAGAGTAAACTCTTAGTTTAAGGTCATGGAGTTTATTAAAACACATAAAGCCTGGAAGGCAAGTCTTTTAGGATCAAGTAAAGGGCTCTTTTACATTTAAATCGCACCCTTCCCAGTTTGGGGAGCTTAAATAACTTTGATTATTATAGACATCAGCATGTTTAATGCAAAAATGTAATATAAACTGTAAGTCCTTCTGAGAAGTGAAGTATAGAAGGAATGAATTAAATTTCTTACTGAGTAAATATCACTTTACAGCTTTCTAATAACATTGCCCTTGATTGGGTATGTTTCAAAAAAAGACTATAAAATCCAAAATTTTCACTTTGGCAAAGTACAAACCTTCCTGAGAGAGGTTATGACAGAAGTACACTTTTGTCCATATTTTTGTCCAGAAAATATCTGAAAGTTTACTTAGACTGATGAGAACAGTTGTTCCTAATCTCTTGAAAGCTTTGCCATCCTGCATATGAATGTCTTTTCCTTGCGGATTTAATTTAGATATATTGTATGATTAACTCTGTATCCATTTCAAACTATAATGCATCTACAAACATCTGAAAACGATAAAGGTGTAATATGTGTATGTGTATATCTTTACAATGCATGCCATACATGACAGAAATCTTCATTGTTTGAAAGAATCACTGCATAGCCATTTTACAGCACTGACTAATGGAGCCTGTGTTGCCATGTATTTTATGCTCAATATGCTATCAGTCCTTCGAACGGACTGAGCTGTCACCAGCCTTAGAAACTTTTGTGAAATAAAACACTGAGTGAAAGCACGACAACTGTAGTCTTCTCGCCAGTTACAGTATTTCCCTGGCATACTTTGTAGAAGGTAGAATGGATTGTCTTTATCACATATACAGTTGGGATATAAAAAAATTTTTAAAAATATTTTAAAAATTAAATAAGCATTTTAACTTTAAAATACTTTCCTATCTGTGAAAGAGGTCATTACTGACATCTGCTGGGGCCAGTGGGTCTTGCAAATGAGTTTTGAATTGGTCAGTTGGTTCTGAGGGAAAGGACAGAAGCTTGATATGCTTGGGCCACAATAAGTGGTGTTATCTCTTTTCTTTATTTGTGTTTTGTCTCTTTTGAGAGAGGGTTTCACTGTGTAGCCTTGAGTGTTCTGGAATTCGTTCTGAAGACCAACTTGGCTCCTACCTCAGAGACCTTCTTGCCTCTGTCCCCAGCATGTCAGTGTATAAGGTGTGCATCATTTACCACAGCCAGCTCGTGTTTGTTTTAATTCACATTGCTTGAGCATAGAGCTAGATCTCTTTAAAGGCAAGAAAATACAGCTCTGTTATAGGAACTTCTGTATAGCTGCCCCATTTCAGGTTTGGATTATAACATATTTACCTCAGTTTGCCTCATGGCTAAAATCTAAAAAATATCTACATAAATCCTCCCAGTAAAACAATGACCATTATGAAGAGAACTAAATCTGGGCTAAAAGATTTGTAAGCCACCCCACAACTGGGTGTTCAATGATTTCCTTTTCTTCACGTGAAACTTTGGTCTTCTGAGGAAAACAGCAAGCACAGAGAACCAGGCCAAGGATCAGTCCTTGTACATGAAAAGCATGTGTATCTTCTTTTTGGTTTTTTATTACACTCAGATTTTTTTCTATAACTAGGGTACGTTTGTACATAACTCACTCAAACTGTATTGCAAATGCCTGTTTGCCTTGCTTCTCATCAGCCCATTTCTGATCAGATAGCAAAGCATGGATGACACTGTCCTCTTTCTCAAGTAAGCGGAACTGACAATAGCTCTCTGCTCTCACATCCCTACTTTCACATCCCAGTAGGACTGGGATCTCCTGCATTTACTTGGACTGTAACAGATGATGGCTGCCCTCTAGTGACAAGACATCCCTGTTGTTTGGAAATAGGGCATGTGTAAAGCAGATGGCCTGTTTTCTAGTCACACAATGAAGTATGGGAAACCTTTTATAAAGAGAAGAATAGAAAGGACTTTAAATATATATTTAATTATGATGAATACTATGTTTCAGGAGTACACACATGCAATACAGATATATACACTTATATGTGTGTATGTTTTTCCAATCATAGCACATTACCGACAATCATGAATTTCTCCAGAAGTTAATCTTTATCAAATTTAAGTGCTAGTTAAATAGCCCATTCTAATAACCATTGAGCAACTGTTAGAGCTTTGAATGCGTAAAGGCTAATATATAACCTCTGACCATACTGCTTACTGAATTCTCCTTCCATCTCCTGAACAATTCTTCAGCATACTTTCCCTGACAAAGAGAACACACTTTGTTCATCTGACAAGCAATTTGTATTTCTAACCAGCTTCAGAGCAATTACTTTCCCCTAATTGCTAAGATGTCTAGAGCTGTATTTAGATGGCCACACATGCCTGAGTGCATCGGGCCACATTTAAAATTCCACCAGGAAGACTGTCATTGCCCCAATCAATAGTAGGAAAGCACAAAAACCTAGACCACCAGGCAAGTTAGCCTTCTCATTTCACATCGGCTACAAGGTACTGCCTGACAATGTTTGATTTAATTAATTTCAAATTAAAGAAAAGAAAACAAAGAAAGAAAAAAAAAGAAACACGGTGTTTCAGCCTGTGGCTGATAGGACTGAATCAAAAGGAAGCTCATTGCAGATCAGCCTGGAGTATACCTGCTTCTATGATGTTTGAAAGCAATCCAAATCATCATTCCACACCTCGTTTTCACCTTCCCAAAACCAAAGACATTTTCTTCAATGGGTAAATGTTTTCTTAATAAAAAGTAAGTGTTTAAAATTGAGAGGAAATGCAGATAAGGCTTTGAAGAAAGAACTGTTCTTATATTCTGATAGTGTGAATTTCAATCAAACCAGTTAGCATGGAAATCAACTTGGATGACCCTCATCAAACTAAAAATAGAAGTAGCCTATAGATCAGCAGCATCATTCCTGGTGTGTGGAGGGAAGACTCTTCACTAGCAATAAACACAGCCCCCACACTCACATGGTTGTTGCTTCACTAGCCCAATAGGGAATTAACTATTTCAGTGCGATTCAAGGGTCAATATTATGATTGGAGGTTAAAAATAAGATATAGAAGATTTTGGTACAACTTCAAATGATCTCCTCAAAATATATAAATTGCAATGGAAACGTGTAAATCTGAAGTGCTAGAACTCACATACTGTCTTCAAAAAGTCACTGAGTTTGAACCATGGGGAATGAAGAGCCCTGGCACCAAGCATCAATAGAGGAGACTCTCGTCAATGAGACTGACGATAGTTTGTTCAAGATGCATAACCACAGCTGCCAACTTTGAATAACAAAGCTTCCAACTTTAAAATAAGACTTTTAAAGTAATTGATCAGCACTCCTCAATAGTTTTAAGTTTGTAAAATGTGAGGGGATAGTAAAAGTAATAATAAAAAAAAACCCACAAAAACCAGAACTGTCACAGACCAGGAGAAAGTAAAAGGACAAGCAATATATGAAATGAGAATCCTGTCTGAAACTGAATAGTAGCAACGAGAAAATGATTTACGAAACCACTGGAATCCAAATAGTTTCTAGAGTCATGTACCCATGACAGAATGATAATTTAGTAACTATATTGTCATTGTGTAGGTTAACCTCAGAAAAGAGCAGACAGAACGCTTGGCTCTATTCTTCAATATATCAAAGTCTAATTTTGAAAATGAAAGTGTATAAAAATAATGAAGGGGTGGTATGTTCCAAATATGAAGCAAAATAAATTTCCTTGGTTTTGAGCAATTAGTGAAGTGTAGAGAATAGCTTTTCATATTACCATTTGTGGAGCAGAGGACTTGAGGCATTAGAAACTTAGAATATAATGCGTTCATACTGAAACATTTGCCCCTAATGAATAATAATCACATCATTGTATTTTTTTTTTCGAGACAGGGTTTCTCTGTGGTTTTGGAGCCTGTCCTGGAACTAGCTCTTGTAGACCAGGCTGGTCTCGAACTCCCAGAGATCCGCCTGCCTCTGCCTCCCAAGTGCTGGGATTAAAGGCGTGCGCCACCACCGCCCAGCTTAATCACACCATTGTAATAATGTGAATAAAACAACGCATTTTGAGCATTTGGACCTCCTATGGCCAAAGTGGTAAAAGCTTGATTATGGATATATATGATACTATGGATTTTTTTTTTTGTTTTGACAGTGTAAAGTTATACACGATACTAGCAGAAATTTGGTTGTAGAAATAGGGAGAATGAAACCAAATGGAGACTGCTATCAATATCATGATATACTATAGAAATATGAATTGCTTGTAAAACGGCAATAATTTTTCAGCACACTTGGTGGGGGACATAAGACAGAGACATCAAAATATCTTTTTCCTTAGTTCATTAAGATAAAGAGAGCAGTATCTAGGGTCAAATCAGAAGGCATATGTATTTGATTTTTATAATATATTGCATATGATGTTTAAGAATATCTGAAAGTCTATAATAATTATAACTTCTAATACAGTTAAAGTTATTTAACCTGAATTATTATTATATATATTGGTATCAAAAGTGCATTTTCCCTCCAGTGCTATGCCTGGATAAAATGAACAATATGAATGTATACATCTTAGATATATCATGTAAATGACATTATATAAAAATGTCATTTTATTTTTATAACATTATTTATTGAGTGATCTTTATATGCCTATAAATCCTTGTTTGTGATCTGAACTGAGTTTGACATTTTCTCCTAGGTGTTTCAAAAATATTTTATAATTTAATTAGCTGATTATATTTACTATAAGTTCCTCAAGAGTATGAGCCACTATTTCCTTCTTCTCCTTGCCTCTCCTCTCCCCTGTTCCCCTTCCATCTGCTCTCTTTGCCTCTCCTCTGCTCTCCTCTCCTCTCTTCTGTTCATTTCTCCTTTCCTCTCCTCTCCATCCCCTCCCCTCCTTTCCTTCCATTCCCTCCCCTGCTTGTCTTCACCCTCTTTTTGCCCGCTCCTTACATTCCTTTACCCTTCTTTCTTCACTTCATTGTGTCTTTCTCAGAGATTCAATTCTATCCTGAACTTTTTTCTCTCCTGTTCCCTATTAAGGATATTACTAAAGAAACTTAAACATGCTCCTTAAATTTTACCAAAGTGAAGCCAGGTGGTGGCGGTTTATGACTTTAATTCTCGCACATGAAAGACAGAATCACTCAGATCTATGAGATTGAGATGAGATTGAGGCCAGCCTGGTCTATAAAAAGCTAGTCTCAGGACAGGGTCCAAAGCTACAGAGGAACCCTGTCCTCAAAACCCAAATAAACAAACAAACAAACAAACAAACAAATAAATAAATAGATAAATGGATGGATCGATCAATCAATCAATCAATCAATCAATAATTTAAAAGCCTAGCAAAGTAGAAATACCTTGAGATCCAGGGTTGTTGTTCTTCCTTATATTTTTTTTTCTGGACACTTAGAGTGTTTACAGTACTGCTGTTTTTCATCATCTGGGGGGCTGTGGTTGTAATACCTCTACTACCTATACCCAAAAGGATATCCAGCCATATGGTGATTAAGTCTGTAATAGATAATATTATATTTACTCATAACTTATTTGTGCCCTCTTGTTTATTTTCAATCATATTTAGATTAGTGGCAATGCCATCTAGAATGGAAATTGAATTCCAAGCTTTGAATTGTTTAGGAAATATAACCAAAATTATTTATATATAGTTATTATATATAATAGATAATAGATAATATATACGCGTGTGTGTGTATGTGTGTGTAGGAGGAAAGAAAGAAATAAAGGGACAAGGGAGAACAAGGGAGATAAAGGAAAAGCTTAGAGTTGCACAATCTTGATTTTGCAGTGGCTTCTCAAGTATGTATTAATACATAAACTACATGTGACATATATATGTTGGACTTTAATTTTACATATATTGGCATGTTGATAATTTGTATAAGTCTGAGTTATATGCAGAAAAACACATAATTTGAATTTATTTGAATCAGTGTTATATCTATTATGTCCTTTATATGCTTTTAGATATTTTGCAATATAAAAATGTAGATCTGTACTAGTATTGTTAAAATAAAATTCATATCTCAAGAATTATAAGTCAAAATTGCACTTTGATGATTTTTATGAAAGAGAATATGCAGGTAATAAATGGAAAAATACAACTTTGGAGTTCAGTTTTTAAAAGCCACTCTTGGAAAGTGAGCAATACCAGGAGCACCTGTGCTTTTGTCTCTAGCCACTGCTTTATTCCATCTTTTCCTACACATGAGGTCTTTCTTATTCTCCTCTCTGTGACTCAAAGAAATTAAATACACAGATTCTCTTGTCAAGAACAAAATATTTTAGTTAAAGTTGATATCACATAGTCTCACTTAAAATGCTCCGAGGAGGTAACTTACTATCTTAATATTAGTCATCTGGTTGCTGTAGATCCTAACAATAGCTCAGAAATCTAAGAATAAGACAAAAATCATTCATGGAAGACAGTTCTGAAGAAGGTCAACTCCAGTCATTCACTGCTTATAAGTCTTTAAAATCTTACATGCATTTTATTGTTAACATCATAATTTATTATGATGAGGATACTGAGAAAATATGTCACTGTGTGTCCTCAAGACACGCTCTTTGGACATCAAAGAAGTATTATAAATTGAGTTATCTCTATAACCAAAGGTCCTGAAGTTAATACCTGTGGATGGTACATTACTAGAAATTGAGTCATTTAAAAATGAGCTCTGATTAATATGTGTGTTGTAATAAGAAGAGCTATATTGGATAATAAAAAATAAATAAAGTTATTTAAGGTGAAAATATGAAATTATATTGTGAAAATATGAAGGCCAAGATGTGGGTATTGCTTTTGTAAGTCAATGAATGAAGATTGCCAGGCAAATATTCTGAGTGAAGGAAAAGCATTGAGTAGATTGTATGTCATTACTGTTGGAAATACCTGGTTAACAGTCCCACTGACTTGAGTCCAGCTTTCACAAACTCTCATATAATGAATTCCTAGGTTTAGAACCAGAAAGCTCAGAGTGCTTTATTGTACCAGTTCTGGGAAACACAAGCAAATAAAGTGTACACCCCACCAACACTTATACAAAAATACATATGTACCAACTTTACTAGAAACAAGATCTTAACTTTTTATGTAGATTCACTAACTTACAAAAATCAAAGAAAGTTATCTGAACTAAACAAAGAATATATACACTATTTTTTACACTCTTTCATGTGCTGCCTGTGGTCTATACTACAGAATATAAAATAGTATTACACATATATCAATGACAGATTGATTGATTGTTGTGAAAATAACAACTCCTAGGTTCAACATGATTTCAAGGAAATTCTGTCATTTGCGGTCAGTTGTAGTCTAGAACTATTTCTTACTGGGAAATACTTTTGGTTTCTTTTTCTCAGGTGGATAGCCCTTAATTCATACATTTATGGGCAGTACTAGCTCAGCTTAGAAGGTTAACAAAAGAAATAAGGGGGCAATCGAAGTAGTAGAGGGTACATAGGAAATGGATATAAACACAGCTCGTTGAACACATGTACAACATTTCAATAATTATAAATGATATGTTCTCATCATTTATCTAGTTAGAAACCATTGTGTAGCTACAAGTATGGCAAGCATGAGATGGAGAGATGGACAAAGGAAGTGAGAGATTGGATAACTGACCTTTGGATGTCTGTGAATGCAAAAAGTACCATACTACCAACAAGTTTTTTTATATGTTAGGAATTCAGAAACTAGGATCCATAACAACCTTTTTTGTTCTCAAGTATTCCATATATTATGAACTGAGGATTCATTTGTTAAAAATAAAATTCCTCATACTGACCATCAGGAAACCCTTTTTATATTCATACTTCATAAAATTTTATACAGAATGTGGCCAAAGCTGATTTTAGCTCTGTTATCTCTCATCATGTGATTTAATTGGGGAATCTACACATTGTACAGCTAATAGAAAATTTCATTAGTAATCTTCCTATTATTTCTCACATTTCTATTAGTTTCCCTGTTAATTTTACTCTACTAAGTTTCTAAAGAAGTCTGTGACAACATTTTTATTCATTCAACCATCCAGTTAAAAAAGAAAATCTTAGACACTATTGTTCAAAATGTACTACATTATTGTTATCCTCTGATCTATGATAATACATTTATCCTTCTTATATTAAGTAAGCATTTGATAAATATCTCTAATTAACTTCTGTGGTATTAAGCACTGCAGTAAGTCCTGGAAGTGGTAAGTTGAACAGTGCAGAACTATATTTCAGGAGCTGACAGTAGAATAATCAAGACACATGTACTACACTCGCATTATTTTAAGCTGCTATGTTCTGTAGAGCTTTGATGAACAACAAATTACCAGATCATGAATCACTATATCGGAGGGAAATATGTGGAACCAAACAGACTCTTAAGACACAGTTATGGAATGAGAGCAGAAACAATCAGGCAGATATCAACTGGGAAAACACTCGTTGCATAACTTAAAAAACTTTATCATCATGTGATGTCTACAAATGACACACGTAAATAACATGAATATTGAGTTTAGGGTTGAACATGCATCTGAAGCCAGAGTTCCATCAAGAATGAGAAATGCCTGTGTGTAAATGGATGAGAAAACAATATTGATATAATTGAGACTAAGTGACGTTTTTTTGGTTGAAACAGGGAAGGCAGAGAGAGAAGTATGTAATATTTGGAGAACAATCAATAGTGGAAATTATGACAAGGAAAAGTTCTGTTAATGTCAGCAAGCTTCCTGTCTTAAAGAAAATAATATTTGTCAATTTCCAAGATTTTGGTGGAATGTTTTTCTATTTGGAAAATTACGTCAACTCAAAATTCACACATTGACTGTTTTTCTGTAGCAATTTAAAGTGCACTCAATTTGTAAGAAGGGCACTTCAATTAATAATTGGCTTAATGTAAGGGTAATAGGGTGTTCCTAGCCTACTCTTACTGGATAGTCTTCTGTATTGAAGAGATTAAAATCCAGAAAACTCCAGACCGTGTCCTCGAAGAAGAACATGTGAGGATGCAATGTGAATATGGACATTTCAAGTCAAGTACAGATGACTTAGAAGACGGAAAGCCTGTCAACACCTTGATTTTGAGATTCCAGACCAAAGAGAAAATTCAATTTTGCTATTTAATACAATCAGTATTTCATTATTATAGGACTTGCCAATTAAGACAACCTCTGTAAATATATTTTGCGTTTTTATGATCTATGTCTTTTCAGCATTTACATGTCCTGGATAGCATATGCTTTCAGTTTAAAATGTTTATTCATTCATTAACAATCTCATCTTTCTTACTGTGCTATAAAATTCAAAGGCTAGAACCTTTATCTTCTCATATTTCTCTAACTTTTTTTAGTACTTTCCTAAATGTTTTGCAAGAAGTATTAAATATTTTAAGACTAACCATACTCATAAAATATTTTCTGTGATTTAATCCAATTATAAAATATAAACAACTAATGTTTTATTTTCCATGAACAGAGTGATATTTTAAAGAAGGCATCACATTAATGCCAAACCCAAATAGTATCTTAGAAAAATTATGATGCTCAAATTAAAATTAACAAGTCAACAAAGGTATAGTTGTTTTCAGTAAATTAGATAATTATTGGTATAACAACCATTTTTCCTTTACAAAAGAAAATCTCTGGCCTCCTACCATACTCCTAGCACCTCTGAAAAGACTTTTAAACAAATTTGAACTCACGGCAAGGAAATACTGATGGTTTCTTTATATGAATTCCAGGAACAACCTTTCCCTCTGTTTGACATCCTTCACTAAGCTGTATTTGATCTATCTTAGTTTATACTTTACCAATTCATGGGAGGAAACAACACCTTCCTCAGCTGACTATACAAGTTTTACGATGTGTTTTTTACTCCGTAGGTTTTGAAAGAATCAATATGAATTACTAAATGAAAATCTTAGTGCTAGACATAGGATAGCTTCGTTCAAACTATTACTCAGAGAGGACCCAGTAACACGCAGAATGACACTGGTGCCTCCATTCTTGGTTACCTGCTATAGGCAGATGCTGAGACCCTACTGCTAATCATTCTACTAGGTTTGGATGCAGATTATAGAGAAATCACCCTCAGATGACAAAGAAAATATCTCCCTGCTTACGGGATTAGATAGTGTCTTAGCTGAGGTTTCTATTGATGTGAAGAGACACCATGATTACAACAACATAATAGAAAATAAGTTGGGAGGGTAAAAAGGTAGGCTGAGGAGTAGAGAAAGATGTAGAAGTGGATAGAAGGTTAACAGTCATGGCCACAATACATGTTTTAAATTTCTCAGTGTCTTCAGCAGCTGAAACTGTCTCCCATCCACTCTAACACTGGCCCCAGCGTCCTTAACCCCTACCATGCACTCTACCGCTTTGACCTTCTTCAGAGGAGACAGGTGTTGACCCTCAGAGAACACAATCTGAATAAAGCCGGAGAGGAAAGACCACAGCAGCTGCATGGGTGGAGGCACTGAGGGAGACAGAGAAGGAAAAGCAGTTCTCAAGAATAGCGGCTGTTGTAATAAGACTGCTACAGTGTTCCTGGATGCTCAGCCCTAAAATAACCACAAAGCAACTATATTATTTAAATCATTGCTTGGCCCTCTAGCCCTAGCTTCTTATTGGCTAACTCTTACATCTTAAGTTAACCTATCTTCATTAATCTGTGCATCACCTCGAGGTTGTGGCCTACCAGCAAAGTTTCAGCGTGTATGTCTCTGGTGGCAGCTTCATGGCTTTTCACTAACTTCTCCTTCTTTCTCCCAGCATTCATATTTGTTTTCCTCACCTACCTTTATTCTCTGTGCAGGCCCAATACAGTTTCTTTATCAAACAATGGTATTCACAGCATACAGAGGGGACTCCCATATCACCTCCTCTTTTCTGTTTAAATAAGAAAAAAGGTTTTAATTTTAACACAGTAAAATTACATATGACAAAACATGTATCAAGCAAGAATTACAATTACTATATTTTATCTATTTTATCTTTTATCATAACTAAGGATAACTATATTATTACTATCAATTCTTCAACTTCATCAAAGTCTACAGAAGAAGAGAATATTACCAAGTAAACAGGAAATACCTTGTAAGCAACTTCCAAAACCCTAGAATTGACAGAGACATCTTGTTACCTAGACAGTCACTCAAAGTCTCATTTGCAACATTAGAGAAACCAACTTTGGCTAAGGTCTAAAGTAACTGACAGCCCATTTTCAGAGGCAGAAAAATTTTCAAAACCATTTGACCTTATCTTGGCAAGATTTGACAGTTCTTTTTTCATGTATACTGCTTGTCCTGTCCAGACATCATGCATTTGGTCAGTGGTTGATGCATGAGCAGTTCCTTGCCTAAAAGCCAGTTTTCCAAGAAGGAAACAAGCTCCAAGTGGAGTGTCTTTGGTACTCAACATTCTCTAGAGAATAGATTGGTGTTTCCAGGAGCAATAGTGTCAACAGAACCCTATGTTATTTAAATGCCATATTCTACAGCTCTTTGAAGGGGTTGAAGATTACCCATCTATGCAGAATACAATCTCTATGTATCTAAAGAACCTGATTAGTCTAACTATAAGTATAGCAAACATGGATGATTATTGGCCTATAATTCTTAATACTTATATAACTTAAAGACTAAGACTATATATTAGAATATTAAACAATATTTAAACAACTGTGCAACAAATGTAGCAAACAAGGTATATATATCTTGAGCAAATGTAGAAATTTATATTGCAATATGATAAATATATCCTAAAATTGTATCAATGTCTTAAGTGGAGGACAAAGTATGCATACATACAATATGAAAAAATAACACCACCTAGGTATACAAATATTTTAGACAAAAATAGGAGCATATTCAATATAATTTAAGTTTGTATCAACATACAAGAATCTATACCAGTGTAAATTGCCTATAAATATTAGCTCACAAATATTCACTCAATTACTCACTATTATTATTAGTGTGAGTAAGCTCACACTAACCTATTATCCTATCTAATTTTATTTTTCATCAAAGAGATCCCTGAGCTTACATAATTAGCCCCCAACCTCAACCCTATAACAATTATAATCTAGCCCTAAATTATGTCCCTAACCCTGAGGACAAAATTTGCTGGGAGAGGGGATGTTGTCTTCTAGAATTATTTCCAACTGTCATGGGGGTGATGTTCTTTTTATGGGACCCTGTGAAAGTAAAATGGTAGGTTCCAAGATTACCATCTGGTATAATTTCAAATAATCTCTGAGTATTTAGTAGGGTTTTTCTGAGGTTCCTATTTGGAGTTCTGGCCAGAATGTTGTAAAAATGTGCACCATTTCACCAGTGGGACAGAAACCTCAGTCAACACTCTGAGTCTATGGATTTTAGCATGGCTATCCAATACTTTATAGTTAATATCCAATTTTGAGTAAGTACCTACCATGTTTGTGATTCTGGATCACAACATTTTACCTCACACAGGATTTTTTTTTTAGTTCTGTGCTTTTGCCCTCCATTTTCCTGATGTCACAGTTTTTAATAGCTGAGTAATACTTGATTACTTTGATTGAGGGACTTCTAGGTTGTTGAAAGGGAAGCTTCCATGAATGAGTCTACAAAGATGCTCTCAGCTAAGACTCCTGGAAGTAGTAGATACACAGCCTGAACTGGAAATCTCCTGTCATTAGATTGATGACTATCCTGGTAGAATAAAACACAGAGATTTCCAGCCAACTACCAATATCTTTAGTCTCTGTGTGGAAAGAAGCAGACCACCATCTCAATTTTCATGCCCTTTTTATATTTTGTAGTTATTTCAACACTTAGCATTATTTGGATAATATGTCTGTTGTTTGTAAGCCATTTGTTTTAAGGTGGTCTCATTTGCAAATGTTAAATAAGTAATGTGAGAAAAATTCAGAAAGCTATACAGATGGCTCTTACAGTAGAAGAAAGTATTGTGTTCAAGGCATATGATAGGCTTACGAGTTTCTTGAAGAACTTTCTTTAGAATTTTCTGTAAGTGACCTAGCAGCAATTATTTACTAGATACATGTGATTTTGAGTGTTTCTGTGAAATTACCTGTTTTGATTGAAGAAGCCAGTCACCTTACAAAGACACTTATCATCACAACTGTCCTCTTTTCTTCTTTGCCAGAGACTTAAATCCTCACCACAAATACAGCCCAGAATACCATTGCTGTACTCCTCTGACATTCTGAGCAAGATCAATCCATCAATTTCTTCCACCAGGAACTGAGTTGCTGTGACGTCACCATCAGGCACATCCCTGTCCTAGAAACCCAACTGAGCTTGACCAAAATAAGCAGCCATTTATTTTCAACCAGGGAGACTCAGTCTCAGTAGAGTTTTAAATAGAAGTTACTTCTGCTCGTGTGGGTTCAGGACTGCCTCTGCAGGGCTGAAAAGGAAGGGAAAAGGCAGCACCATGTACTCACATCCAACAAATCAACCTAGCACTCCAGGTGGAATCTCAGCTGCAATTGAAAGACTAGAGGATACCATTGTTTATATTTACAAGTAAAAAGACAAAATTGGGTTTATTTGCTCTTTAACTAAGTTTCCAGAAGATTGACAGATGATGAATAGAGAGACAGAAAAGATAATAATTCTGAGAATCATAAAATCTTATGACCTTATAGCCAATGCCTCATTTCTGTGGACTCCATATTTCTTTCTTTTTCATGTGCTTAGGGCTTTTGGGCAACACCAGAAGTTTTATTTCTGTGTGTGTATGTCTGTGTATGTCTGTGTGTGTGTGTGTGTGTGTGTGTGTGCGCGCGCGCACATGTACGTGCAATGTCTATTTGTCTGTGAGTGTGTCTGTGCAGTGTATGTACATATGGAGAACAGAGGTTGACATCAGAATTCTTCCATTATCACTTTAGACATTATTTTTGTGACAGGATCTCTTACTTAGCACATAGTTGATCTACTGACTAGATTGTCTGGTCACCAACTTCTTCGGCTCCAACCAGCTCTATTCCAACCATTAGTTTGGTCAGAGAAATGTGTAGCCATGCTTGCTTTATTTTGGGGATCCAAATTTAGATTCTTAAATTGCATGACAGGCACATTGCCCACTGGGCCTTATCCCCTGCCTAGAGTCACATTTCTGGTGTAAAATCCATTCTTATTTTTACAACTACCAATTTATTTACCAATTTTAAAATGGACTACTTTTTAGAATGTTTATGTTGGAGTCTGTCTCTTCATGATTTTTCTACCTATGTTCTTTACCTCCAAGGAGACTGTCTCTTCATGATTTCTCTACATGTTCTTTACCTACAGCTTCTGTATGAAGTAGAATAGCCTTTCTTGTTGTGTTCTTGATATCTATATGCAACTGGAGTCTTAACACTTGCAGTTATATTACCTGGCCTTAATAACCTCCTCAAGCAAAACAATGTGTTTGAATATTACATTTTCCCGGAAAAATTGAAATGGGCATAGCACTAATTATAATGTTTTACAATTCTTATTTCTATATTTTTCATTAGAACAATATCTATAAAACAATTTGTGCACATACAAAAGAAAATATCACTAGAACAGTAGATTGCAGAGGTATATGTAGCTAGCTGAACTTATTTACCTGCAATCTTTAATATAACTTGAATATAAATTTATTTAAAATAAGGTTTTTATTTTCAACTATATGCTTCACTTGGTAACTTGAACAGAAATAAAACTCTTCCAGCATAAATAAGGGCAGTTTCATTAGAAGTACTTTTCAAAGTAAAGTTGACCAACATAGAGTGAAATTGTTAAGAAAGTTTGCAGGACAGGAGCATGGATTTGAAGAACATCTTTTAGTGCTGGTAGGGACAATTGGCAGTTTATTTCATAGAGTGCTAAATTGTAAACAAAGATGCATTCTGCTGAACTACACATCATACAACTTTTAGAAATGTTTCTAAAACACCAGAATCAGTGTTTCTCCAAGACAGGAAAAGCTGTCCTTGGGTAGGGTATTTAATGAAACCATAGTGGATTTAATCTGAAGCTCTTTGGAAGTGGATCCCCAAAGCTGCTTGGTTATCATGTATAAAACATCAGGGACTCCTCTGTCAGCATATTGTAATTACTGCTCATTTTGAACATAGAGGAACATTTAAAAATTGATCATTCTGTCCTTGGTGAGAGACAAAAACCATAGGCTCCATCTGGCCTTCTCTAGACTGCTAAGGCTAAGTGGCTTCTGGTCTTCAAATTCTGCTGTTTCCTTTTTCATTAATTCTAATTCCCAATTCTTGAGAAATCTGTAAGTCAAGACAAGTTTAGAAGATAGTGTTCACAGCATGGAATTTCATAGGAATAAAATACTCAGTAAGTTCCTATTGCTATAAATTAATGTAGATATCATCTATTATAAATTAAAGAACACTAATTTTCATGAAAAACACATTGACAATAATGTAGTTAAAGGTTCAGTTAAAGACATATTATTCACACTATAAATAGACCTTCTATGAATATAAGGATAAATTAAATTAGTCAGAAGTAATCAGCAGCAAATATCTTCTTGCTTCATGGCAAGAGAGGAGAGGAAATTTGAAATTCTGTGGCACTTAGACTATGGTGTGATATGAAAGCAATATCTCAGCCAGATCTGGAGCTCACACAGAGTCAGGGAGCTCACACAGGGTCAGAGAACACTTCTTTTAAAAACATGACATGACACCATGCTTGGTTTGCTTGGGAAGCTATAATAAATTAACTGTGGCTTTGTATAAAACAAACTCATCCCTTTCCTGTAGTAGTCAAAAAATCAAGAGGCTTGAGAATCTATAACAAATTGACATGGTTTTATACAAAACAAACTCAGCCATTCCCCTTAGGAGTTAGTTCAATGCCAAAGCACCAGTAGTGTCACGTTGCTTGTTGATATTTGAAGGCGGGGGAAAATGCCTTCCCTTTCTTTTCTGTACTTCTGTTGACTCCCTGAAATTCTTTGCATTTCTTAGTTTGTCACAGTTTTATTTCAATTGTCTTCTCATGGCTTTGAAACCCTCTATGGATAGGAACATGTCATTGGATTTGGCTTATACTCCTGATCTAGTAAGATTGGTACTAATTGTTAATAAGTTACTATTATCATGTCATCTTTATAACACACTGCAGAATTCATGATATCTAAACAAAAGTTATCAAGCTCAAGTAAATGTGTATTTGAAAAAGAAAGTTTGGTAGGTAATATATTCTAGAATATATGAACACATACCATAGACATGGGTAGTAACAACACAATAAATGATTGTATTCACAACCACCTTGAAGAACCAAACTGTATTTGGGACTGCATATAAGATTAAGAATATGCCAGGCAGTGGTGGCGCACGCCTTTAATCCCAGCACTTGGGAGACAGAGGCAGGCAGATCTCTGTGAGTTCGAGGCCAGCCTGGTCTACAAGAGCTAGTTCCAGGACAGGCACCAAAGCTACAGAGAAACCCTGTCTCGAAAAACAAAAACAAAAACAAACAAAAAAAAAAGATTAAGGATGATGGGCTTCTGCCAGGATCAGAAGTGAGTCAAAGTTAGCTACATAACTGAACACTACAATTCAGGTCCTCGGATGATGGAAGCTCACAAAACTTCTATCTGGATTATTGTGGTACAATTGGATACATTTCTACTAAAGACATTTCTCTTATTCATCAACTGTCCACTGCTCATGTCACTTTGAAGAGTAGGTATATGAGTCTTGTAAATTCAGAACAGTATGAGTCCTGTAACTTTCATGGAACTCCTAACTTTTGCATGTTTCAAGGATGTTCTAAATCTTTTGTGTCTTCTATGTACCGTTAGGTGGGAAGGTTTCAGTACATAGTGCTAATGTGCTCTGTGTTAATGTTATCAGTCTCACCACATTAGACACTCGTGGATCCTCCTTTGCAGAAGTGGCATTCTGGCTGTAACATCTTGCAGACATCAGTTGCTTGGCTTGTAGGCTTGTATTTAGTAAAGAAGACAGTGCTTGTGTGATGTGGGAATGTCATATATCAATCTGTTGATTTCATTGGTTAAGTAATAAACAAACTGCTTGGGCTCATAGCTTAGAACATAGGTGGGTGGAGTAAACAGAACAGGATGCTGGGAGGAAAAGGAAGTGAGCTCAGACTGATAGCTCTGCTCTCTGGAGCAGAGACGCCATGCTCCTGGCTCCTGGGCGGACGCGGGGATAACTCTGCTCTCTGAGGCACACGCGATGAAGCTCCGACCCAGGATGGACATAGGCTAGAATCTTCCCTGTAAGACCGGTGCTCACAGATTATTAGAGATGGGTTGATTGGGATATCAGAATTAGCCAGTAAGGGCTAGAGCTAAAGGGCCAAGCAATGTTTAAAAGAATACAGTGTCCATGTAATTATTTCGGGTAAAGCTAGCTGGGTGGCGGGACACAGCCCACCGCTCCTATTAATACACTTGTGTTTGTGTTTTTTTTTTTTTAAACAGAAATATCAAGATTAATGTCAGGTTTCTTTTTTATTCTTACAGTAGCATTAATCAGAAAGTAGGTTTAAGGAAGACTTGTAGATAGTAATCCAAAGAATTAAAGCCCACGTATAGGAAATGATAGAAGGAAGCTCATGTGATTTACATTTTTTGTCTCTGTTCTCACTTAACTCTTTCAATAGAGAAAGATATCCATAATCTCTCAAAATAAAAAAGAAGAGTGTATTTGTTTTCCAGTTTTAGCTGCATCTTGAACCAGCCTTCTCAGATAGAAACTGCCATCTGCTAAGAATCCCCTATGTTTATTGAAAATTCAATCAGAAAATTCTGGGCTTTTATTTCTTTTAATAGTTTACACATGAAAAATCACTGATATCTTTCTTGAAAAAGCCAATATTTTCATTTACATTGCCTTTATTCTGAAAGCTAATGACATCTTTGTTCCCTCTTGTCTTCTTCCGGCACTGGAGAGTAAATACAGGAAGAACAAGGGAAGACATGAGCGGTTTGAACACCCTTGAATGAAAAACAGGTACTTTCTATGCAGAATACTTTGTTCATTAGTTTATTAAAGGATTTGCAAACTTTGGCTCAATTTATATTATTATCAATGAAATTGTTACGTTTCTGGCTTTTTATTAGACATAGGATAGCCAAGAAGAAAAAAAAAAAAACAAGAAAGTGTCTTGCTTGCTTCTGGGAGTCCTGGCAAGCAGGCAATAAATATTAGCTAGTTTATCTGAATATAAAACAGGTTTAAATCAACCAAGTTGGTAAAGCAGAATTTTAAGTGGAACATTGCTCAAATGATATATGAAAATTGCTTCCAACAAGATTCCCTACATTTCTTTATTCCTAAATTAATATAATCATATTCTCATATTTAGATGCATTTCATATCAAACATTTGAAACTACTTTAAGTCCTTATCTTGACATTTGTTAAGACTTCTTGTGCAAAAGATTGTTAACAGCTTCTTGGAAAATAATTAAATGTTAAGTACAACTCACGAAACAGAATGAGAAGTCCAAGCTCAGCTGTGCTGCAAGGGAACCACGGAGAGAGAGAGAGAGAGAGAGAGAGAGAGAGCACCTGGGCCCTGGGCCTGTTTTTCTCCAGATCCCAGGAAGCCACACCCTAACTTGGTCCCACTCTTAAAGGTAATTGGTTAACAAAGCTTCGCCATCAAAGAATGGTATTTTTTTAAAAAACATGGTAATATTTTTAATTTATTTTTTTAGGTGCTATTATTAATTAACAGGGTCTCAGGAGATCTCACACTGGATACTTAGCTAAAAATGACCTTGAACTTTTGGTTCTTTCTTTCTTTCTATCTTTCTTTCTATCTTTATTTATTTATTTATTTATTTATTTATTTATTTATTTCGTCCTTTCTCTTTTTCTTTTTTGAGTTCTGAAATCAAAGGTATGTGTTACCGTCCAGCTCTCTGGGATTCAGGATTCTAGGTGTACCATGTTTCTTATTTGAACATGGACTTGCTATGGTCTCTCAGATTTCTTGACATAATTAAGATCATGATTACTAAATTTTTATAGGCCTTGAAGTCACATAAATTTTAATTTATTATTTAGTAGGTCCCTATTTCACTCTTCTACTCTTTGACTATTCAAGGTTTGATAACATTCTATAACCAAACATTCTTTCATTTAGGTTCCCAGGGGGTCACATTCGATCAACTTCAGAAAGTCAGTAACTATGAATATGAAATAATGCTATCTAGTATCCCTCGGGTTCACACATCTCATTTTGCTTTCTTAAACTGTAATCACATTCTCTGGGTAGAAGAAATAATACCATTACATAGAAGAGGGAAAAGCCGACATTGAGACATAAAACAAATTATTGAATGTCACTGACGTTTTAAATGCCATAGCCGGACACTAGTGTACATTTTCCAAATTTAAGGTCAAATTAATACAGTTTCAATAAGAAGTCCCCTCCCTTATGTCTTCCAGCATCACGGTCAAGTGAAGGCTTTTCCCAGAAGCACATGTGCAGTGATGGGGCTAAAAGATAAGCACTGATAAGATCCACTCCGTCCACTGCTTTAGAGAAACTTGACCTGTGGGCCTGAGGAAGATTTGGTGAAAGCTGTCCCTTCCCTATGACCTGTATAGAGGATGTTATAATGATTTATCTCCTGGTGTGACTAATATTCCAGTACCTAAAATCAAATCTGTATTCAGCAGCCAGCCCACCCTAGACATTGTACCTTTATCCTATATATGTGTGTCCTGTGTGTGAAGTGCCCCTGGGTCAGTCAGCCCCCCCCCCCCCGGCCATTCTCCAGCCTCCATGGTCTTCATAATCAGAGATAAATCTCTGCTATGGAATGAAGCAAGTAGAAATAAATAATATCCCCATAAGCCAGTTCACATGTAATCTGTTTTGGCACCACAATGTATTGGTTAAGGATTGTCACTTTCCATACATGGTCAGGAGGTCATATTACAGAATAATCCAACCCCTTTCTAGACTGGAAACAAGCATTCTACTGAGCATCGTCTTTTGTAGTAAACTGAAGAAAGATGACAACCTCAGGAAACCAGGTGTGTTAATTATCACATTTGGTTAGATTTCACGATGTAGCTTGAAATATTTTTAACAACTTCATCTTAGCAAGCATGTGTTTATCATTTCAGTCGCAATGCATGTTTTTGATTTAATTATATAAGCAATCTAGTTTTCTGTTTGCAAAAGATCAAACATTTACAAAGGGAAATTGGGACTGCAGAGATGCAGACTCAGTCTGTGAGAGCACTTGCTATGATAAGCAGAGGAATTGAATTTCTCAAATTCGTAGAAGCCATGCAAAAGTCAGGTGTGACTGACGTGCATGGAACCCTCACAGCATGGAGACAGAGGATTGCTGGGAGACTCACGAGCCAAACTAGTCAAAAATGAAGCTTCAGGTGTGCTGCAAAAAAAGAAAAGAATTCATCTTTAACAACATGGTGGGGAGTGAGAAAGTAAGGTATAAACTGCATTTCTCCAACCTTAACTAGTGCACATGCTGGCAAAAAGCACATACATGCACTCAACACTATATACATACAACATATAAAGGCACATAAAAAGCACACACATGCGCACACCACATACAACATATACAGACACAGAAAAGGAGAGATAAAGTGAAGGAGACTGATTCAGAGAGACACAGATGGATAGAGAAAATTGGGTACAAAAATTGTCTTTCCCTTCACGCAGAGAAGACCACCTTTAAAAAAATTTAGGTGTTAGATGGGAGTCTCCTTGTTCGTATAAGGTATTCAGTAGTGCATTGACATATATTGGGAAATACTTTGTTCGTATAAGGTATTTATTCAGTAGTACATTGACATATATTGGGAAATAATTTTAAGTAATGGTTAATAGTCTTTATATATGATGGTTTTGTTTTTGTTTTTATCTTTTTTTCTTGTACGTTCACAGAGTATGTCTTAGACACTAGGTTTCAGGTTATATACATATTAGACAGTCACGGGCTCTGGATAGTATTCACAAGGACTCAACTTTGAAATTTAAGCCTACGTTTACAAGGTGACCATATTTATGATGTTTTCCAGAAAGCTAATATTTTTGAGAATGTACGAGAATGTCAGAATCACCCACATCTCATGGTTCATTTTATATGACGTGTGGCAGATTTGTTAACGGTCCTTAATGAAAAGGGACAATTGCATCTCTGATAATCAACAGATAATTAATGAAATTATTTCTTCAAGATCCCAGTAGAGTGAAACACTAAAGGCATCAAGGTGAGATATGGATAAAGAAGATAATCAGAACATTTGTCTGTGTTGTACTCCCAAATGCTGAGGGTATACTGTGTAACATTGCACTTTTGAATATTGTCTTTCTGAAAGTCAGTGAGAAAGGAAACAGAGATCAATACCCATTCATCTCATCTTAACCCTCACAATGCAGGCATGGGTAAGATTCTGAACGCATCAGTTTGCATCCAGGCCCAAATACTGTTTTTTTTTTCTTAAGCGAGATTGTTCAGGCATTTGGAAATCTTCTTATGTCCATTGTTTAAGATTATTTTTTGTTGTTGTTGTTTAGGAAAACTACAATTTATCAATTCAAATCCCACACTTACTAAGTTGACAGAAAGCAGTTGTTGCAATTTCTTGCTTTTGAGTGCCTCTATTAATATCTGTGCATATGTTCTCTCAACATTTATGATTTCTCTAAACTTTAGTATGTAATGCTGCATGTTCAGTTTCTGGGTCACATGTTTATTTTGTGCTGTACATTTGGAAGACCTACCCAATCTTTTCTACAGTAACATTTCTCAGCAGTCATGTGTGAGTTTTTTTTATCATGTATTTCCACAGTGTTGTCAAGACCTAATTCCCATGCAATTGTTGGTCATTGATATTTCTGACTTGTTATGTATAGCAAATTATTAGTGATATTAACAACTTTTTACATGTTTGCTGACCCTTTGTACCTAGTCTTTAGAAATGTATTATTTAATTTTTAATAAATTATCTTTATCTTTTCATTATTGAATTGTAGGATTTATGTGTGCGTTCAGTATAAAAGTGCTCTATCAGAAATATTACTTGTAAATATGTTTATTCATTTATTTAATATTTTATGTTTTCAACTTCTACTTTCATGTTCATGATGAAGTACAAAACAGAAAATAAACTATTTGATAAGTCTATGTTTTTCAGTTTCTTCAAAAAATAATTGCCTTTCATTTTGCAATTTTTGCTCTTATATTTACTTCAGTAATCCATTTAATAACTTTGGTTTATGATATATACAAAAGAAATAAGATCTTTCCCTCTATCAGCTACAATTAACCTAGAGCAATTTTCGAGCAGGCACCAACAGTGTTTTCCATATTACATCACAAAAATGGAATTATCTATGTAGAATGAGTTCCACAGACATGCCCATAGGCGTGCTCACTTCACGTAGAAATTACACTAACTTTTCACCTCGAATTCCGACCACAACTGCAACAGCTTTGGGCTCTCATAGCTCCCTTCCAGTTCGACTAGTTTGTTAGGCCTAGTCTCACCACTGTAGGAAATGCTTAATTAAGCTCACTATCTTACTACACTACAAGTAGAACAAGAAGTATAGATGTATCCATGGATGAATAAGGGTTGACAAGATGGGTACTGGGTACAGGAGATTCTGTCACTGTGAATATGGGTTTGCTCTCCTTCTGCTGTGTGTTGATGGTTTAGGAACTCTTCACAACTCAACCCAAGGCTTATAGTCTGGGGCTTCATCACAGGCATGCTTGATGTTCTGTTTTACTCAATCCTGGGCCTTTCCTCTTTGGAGAATGCACATTATTATAGAAAGCAGTACGATTCATCATCATTGGTCTCTGCAGTTACCAGTTAATCCAGTAGCATGTCCAAGCAAAAAGGTTTATCTCCTTGGGCAGGACCTATCCGATTTCCTAGGAAACTGCAAAGTTCTTAGGATCTCTAAGCAGAAATGAGAGTCATGAGAGACTTCCCTGTGCCCTAAGCTCTGACTACTAGTAGTCCTCCCCTGCTCCAGAGGAAAGCTCCACAATCACACACAGATGCACAGCACTGGCTTCATTTAGTGGGTTGTTACAAAAAACGAAGACGGACATGAATTTACAAGGAAGCCTGTTGAGGGTAGTGTGAAATGAGTGGGAGGAGGGATGTGTGAGGTCAATACAAGGATGCTTTCTTCAATAAATTAATGAAATTCTCCATGATATTGAAAATTAGAATAAACCATGCTATAGTGAACCATTTCACTAATGCGAGTGATACACATAACAACTTTATGTTACTGCTAATGTAATAATGAAATTGGGATTCTCAGAATTGTATTACTGATGGAACAGTATATTTCTGCACCGTGTATTATTGTCATGATGTTTGCTTTTGAAATAGCTACATCTTTCCTGTGTCAAATTTTCCAAGTTCCCTTTTCTTCATTTTATGACATTTTCACTCTAATGGTACCTATTTCATTATGATTATATTGAGATTCATATCATATTTTTAAGATCTCTTATGATGAATTATAACACTGTTAAATTGAGACTGTTTTTTCCTGTCAATATAAATGTCTTTCACTGGCTAATTTTCCTCTGAGTACTGTTTTAACTATGAACCAAAGATTTGGATACACTGTGTTTATATGGCTAATTATTTGAAATATTTTTATTTCATTCCAGACTTACTTTGAGCCCTTGGTATGCCTGAGTGTATTATTTAATTTGTAAGTACTTGCAAACTGTTGATCCTTAAATGATTTCCAAATGGATCAAATTGCTCATTTCATATTAATTCTTCTTCCTGTGTGAATTAAGCAAGACTTCCCAACAGCAGTATGATGTGCTTGCTAATTGCCATCGTTCTGTGTAATCTTCTGTAGGTGTCTGTTAGGTCTAGTGAGTTTATTTCTTTGCTCAAGGATTTCTTTTGATTTTGTTAATTTTGTTTTATTTATGTGTATGTTTCTCCATGTGTCTATCCTTTTGTGTTGGTATCTACAGAGGAAGCCATCAAATACTCTGCAGTACTAGATGCAGTGGGTGTGAGCTGCCTACTGGAAATGCTAGGAACTGGAATTTGGTTACTTTGCAAGATCATTGTGTGGTATCAATTACTGTGTCACCCCTCCAGCTCTGATCAGGCATTTCATATAAAAATTTCATTTACTATCAATTGTTGAAAGTGCAATACTATTCATAATAACAGTTTCCTATGCCTTTTAAAAAGTGTTCCAATATGTTGGGCTCCTGTGTAAGTGTATAATCCTTTATAAATATTGTAGGCCCTAACAGAAAACATAGCTTTTTAAAATGTCCCTCTCTGTATATAAATTACCTTTTGTTTGTGGTCATTTTCTTTAACAGTAATTAAATCATTTTTCTTATCACTTTATTAGTTGTGGTTTGCATTTTCTAATTTGGTTTATCCTTCTACTTCCATCTTGGTTGCATCTTTATTTCTACTGAATGTTCTATGTATCCTATACACAGAATGAGTAACTTAACAATTGAAACATCTAATAACATCTGTATCTTGATTAACCATTCAATCTACTCATACATAATGTTATTAATATAGTTATTGGTTTAATATATTTGAAGATTCTGTGAATATTCAAAAATAATGGATTTTCTAGATTCTTACTTTTGTGTCCTTTTTAGTGTGGGTTTGAAATATTGTTTAAAGGATGTGATCCTCAGAATTTTTAATTTTGATTTCTACCCATGTCTGCTTTTGAAATAGCTTCTTGAACAATAGTTTGATAAATGTTGTGCAATCTCTTCCTCTCCCTCTCCCTCTTTTCCTCTCTCTCTTCATATAAACTGCCAATCTGATGTTTTGATATTCTGCTTTTGGTCACATTACTGGCTATTAGATTGCAAAACTCCCAAGGTGATTGGTAAATTCTTTACTACTAATAACATGAGACCTGAAATACTGGACAACCTGGAGTTGTATACACCTTTGCAAGTACAGGGTTTTATTCTCTGAGGTGGTTTTGACACTTAACAACTATTTGGAGTTCTAATGCGAGATACCTTCTGGCCCACCTTTGGATTCTGACTGTGAATCTCATGTTGCTGATGGTTTCCTCACCATTAACATCTGTATGATTTTCAACAATACACATAGGGACGGACTCACCCACACTCTGTACCTAATAAAGCCTGTCCCCCTTAGTATGTACTGTGCAGAACTGAATCTGTATAGCCTTTCCCTTCCTGTGGGTAATACACAGGCCCTACTGTAATGTGATGGCTATCAGCCTCTGTTTCATTTAGAGTCTAGAAGTGGGTCTTGGAGTGAGAACTAAACTGCCATTACAGCCCAGTATTTCTGTGGTAGAGTGACACTGGGCTCAGAATTAATTGTCACAATGTAGCTACTCACAGAGTTTCTGCCTGTTAGAGTGAAGGGTTTGTACACTGCAGACAGTTTGTACTTGATCAGATGTCATAGATTTTCTTAAATAAATGCACTTGCTCTGTATGCCTGAATATAATGTCTAGAGATTTTAAACAATGGTGTGTGTGTGTGTGTGTGTGTGTGTGTGTGTGTGTGTTTGTGTGATTTATAAAGTAACTTCCATTCATGAACAAAAAGATATTTTACTGGTGAGAGAATACCATGGAACAGTTCACATACAATTCTATTTATCTAATTGTATCTTTACAAAACATTGAAGTCCAATTCTAAAATTTGTACATAAAGAAATTTCAAATTTAGGCAATGAATAAAAAGTGACTGTGTTGATAAAATATTGTTCCCATAAGTTATAACATTTAGCTACTTAATACACTGATTTACATTATCTAATAACTTATTATTCAAATTAAAAGATGTTAGGGAAAACTCTTAGTCAAACACATAAATAGAAAAAATATGATTTAATAATATTTTTAAAAATTTATTCTTCCACCAATACAGAATACTTTATTTATATTTTATTTGTTTGGCAATTATACACAGTCATTTTATTAACATTTTAGTCAACTATTTCTTATTTTAGTTATGCTATGGTTTAGCTATGATTTGAATTTGTATTCCAAGGTTCACATGTTGGAATTCTGCCCTCCTTTCATAGCAGTAAATAATAGGAAATTAGGAAGGCAAGGAAAAGGGAGTGACTGTTTACCCCCTGGAATCCCATTCTTCAGATGGGATTAATGTAGTTCTGCAAAGGTACCAGTTAATCCCCATGATGGTGTTTATGAAGAAGCAAGCATGACTTCTCTGGTTTCTGGTCTCAAAATGTGATCTGTTCCATATGTGCTCTTAGTGTTGACCACCATGTGGTGATGTCATCCATCTGGAGCCATCATCACGTCTACGTAGATGATTGTACTGTGCTTTGGAACTCAAGACTCTGAGTTAAACAAAGCTCTTTTCCTCACAAGCAGTGTCAACTGGTCATCCTTGAAACAAGAACTTGGTTAACTCGTGTGACATCCATAAAGTTTCCTAAAAGTTAAAGAGATATTTAATGTAATTAACAATTAAAATTTTTAAGTATATTGAATATTGAAAATAAGTAGATATTCTTCACATCAATATTATTGTCTTACTCTCTCAATATTCTGACATTTTTGAATAGTAACTTTAATATTTCTTCCAACTTCCAACACTGGAATATTAACTCCAGACCTTGCTTCTCTACTTCAAGTAGAGACATCACAGCAACATCTGTACATCAATGTTTGCTGCATCATTATTCATAATGGCTAAGTTATAGAACCAATCCAGGTGTCTATCCATGGAGAAATGGATATTGGATCTGGGAGTAGTTTGGGGAGGGAATAAGTGAAATAAAAAACTCAAAGGATTTGTTTTTAAAGAGTAGAATCAGAAAAGAGGAAGGAAGAACATGACGGGTTTGGGAGGAGACAAGTGAGATGAGTAACAGGAGAAGTGGAATAGTGGCCTCCATATACAATGCGTACTCATAAGTCATAGGACAATGGTCCTTTTAGTTTAGTTTAGTTTTTGATACAGTGTTTCCCTGTAGCTTTGGAGAATGTCTTGGAACTAGCTCTTTCAGACCAGGATGGCCTGGAAAAGACAATGTTCTTATGATGCAGTACCATGTACAAAGAATATAAACTATAAAACAACCTATATTTTGTAGGCTGTGGTGACACATGCCTGTAATCCCAACACTTCAAAGACAGAGAGAGGAAAGCTGGAAGTTCAAAACTACACTTGTTACCCCAGAATGTTTGAGGCAGGCCTATGATATAAGAGGCCCTACCTTATCTTACACTGCTCCACCCTCCTCCCATGGGTTCCTGCTATTTGTTGACACAGGACTTAAGTTATTTCACTTGAAATTTTGATTGTTATTCAAACCTATAAGTGCTTCTTAATCCATCTTTCACTTGGACAGATAGCATGCAGCCCCATAAAATGTAGATGAAAATGTAAGTTAAGAAGCATATATTTGAAAAGTTCTCCTTTGGTCTCAGCAATATTTACTACCCTAAGTTCAGTTCTCCACAGAAGCATATAATTAAATGGCACTTTCATATTTTGAATGACAATATCATATTATATGCAGAAAAGTGACAGCAAAATGTAGACCACTCACTTTGTGAATTCAAGGTTCTTGATATGAATGAACATTTCACAAAATGCTGGAAAAAGAGAAGCGGATGAAACAGCTGCACAGTCCTGGTGAATTATGCTGCGCGAAGAATTAAAATTTTAATGTTAACTAAGAAAAACTGTAGACGCGAATATAGTCTAAAGAGGAACACTGTCAAAGATTCTCTTTGAGGTGGAATGCCAGACAATTCAAGCCAGTGCCACACAGTTCTACCTTTGCATTTCATTTAAATTGAAATATAGTCTTACATCTTAGCTTTAGCTGCCTAACAAAATGCTGAGAATCTTGTCCAGTTCCTTAGTCCTACATCTGTATCTACTGAGATCCAATTGCAAATATATATGCCATAGTGTTTTGACATGTTAATCAACTAAAGCCTAAAGTAAGTAAAGGAATAGATACATAAGTGATGAAATGAATAAAAATAAAAGCAACACCAATAGCTCCAGAGCTTCTTTTCCAGAAGCACTTTCATTGAAAATTAAAACAGTTATGGTTTAGTTGGAAGTAGAACAAGATGAATCAACAAAATAGGCTGACCTCATTAGGGTCATCTAGATATAGCTGTTTAAATGACATGATTCACTCCTGGTATGAAAAGGAAATACTTATTCCAATTTTTAAAAATTATTTTTATGAGCCGGGTGTTGGTGGCGCATGCCTTTAATCCCAGCACTCGGGAGGCAGAGGCAGGCGGATCTCTGTGAGTTTGAGACCAGCCTGGTCTACAGAGCTAGTTCC
>NC_022022.1:48860286-48878861 GCF_000317375.1 Microtus ochrogaster | reverse complement strand
CCACAGAGAAACCCTGTCTCAAAAAACCAAAAAAAATTTATTTTTATGATAAATATATACATATAAAAGACTTTGCTTATACTTACTCTATTACCCCCTCCCAGCTCTCACCATTTTCCCACATCCTCTCCTCTGACTTTGAAGCTAGTTTCCCCCAGTGTTTTAAGGATAGGTCTCTAGAGATCTGTGATAGAGTCAAGTACTTTATTTCTCAAGTTTCTTCCATATGGCAAAGTCTGCATTATTCTCAGTTGTAGATCACAATTCTGGGTTATTGCTCACACACGGACAAACATTTCCTCCATCTGTACCAATGATGATTTCTGAGACTTATGCAATTGTGCCCTTCTGGTAGACTTATTCTTGTTTTATCCATTTGTTGGAGTTCATCATTACAGGGTTTACAATAATCAGTATATGAAACTGTAGATTTCTTAAGACTTTAACTTCTGATTATACATATTTTGCCTGTACTCATGGAATGTAATTTCTAAGTAACACATTTCAAAGTAAAATAATTTAATTTAATATTTTTTATTCAACAATTTAAATAATATTTGCAATTTACCACTTATTAATTTTGTAATTTGATTCAACTATTAACTCCCATGGAACACTGCAATCTTCACATTGGTAAAAAATGAAAAACAGGTAAAATTGTCAGAGCTCACAGAAGTGAATTTGTTCCACCTTGACCAAAGGTCAGTGAGTTCAGGCCTAGTCTTGCACCTTTAAGGTATTGATAGGAGGTTTGAACCAAGGTGTGGCTACTAACAGGATGTTTTACCTAGTTTGTGGTTACTTGATGATTTGGGTATTTGAAGAGATGATTACTTTTTAGTGCCTTGTACCTTGGCAAAGGTATCCTCTCCCTCCTCTGTGGATTGGAGTACTAAAACCTCATGAGAAATAAACATGGGCAGATTAAATATTTACTGGCTTGCCTTCCCAACTCTTTTCTGTGTCTCTGTCTGTTTCTTCTGTGTCTCTGTTTTCTTAAGCCCAACATTTCTAATCTATACATCTCTACCTTGGACCTTACAAACTCATTGAGGCTGGAACTCTACATAAAATGACCCCATCATTCTACTTTGTAAGTATTCCTGTTAACAATATTGCAGCATTCATATTTTTACTTTGACAACAGACAACTGTAATCACATGATTTAGTATATACCAGAACTAATGATTTTTTCATAAAAAATATGAAATTCATAAGCATTTTTCACATGCTCAAATTAGAACTTTTGAACAAGTATTAGCTTCCTTGACAATAGCTGAGATAGCTTAGTAGTAACCAGAATGCATTTTTTTTGCATGAAAATCTATCAAAACTGATGCAAAGATATTGCCACAATCCTTTTCAGATTAAAGAATCTTACTATTTAGTTCTTTTTGAAATCCAGCTGGTATATACCTTCTTGTACTCTTCCCTTGTGTGTCAATATAAAGTTACAAAACCACAGTATAAATATGTCACTGCACTCTAGTATAAGAAGAAATTTAGCTACATGGAGAGTCTGCTTCATGACTCAATAACAGAGGGAAGCATTTAAGGCAACTGGATTCCAGCAAGGAATTTTAGAGCACTCCAATGAAAAAAAGGGAGGGAGCAGAGGCTATGGGGGTAGTAAAGAGAGCAAAGAGGAGAAGGTAGAAAACCACAGGTTCTGGTCATGGTTTGAGTTCAGGGGAATTGTAAGTCTTCATGTACAGTCTCGTCAAATGCAATACAAAGAAAACAATATTAACACAGAAAGCCCTCCTCTGCTTCTCACTTCTACCACTGTTGTCTCACACACACACACACACACACACACACACACACACACACCAGATGCATTCACCATCAGTTTTATAAAACGTTTTTACTCTAGATTGGTGTGGGAAGTCCTTCTGTATATATGTTGCTTTCATTGGTTAATGAATAACTATGCTTTGGCCTACAAAAGGGCAGAATAGAGAAAAGTGGGAATTCCAAACCTAAGCTATTGGCGAAGCAGTGTTGTGATTAATATAGTTTCTTATGTGATTATTTTGAGTCTGGTCAGTCAGGAAATGAATGAGCAGTCTCCCTCTAGCTAGGTTTACTTTGATAATAATATTCCTTAAAATTTTGGTCACAGACCTATACGCTATGCAGCATGTGTAATGTTGTTTTTATGTTTTATTGAGCTATATATTTTTTCACTACCCTCTCTTTCTCTCTCCTTCTCCTTCTCATATACTACCCACTCTCCTAATTCACTCAGGAAATTTGTCTTTTTCTAGTTCCCATGTAGATTTGACCATGTATTTCTCTCTTAGAGTATTCTTTGTCTAGTTTTTCAGGGATTATGAATTATAAGCTTGTTTTTCTTTGATTTATGTCTAAAAGCCACTTATGAGTGAGTAATATTATGTTTTTTATTTCTGGATCTGTGTTACCTTACACATTATGATGTCTTCTAGCTCCATTCATTTTCCTGAAAATTTCAAGATGCCATTTTTAAACTGTGTAGTACTCCACTGTGTAAATGTATCACATTTCCTTTATCCATTCTTTGGTCAAGGGAAATTTGGGTTGATTGTGTGTTCTCGTTATTAAAAATAATGCTGCTATCAACATAGTTGAGCACATGTCCTTGTGGTATGATGAGCATCTTTTGGGTATAACCCCAAAAGTGGTGTTGCTGGGTCTTGAGGTAGAGTGTTTCCTAATTTTTTGAGAAATCACCTTACTGATTTCCAAAGCAGCTGTACCAGTTTATACTCTAACGGCAATAAAGGAGAGTTCCTCTTACTCATACCCTCTCCCGTGTAAGCTATCAGTGTTTCTAACCTTGGCCATCCACACATTATGAACACCTGATTTCTGACAAAGAAGCAAAAAATATAAAAAGGAAAAAAGAAAGCATATTTAAAAAATGTGCTTGGCATAACTGAATATCAACATGTAAAAGAATGAAAATAGATCTGTATCTATCATCATGCAAAAATCTCAAGTCCAAATAGATCAAAGACCTCATCATAAAACCAACCACACTAAGCCTCATAGAACAGAAAGTGAGAAGTACACTTGAACACATTGTCACAGGAGACCACTTCTTAAATATAACACCAGAAGACAATAGCATTCTGTTAATAGTAACAAAGAAAGATCAGTAGAGTTTTATTAGAGTCATTAAGTTATCACTCTGAGGATAATTATTTAGCAAATAAAATTTAGCTTTTCAACAAAAATCTGTAATTTTTATAAATTGTTGAACATATTCTCATAAGTTTTCAGTTTCTTTTGGTAGTATGTTTGGCCTTTAGAATAAACTCATTTAAGATGCTGCCTTAATTTATCTATTAACTTTGTAATATTTGATAGTAATATAAAAGCTTCAAGAAATGGGATAAGTACAGTAGATTTTTTTAAAACTTTTTCTGACTCATGCACATATGAATTTTTATTTGTTGCACCGACTAACTTAAGTTTATTTTAAATTCATTGTTGCAACTTGACTTACAAGAAAAACATCATAGAATATTTTAAAGTCCTATTACTGTGAAAATGTATGCAAACTCCTATGGAAATGTAGACACAACTTTCCCTTCATCTGTAATGATTCATATTTCATGAGAAATGCAGGCTGGACCGCATTGTCAAGTATATATTGCCTCTCTAGGGTACTCATTTTGCAAACCACTTTGATGACATTTCATAGAACAAATCCTGGTGTTAATTTAACGCTTCAAATGACTTTTGAATTTTACAGAGTACAGTTAGGTCTAGACATAAAATGTTCCTACTTATTCTATGAAAGTGGAGGAGACAAGGTAGGGAGTTTTTCAAGGGTTATGAATTAAAGAAGGATTTAAAAAATGTACAAGTTATTAAGTCATTTGACTCAATTTAATGACATATCAATGAGAGGTACAATACAAATTTTCAATACATATCAGTATTACTACATATGGAATATTAATTCTTCATTCTAAATTATTATTATAGTTTTGAACACAAAGAATAAAATAGATATCTGCGAAATGGAAACCTGTTTGTCCTGAATATTTTTCCCAAGTGATTTTTGGAACATTTTATGCAGTATAAATTTTTTTCTTTTTCCTCAAGTGGGGAAAGCAAAGCTCTAAAGATTATCACATTAAAACACATATGGCGTAGGACCTCTTTTTACTTACCAAAACTATTTTTGACAGGAGAGGGAAAGGCTTGGAATCTGAGAGGGTGAGTTGACATGTCACTTTTAAGTTCTAGTACATTGATTGATTCCATAAAACTAGCGAACTCTTTAAACGTTACATTCTCTTCCCTTATCTCCTTGTAGGCTTTTCCAGATGGCACCCAGCAAAAGAGGGATGCCATCAATCATTCTCTGCCTTGCCCAGCACTTTTCCTGTCTCACTTTTTTTGTGCTTTTCAGTGCCATTTGCCACCGTGGCAGCTCCACAGATCCATTTGCTAAAACAGACAGCAGCAGTCGCTTGGTTTGCTTAATCAGTTGGCCCAAGCTTTAGTCTCTCTCAAGAAAAATGAGGTACAAAAAATTTTGTCCACATGTTCATATAAATAAGTAAATGTTTTATGAAAGGGGCTTTTCAAAAGCAGATATAGGTCTCCATTAAGTATGAGAGTTTGTTGTATACAATTCTATTCCCAGGTATATTTTCTGGGTATCTCGTCTCCATGCAACCTCAGTGGGTAACTTGAGTCAATAAACTCTTGCGTGCAGAAATCTCACTAGCATTCTGACAGTATGTGTGAATTAAGTTCAAATGTGTCATGAAGTGGCCTTTCTGACAGTCTCCTGTCAGTAACTTGACAAGTTGCTTTGATTGTCTGAATTACGAATGGGATTTGTGCCAAAAGGACTCTTCCAAAAAACAGTTGCAGTCCACATAATTAGATGAGAGGAAGCTTAAAATTCAAAGGTAACAGCAATAATTCTCATTAGGTTAATACAAGTCTAAACTATTGAATACTTAAAAAAAAAAGTTTAGTTGGTTTTTAAAACCCTAGTCTATCTGACTGAACAGATGCTATTTAGGAATGTTAGTATACCAAAGTTGAAAAACATTATGACCACAGAATGCTAATCATGTTGGTTGGAATTGAGAGTAAACTTCATTTCAATTCGAGCAAAGATACCCCCAGATCATTGACAACCATAGTGAGATGTTTTGTATTACCTGTTCCTTTTGTAGATGGTCCATTTAATTCAATAGGAACAAGGCTGTTTGCATTCATGGTTCTACTATTTTTTTTTGTTCTGTGGACTAGAAAATGAATTATGTGTTTTCATGCCTATCACAAGGTTCATGGTTGAGACCCTTAGAGCAAAAGATAGATTAGCAAGAAAATGCACATAAATTTACTTAATAAATTTTATTTGTGATAGGAGCCTTAAAAAAAGAAGACAGTAGAGTCAAGGAAGTCTGTGGTGTGTGTGTGTGTGTGTGTGTGTGTGAAAATTGCAGTAGCAGAGTCTTTTCCATGTGGGTCCCAAGAATTGAACTCAAGTTTTGGCGATAATAGCACTGTACTTATCCACTAAGCCATCTTGCTGGCTCAGAAAGTTTCTTTTTATAGACAGTCCATCAGAAGTGTGATACTGGGAGGAGAAGAAATGATATCACAACACTAATATGGGGATTTGACATAGTCTTTTCTTTAAAATATACTGTATGCAGATGACACCTTATTCCCCCTGGGTAATAGACAAGTGAAAAAGTCCCTGCCATGCAAGAGTAAGAGAATTTGGGGATGAACGAGGCAGGACTACAGAGAATGTCTTCTTCTGTTTAAGATTAATTTCAGAGAAGAAAGAAGCAAGGGTGATAATTCTTTGCAAGAGCGTGAGACCATTTGTGGTTCCGGTTAAAACATCTGAAAATGAATAGTTTTCCTTTTTTAGGTTCTTTTGAAAATTTTAAATGCATATATGATTGTTCTTGAAAGCAAGGATTTTTTTTAAAGAAAACAAAAAGTATGTGGGTAAGTGAATACATGAATGAATGAATGAATGAATGAAATTAGCTCATTTTCTATCCCAACTCCCATTCACAGCACTCTTGGGTATCACCATCAGCAGTGTATTAGGCACAGATTTGCCTCATCTACCACTCTGATTTGGCAGAAAGTCAGTAGATACTAGTGAATTACTATGAGGATCTGTCTTCCCGTTACAGGCCCAGTGGAGTCAGACATCAACTGGAAAATTCTGGTGAAGGCTTAACAGCTAAGATATAGAGAGGCACTACCAACTTGCATGCTATATTAATACTAGGATATCAATAATATTTTCATTTTTACTCTTTATTTTTTTCTTTTCAATACATCCTAATCACCATTCCCCCTCGCTCCACTTTTCCCAAACCCCGCCACACCCACTTGCCCTGTTTCCCAGATTCACTCCCCTGCTGCTTCTTTTCAGAAAACAGCAGGTCTATTGTGAATATCTACCAACCATGCCATAAGAAAATATAATAAGATTTGGCATAAATCCTCATATCAATATTGGGCAAGGTAACTCAGTAGGCGGAAAGAATGATAAGATGGGGAAAAGGAGTCAGAGATACTATCCCTCACACTGTTATGAGTTTCACAAGAACACTAAGTTAGCAGTCATACTCTATGTAAAGGACCTAATACAAAACCATGCAATATTCATGATTGCATCTTCGGTTTCTGTGAGCCCTAATGAGCCTGCCTCATGTCTTTGACCTCTCTGCTCCTGCATTTCTTCCTCGCCTTCTTCCACGAGGTTGCCTGAGCATCAAAGGGGAGGGAACGAATGGAGATCTCCAATTTGGGCTCTCTCTCTCTCTCTCTCTCTCTCTCTCTCTCTCTCTGACTGATGTTTGTGCTTCTTTCTCTCTACCTGCTCCCATCAACTGCCAGCAGAAGCCTCTCTGACCCTGACCCAGGTAGTTGACATTCTGTGATTACAGCAGAATATCATTTGGAATCATTTGATGACTTTTATTTTCTACCCTAGGTCTCTGGTGATGGAGGAAGGCCATTGGTTAATTAAATAAAGAAGCTGCTTGCCCTGATAGGTTAGAACGTAGATGGGAGGAGTGAACGGAGCAGAATGCTGGGCGGAAGAGGAAGTGAGGTAAGACCCCTCAGACAGAGACTCGACAGCTCTCCTCTCGGGAGCAGATGCCTCAGAGAGACACGAGATGCTCCACTCTTGCAGGCAGAGGCGAGAGCTCTGCTCTCTGAGGCACACGCGATGAAGTTCCGACCCAGGATGGACGTAGGCTAGAATCTTTCCCGGTAAGACCGGTGCTACACAGATGATAAGAAATGGGCTAGTCCGGGTGCGAGAGTTGGCCTAGAAGAGGCTAGATAGATGGGCCAAGCAGTGCTTAAAAGAATACAGTGTCCGTGTAATTATTTCGGGTAAAGCTAGCCGGAGGCGGCCGGGGTGAGGCCGGGGTAATGGAGATGCAGTGCCGCCGCTCTTATTACTACACTCTGGGATAACCGGCCTCTACTACCTGGTCATCCAAGCAGTGTCCAGCATGGTCTTCCTCTTGAGGGGTGCTTCCATTTGATGAATGGGTCTCAAGTTAGATCATTCATTGGTTGGCCACTCCCATTTATGTACCTCCATTGCCCCAGGAAATCTTGCAGGGATTATAGGTTGTGTAGCTGCAAGGTTTTGTGGCTGTGTTGGTGTCCCAGTCCCACTACTAGAAGCTTTGCCTAGCTACAGCAGATGGTCACTTCAGGCTGTGTTTTCTCCATTCCTAGTCCTTACCAGAGTTGTCCTCATAGAATGCTGGGAGATCTAACACACTAAGTTTCCACAACAACCTCACCTTCATTTTCCCCCAATTCTAGTTTTCTCTTCCCATATTCTCGCCCTCCATCTCTTCCCACCCACCTGGTTCCTCCTGTTCCAATTCCCATGTACCCCCAGTTCACCCACAAAATATATTCTATTTCCCCATCTCAGGGAGATTTACATAGCCCCTTTTAGCCCTCATTGTTCCTTAGCATCTTTTGTAGTATGACTCTTATTTACTTAACAGCTAGGATCCAATTATAAGTGGGTTTAAACCATGTTTGTCTTTCTGGGTCTTGGTTACCTCACTTGGGATAATATTTTTATAGTTTCATCTAATTTCTTAAAAATTTCAAGATGTCATTTTTTAAATAGCTGAATAATACTCCCTTTTGTAAATGTACCACATTTTCTCTATCCATTCTTTGGCTGAAGGACATCTAGGACATTTCAGTTTCTGTCTAATATTAACGGAGCCACTATAAACATATTTGAGCAAGGGTCTTTGTGGTATGATGGACCTTTCTATTTCTTGCAGTCTTTTTTTTATTGAAAAAAATTTCCTCCTCCTCCCAGCCTACCATTTCCCTCCCCCTCCCCCCACTCCTCTCCCCCTCCTCCTACTCCTCTCCCCCTCCCTCTCCAATCCCAAGACCTGTCAGGGTTCCCTGCCCTGTGGGAAGTCCAAGGTCCTCCCCTCTCCATCCATGTGTAGGAAGGTGAGCATCCAGACTAGTTAGGCTCCCACATCAAGGTCACATCAAAATTCTTCACAGATCTTGAGAAGACAATAATCAACTTTATATGGAAAAACGAAAAACCCTGGACTTTCCTTTTTAACACTAAGTGTATTAAGTCATAAATCACAGCATCAACATTGAGGCCCTAAGATATTTTTCCCACATAGAATTTCTGTTTAATTCATAACAAAACAAAACCATTAAAAATGAAGTGAACTGAAAATATACTTGAACTCCTATAAAAACAGACTTCAAGTTTGATGGAATTTATGAAGTTCATATCAGTTTGCATATATACTCAAAATTAAAGAGACTTGACGACTCTACAGTGTGTTTTAAAAATGCAATAACATCCTTGGAACACCTCTGTATGGTAGAATTTTATATGTGACAACCTGACAGCTTAGAAAATAGAAGAATTCAGCCCAAGGTCTCCAAGGCAAGCAAATGGTTCCCAACACAAAGACTGATTTCATGCAACCCCTTGCATTTCCATGTGACAAAGAACTGCTAAGAACTGCTAAGAATGCTCATTCAGTGTCACAACAGCTATTCACCTATTGTGATGTTTCTAGGTAAGTGATGTTATTACTAAGAAAATCCCTTCTTTTGAAGCTCAAGAAATATCTTAGATTTCATCAATGTTAATGAAGTATGTGAGAGAGGATCAATGTAAGTTAAGAAACAACCTAAATAGGTAGGGTGAAAAAGAATCGATCTGGATCATTATTATAAATATTTTTATTTATATGCTCGATTTTGACTATTCTTTTTTTATGAATAGCTTGTTTAAAACTTTACATATTTCATTGCTTGGAAAAAAACACTCAGAATCCCTGTGTCTGCAGGTACCTGGCCTTGGAGAACACACTCAAGACCTTAGTTTTTGCATGAGATCCTGAATGCCACCTCAGATAGTCAATTAAAATATAATGAACAATTAACACATATTTTTTCTCTTCTATTTTTTTATCCCTCCCTGCTGAAAATGAGGCATTTAAAGCTGATGTCTCAGTGTCCAAATGGATATGCTCAGAAGAATTGTTAGGAAATCTGAAATCTCTTCCAAGAAGAGAACGTTCAAGGCTGATCCAGTATTTCAATCCCTGGGGTGGGGGGATAAAATGATAGTTTGCATCATTTCTGAAGTATGAAATGAGAGATGTGTCTTTGGCAGTGTTTATGTCTCTAACCACATGAAGAATAGCAAGGGTTCTTCTTCTAATGTAAAACAAGAAGCTGGTGTGATTTCAGAAAACTCACATCCTGAGCAAAAGACTGAAAGATGTAATTTTTTGAGTTGTGGGCCATTCATCTATTAGTTTACTTTCTCTTTGGTGTGTTTTCAGGGCCTACCATGTAAAACTCTTAAGAAAAACAAATATGCTCCCTGAGTATTCCTTAGCCTTTCACCCAACCGAGACAAACTCCAGGGAAAATAATGATGACGGGTTATGTGCTTCACAATAAGAAAGCATTATTGCCAACGACAGACCACACAGAATGGACGGAGGGTGGAATCACTCTTTGCAACAGTCAAGTGATAATCTCTCTGTGAGTTTTCCTAGGAAAAGATAATCTTATACACAACTCAAGTATGTCTTTTCACCACTCCCCTTTTTGTTTCTTCAAATTCCATGACCTCTTTTTAATTGGTGATGACTGTGGCTGGAGGTGGCTCAAAGATTAAGAGCCCTTTTGGAGAACCCAGGTTTGCATTCCAACACCTGCATCTCAGCTCACAACCATCCACTCCACTTCCAGGCATCTGACAGCCTCTGCTGGTTTCCATGGACACCAGACACACATGTGTTGTACAGACGTAGACATGCATGCAGGTTAAACAACCATTTGCATAAAATTTATAATTTTTTACTGACTTGTGATGAAAACATGAATGAATTTTGATGTTAAGAAGAGCAGAGGATACATTATGGATGTAACCTCTGAAATTTCTAGAAGAGAATCTCATATCAAAGTCTCTAATCAACTGGCTCTTAAAATCTTTTTGAATACTCAGTCCTTGAAATTATACATAAAAGAAATATTGGTTGGCCAATTCCACAAGTTCTGTGTTAGTGGAGGCCGCTTGTTAGTTCCCGGCTACTCAACACCGAAATAGTCACACAAAAACCATATTATTTAAATCACTGCTTGGCCAGTTACTTAAGCATATTTCTGGCTATCTCCATTAATCTGTCCATCACCACGAGGTTGTGACCTACCAGCAAGGTTTCAGAGTGTCTGTCTCGGGCAGAGGCTGCACGACTTCTCCTTGACTCCACCTCCTTTCTTCCAGCATTCAGTATTATTTTCCCTGCCTAGCTCTACTCTACCCTATCACAGGCCTAAGATAGTTTCTTTATTAACCAATGCTATTCACAGCATACAGAGGGGATTCTCACATCAGTTCTGCGCCACCTCTGCCCCAGCACATCTTGAAGGCAGGACAGATTGTAGGTCAAGGGTTTCGTGGCTGCTTTGGTGTCCAGATTTCTCTCTCCATAGCCTATAGAGTACCTTCTCAAGGCAAAGAGACTGGAACATGAGTTTTTTTTTTTCTTTTCTTATCTGACTCTCTCCCGTTTTATCCTGTTTGGCTACTTTCTCTTGGAAGTTGCTCTTTTCTGAAGAGGGAATGGAGGGGAGTATATCTGGGAAACGGTGAGGTATTGGGGATTTATAAGTCATGAAGGAAAGGGAAACTGTGTGGGATGTATTGTGTGAGAGTAGAATCTAATTTTAACCAAAAAAGGAACACATCAAAAATATCAGAAAAAGAACTTATTCCATATTTTTAAGAATTTTTTGAAATGCTTTCTCTCTATATAAAAATACATATCATCTATGATAAATGTGCATATTATATATACACACACATACACACATTATATATATATATACATACGTATGATTAGTCCTTTTAATGAGTAGCCTATTTATCTTCTCTTGCCACAACAAACATTCAGTGTTACAGTAAATTTAGAAATGAAGTTTGACTGCAAAACACAGCAGCAAGTCATGTTAGATTAGCACTTACAAGAATATACAAAATAAAAAACAAAAGGAAATTTTAGTAAGCATAAGGAATCAGGCAAGACCCACTCCTATGCTAGTCTCCAAATCAAAGAAAAGATATAAACAGAAAATATAAAGTACTAATTTCATTTCATTAGTTGTAACTTTAAAATATCACTGAGAGTAAACATTAATTCACCAGATATTGCAGATGATTAATGTAGAAAAGAAAAATCTACTTTCTAAACCACATCCCTGTATTTCCCAGCTCCCATCCATAGTCAACTTCCATAAGGAGATCACACTTATGAAATTATTTGAACTCTTGAATATTTTAGAATAAAAACTCCACACAACTTTGCATTTTGATGTTCTTTTCACTTGGGGATAGATCGACTTCTTTCCCATTTTCACAAATATATGATAATGCTAAGCTGTTGGTATTACATTCATCTCAACCACAGAACCTTGGCAATTTTGGGACATTCCTAACTTTGAGAAGTGCTTAGTCCAATTTCAGCTGGATATTTCACGGCCCATATCTTTCCCAAGGAAGGGAACACAGTAATTCCTCATGGCCGGATTATCATGAAATAATTCACATATGTAAAACTAGGCCTACAAAGCATATTAGAAGCAGTACTTTGGAATGAAGAAAGGAATAACCATATCTAGAAGACTGTAAATAAAACAAAATAACACAATTACTGAAACACAAAATAGAACAGAGAACACAGACAATATGAATTATCAAACACAGATCAAAATGCCAGCAATCCACATACACCTTTCTATAACTTTTAGCATTAATGACTTCATTTTCCTCAAATGGAAATTTATGGTTAAAATTATGCAAAGATACTTTGCTACTAGATTAAATGGGATGACATATATTTAGGAACTTTTTTGATCAAAATAATAATCAAATAACTGTGAAGAAAACAAATCATTCTTGTGAAAATTCCTTAATATTTTCCTCAATATATGTTTAAATGAGTTGAAGCCCAAAGCCATAAGAAGCCACTGCCATTTCTACAAACTTTGACCAAAACAAATCAACATTAGCAATGGAGCAATAAGCTTCATAGGAAGAACTTAAACACTTTGTTACTTGTTGCAGCCATATCGCTTCATAGCTTTTAATTTCTGAGCCATCTCTCCAGGCCCTTGTCTTCTTTACACATAGTCTTTTGAGCTAGGAAATTAGAAGACATTTTCTACTTTGTAAATTTTGAAAGAAATAAATTATTCACACTAATTTTATCTATCCTTTTCTGTTAGAATAGTTTATTTTCAAGTCTTTCAAATTAAAAAAAGTATTCCCTATGTGTTTGGTTATTAGGGGCAATGCAATTTTAGTAGTTTCAGTTATTAGAAGATGAGTTAGCTAGGGTCACATTGTATAACCTAGATTGTATCAGTAGAAGAGAAAAATGAGCAGGTGTAATATGGGGAGAAAGGGGTGATGAAGTGAGGGGAGGAGGAATAGGAAGAGGGATGAGCAGGAAGCAAAAGAAGAAGTTAAAAAAGAGGAGAAAGAAGTGCAGGAGAGAAATTGGAGAAAGGAGAAAAGAAATAAGAAATGGACAAAAGTTTTAAAGATATATATATACATATATGTATATATGTATATATATATACATATATATATATATATATTCTCCTTAAATGAGAAATCTACAGCTGTCTTTTTATGGAAAGTATCTACATTTTTTTTCATTGTACCCAGTGTGCTGCACAGAATTATGGAAATGGGGGCATTCTTAAACCTTGTGAATCTGATTCCGCAGTCCTGTGGTTTTTCCATGGTAAAATTTCATGGATTTTAATACCATTAGCTTATTTTTATCAAATTTGAAGTGTTATAAATATATCCGTAATAATCTGATATTATCATTGGCAGATGTGATTAATAAAAGCAAGATATAGTTTTTTTCTCTGACATTTGAGATGCTGGAGTCTTTGAGAATTTAGTGGATTATGGCAAGGTTATGAAGCACAGCGACCTTCCAGGATTACTTGCAGCCAAGTTTGCGTTAATGCAGAGATAGCTCCCCTTCTTGTTAGGAGACAGAATATAGTGTAACTTGGTGAAAAAAATAAAAGAATGGTGGAGAATATCTCATTACCAAATATTCTTTTATTATTCAGCGACTGCTCTTTTATTACGTAGTTAATTTTTAATATATATTCATGTGTAAACAAGGTTTTTTAAGAAGATAACCTCACAGAGAATAAATTTTGCATTTTAAGGCATTTGAAAGGTTCTAAAATAGACCATAAGAAGAGCAATAATTTTTAGTGTGTACAACAATGATAAATCTTATCTAGTGAGCAATATGAAACCTCCTTGAAAATGGAGCAAAGGGATTAGATGTATTTTCTAAGGTTCATTTCTCCTCTGAAACTGAGCTGTTGTTCCCGGTCAAGCTGCCCTATCTGTCTTAAAGACTCGTTATTTTCAATTGCAAAATAGCAAGTATGATAGGCTGCGTCTACAGAACAGAATTTCATATCGTTTAGTAGACTGCTGGACACCATTCTCATGGTAATCACAGTAAATAAAGTATGAGATAGTACGCAATAGAATATTGGCAGCGGAATATTCAGCAGTTCCTTAAGCTGTGGTCAAGATCAAGAGGGAGATAGACAAACCTGAAGCTGGGATGTCAGGGATGGCTTTATTGGCTGAACGTGGTGCTTGTGCGTACTTTGTGTGCTCAAAATTCTGAACTCTGCTGTGTGACCCACATAGTGGAAGCTTCAGGAGTTTAACCCTGTGATTTCTCCGATTGGATCTAATGAATAAATTTGCAACTAGTAGCCTTGAATAGCACCAACATTTGGAGAAAGATGCAGAAAGATTAATTAGAATGTAAATATTTCTTTTTCTATATAACTGAAGAAAGACAAATAAAAATCCACATTATATGACTCATTGTGCCATAATTTTAGTAACTGTAAAATTAGTTTATGCTAGGTTCTGGCTAATCAGGTCAATTTTCTGTTATATCTTTGATTGGTTAGAACCTAGTAAATTTTGTGCCAGAGACAGGTTGTTATACTTTTTTGAAAATTGTCACCCATACTTATGTCTTCTGACTGACCATTTGGTATTGGATAATAGTTGGTGTGCTCCTACCTACAGAATATGATTTCTCCTACTTTCATCATTCCATAGTTGTGTATAAGTCTTTTTGTTGAGGCCTCACTTTAAGACAACAAACCTCTACAAGACAGATATACCGTCATCACACCTTTAAATGGGGCTAACCAGCTTTCCCAACCCTTTACTCTGAGTAGATGCCTGTCTTTGTGGTTGAGATGTGTTTCTTGCAAACAGCAGAATGTTGGATCCTGTTTTCGTATCCAATCTCTTAGCCTGTGTCTTTTTATATTGGACTTCCCACAGGTCAGGGAACCCTAAGTGCTCTTCGGGCTGAGGAGGGAGGGGGACTTGTTTGGGGGAGGGGGAGGGAAATGGGAGGCGGTGGCGGGGAAAAGACAAAAATCTTTAATAAATAAATAAATTAAAAAACAAACAAAAAAAAACAAATAAATGGGGCTAACCAGACACTCTACATAACTTAAAGTGAAAAGTTTCACTAGTGAATGAATCAGTGATTCCATGGTGTAGATAACATTACATGCGATGGGAAATAAATCCTCAAATGAAAAAAATGCTATTCAGTTTCTCAGAACTCCCAACGTATCGTTAAATGCCGTAGAAACTTCGTGGAAGTTTTTAACTAGGGACCAAAGTTACATCCTTGTCCTCTGATAGGTTCAAAAGAAAGGAGAGGCAAGAATGAACGACTATGTATATTTTCTAGATCAAAACCTTCTTTATGTTGACCTCAAAATCTTCATTTGCCAAGTGAGCAATGGCATTATTTCCTTAGAAGTTCAGCAACATGTAACCAGCTGCTAATTCCCTATGACTTTCTCCTGTCCTCTCTTAAATCCTTGGCCATGAGTGAAACTGCAGATAACTTTTCCCACAGTCATTCTGAGGTTCTTCTAAGAGGAAAGCTTGAATTCCAGAGAGTATGAAAATCCATGCATTGTTCTTTATGCATGTTTACAAGAGGGAGGTAGTCTATAGATATTTTTCTGCCAACTGTCTCCCAAACATGCATTTATTTTCAGTCATTTCTTTCCTACTAAAACTGCCATTTTCAGATTTCTAAAATTCTTAAATAAGTTACAAAATATTTACATTATTTTCTTCATATGGCTTTTGCAATAGATTCAGATGTTTGCCTATTATCTCACCTAAGGGACGGAAACATATTATTTAAGAATATTAACATAGTACCTGAAAGTCCAGAATCTTAAATTTTGCATCACGTTAACAAATGTGCAAGTCGTGAAAATGCTGGGAACTCTCAAAGCATTCTGAGAACAAACAGTAAACATTTATTCACAGTTCCATGTTTGTCCATCAGAGATCCTTGCTACAATAGTAACATGTATCGCATACTCCGACATCATTGCAGCCTTGGGTCTGAACTGTGCACACTTTGCATAATACACGTTATCCCTCACTGAACATCAAGAACTCTTCCTGGAACACCTGGGATTAGATTGGAGCCTTGTAGTCATGTATCAATTTAGGCTTATTCTTAAATTGTGCTATATTAGAATGCTTGATTTAAAAAAAATTGTGATTTGATTTTTTGGTTTTTGTTTGGTTGTTTGTTTCTGTTTTTGAGACAGGATTTCTCTCTGTAACAGCTCTGGCTGTCCTGGAAATCACTCAGTAAACTATGCTGACCTTGAACTCACTGAGATTCACCTGCCTCTTTTCTCAAGTGCTGTAATTAAAAGCATTTGCTACCATGCCTTGTCACTATTTGAATTTTTAACAGTATCATTTACTTAAAAATTAAATACACTTTGGTTTGGTATTAAGGCAGAATCTACAACAGTTTCTGATTTAGTTATATTCATGTATCAGTTTTCCTAGGTATTTATGCAGACTGGAGTCCTAACAGACAAAAAATGTCACTCAGGTTTGAATATTATTAAAGATGGTTTGTATCCTGAAGTTGCAAATGTTGACAAGCTTTAATTCTCTATGGAAAAATAAACAGACACCCATCTCATTAATATGCAGGTTTGGTTTTCACCTTTAATAAATAAAAGAAAAATGTATAACAAACAATAGCTATTAATTGACTTTGATGACTTACCATATGTAAATGTTTGTGTTTATATCTATTTTATGACATGCAAATATGTCTTGAATTCAAACCTGTTCATGAGTGGGAAATAGAATGATCTGTTTTAATAATTTCAATATAAGGAGAACGTGGGAACAAAAGCATCTGTAGCATTTACTCAATGCCCCTTATAATTGAAAAATAGTTTTATTTGTATGTGTGCTTGGTAACCAGGGGAAAGTACGGAGATTTAGCTATGCTGTGCCTGGTCTGAGAACTGGATTCTCACATTATCAGGCATCAAAAAATTCTACGCACAGAGAATAAGACCCTGCAGGGCCTCAGACATGTTCTTGCCATCTGACAAATAGAAGAAAATGTCCCTTATAAACACCATTCCTCATCTCAAACAAGCTGTAGCATTTCATCCTTACCACATCACTAAGGCAGAGCTTGTATAGGTTACAGTAATCAATCAAAGTCTCTGTTAAAAAGTTATCTCTGTTTTAACTACTCTAGAAATTCTCATTTGGGGGATTCAATTCACTGAGCCATATCAATCCATACTAATGCAGCCATAGTGACCTTTATCTTTATTTTCCTCTTTCAAAAATGCAATATAAACATAAATAAAAGAGAAAGCAATTCCCATGAAGTGAACTGTCTTTCTTCTTTCCTTTCTTGTCACCACTGATTGTGTGTGTGGATGTGTGTGTGTGTGTGTGTGTGTGTGTAATGTGCTTGAGAGCAGTAGCTTGACAAAACTTACAGTCACTTTCTGTCATTGGTTGTTGTTGCGTGACAATGTATGTTTTGGGGAAAACACAACACATATATGTTCTCAACCCAGATAATAAACCCATTATAGATCAAAATACAGACACCCCCAAAGTCCAGTTGGTGAACCAATAAGTTTTATTGGGGTTACTTATAGGAATATGGGTGAATGGTTACTTGCAGGAGCAAAAATGACTCCAAGACAATTACATCACCAAAATCTCTCCCAAATCAAAAGCCTGGGTACCTGGAGCACACTGCACAGACTGCAGGTAGCTAGCAGGTTGGTGAGGTCCTTTCCAGGTGTCTCAGTTGGTCCAATCCTCTTCCAGGCAGCTGGGTTGGTCTTAGAGTCTTTTTTTGATGCTTGGCTTCTCTGAATGTGACTCTTAGAAGTGTTTATTATCTACTCTTGGAAGGGAGGAACAGTCTTAATTTTGGCAAGGTACAGGGACTACCAGAAACTCTTTTGAATGATTTACATTTTGACTCAAACATGTTCAGTCTCACAGGAAGCTGATTCAAAGCAGCAGTCTAGCAGATGCACGACTACTATTCAGCCTCTATCCTCCTGACAGGACTGAAGCTCTCATATCAAGCTGTGGAGAAACAAGGTGGAATTTATAGAAACTGAATCCTCCATGCTTGATAACTCCTGAGAATTGGCCCAAAGCACCTCACCAAAGACGCATCATTTTCTAAGTCCAAACATTAGCTATATGACGTCCAGTTGACCTCAATATTAGAATAATCTTGAAGGCCATCCCAGCTTTGAGGTTGAGAGCTACACAACATTTGTCTCATCGATTCGTCTTCCCTGTCTGTTCTTATTTGTACATGACTGGACATATATTAATTCTGAAAGGTTGTACGTCTTCATAAACCTCAAAATCTGACCCAAAATAAATGTCAGATGTAAACATTTTAGATAGTGCTTGAGAAATAACGCCATTCTCCCATCCTGGTACTTACCTCAGCAATTGTGTATTGCTTCCAATGGTAATAGAAATGTGTGTGTGTGTGTGTGTGTGTGTGTGTGTGTGAGAGAGAGAGAGAGAGAGAGAGAGAGAGAGAGAGAGAGAGAGAGAGAAGGA
>NC_022022.1:48818431-48860186 GCF_000317375.1 Microtus ochrogaster | reverse complement strand
GAGGGAGGGGAGACCATTATTCGAGTTTTTAAAAAACTGGTCTGATAGAAACTTTTTTAGGTTTCTTTAATTGTTTATTGAATTTAGAAGCATAGTTGGCTTCATGTTTTCTCTGTGGCATCCAAACTTTAATGTGGCTCTAAAGTCTAGTAACATACAAATGAAATCATTTCTGTTGCCTGCCTTAAGGGTACATTTCTTTTACGGCTTCATGATTATTTTATTATTTTGGAAAAAAATATTTTTTTCTCCATGCTATCATGTTTAACAAAGTTACTGATTAATAATCATATATATATATATATATATATATATATATATATATATATGCCATTCTTTGATCTTAATTAGACTCCTATCACTCTTGTTCTATTAAACAGTAGGATGCATGGGAGCATTGTCACATGTATAGCTCTAGCCCGGTAAAGGCCAAAACAGCATGATCTGTTACAGTGTAGAGATGGCTGAAAATTGACTGTTTCTAACTGCCATTTGTCACAGATATTTTTGGAGTTCTTAGTTAAGGCATTGTGCATGCTAGGCAGGGTCCCAGTACCTAAACTCCATCTCCAAGTCAATAAAGTTCATGATTCACCAGAAACTTTGATTCAATAGAAGTCAATTCAAATAAACTTCTGTAATAAAAAGAGAGTAGTTTGCTGAACTTCATTAGTTAAAAATGAAGTCAAGTGTATGTTGTCACCATTTCATTGTCAAAAGCAGATCACATTCTAATGAAAGTAAAATCTATTAACATAATGAAACAATAGTCTCTGAACTGTATTTTTTTTCATAAAAGTAACCTTGGAAATTGATTTTTGTCTTGATGTCTGAATGACTCATAGTACTGATAGCTGTTAATAAAGATCCACAGAATTAATATATTAATATTCAGCTAAATTGATCTATTAAAATGTTTTAATGGCAACATAGGTTTAGATGAAGTAAATGTATATGTACTTACAAGACATGCTTTTTTATACAAGTACAGATATGAAAATACATATGCTTTTAGCATGAGTAACTCCATAACATCTTTTTGTATGACAAGCTTGTTATCAGAAAATATGTCTTAGAAATTTTAACTATTTTTTCAATTCAGGAAATATTTATCAAATATCTAAACTTCTGATAGCAAAATATTTGTGTACAATTCATTATCTAAAGCTTATTAGAGATCTATCTAAAACCGAGTGAGAATTTTAAATGTAAAGCCAATGAAATTCTTCTACTCTAAAGGACCATGTCTGTGCTAATGGATGCAAATTTGTGCAAAGAGATTAAAATTCTATAACATTTTAAACAAAAGAGCTAAACCTCTTGTTGAAATAAGAAATAGTGCATGTGCCATCACAGATATTCATTTGTGAAATTATCTCATGAAATTCTAAAGTGGCCTTGTTTCTGAGCACCATTCAAGGAGAAAAAAAAAAAGAAAACCTTTAGCCTATGCTTTGTTCAAATAACCAGGGCATGTTCATTTCCTTAAATGACACTTTTGAAGTTTAAGTGTTATGCAAAGTACTTTAACGTGCTTAAAGTGTGCACTTGTATCAGTTTGGACATGTGTGTATACACATAGTGTGATACCATTCTTCCAATCTACTTAGGCAAACACACAATAGCTACAAGAACGACTGTTCTTTCCTCCTCTCATACCCTGCCTTTTTCATTCCCATCCCTTCTTCTTTTCCATTCCCCACCATGCTGGGAGAAAGAAGGACAGAGTAAAGGAGAAGCCATATAGCCCACTAGAAACAGACACCGCAACTTTAGCAGGTAAGCCACAGCCATGTAGCGATACACAGATTACTAGGAATGTATTAAATTAAGATATGAGAGTTAGCCAATAAGAAGCTAGAACTAATGGGCCAAGCAGTGATTTAAATAATATGGTTTCTGTGTGGGATTATTTCTGAGCCAAGCAACAGAGTGAATAAGCAGCTTCCCTCCAACACATCGTCTTTGCTCTTTCATCTTCTTATCTCCTGTTTCCTCTGTTTCCCACCTCTTCTCTCTGTCTGTTCCTCCTTCCCTACCTATCTCCCGCCTTCCCTCTCCATTCCCCTTTTTCTCTCCCTCCTTTCTCTCATTCCTTCTATTTAATTCTTCTCTGTCTCTGTTTCTCTGGTTCCTTTTCTTCTTTCTATCCACCCCCTCTCTTTTCTTTCTCTCCATCTTCACCTCTTCTCTCCTATTCTCTCCTCCCCTACTTTTTTTCTCTCACACCTCTACATCTACCATCTCTTTTTTGATAAGAAGATTTATTATACAAAACTCATAACTTTGCATTTTACTATAAGCATTACTTTGTGTGGTGCATCGCAGATCTCATTTACCTAGCATGACTGAAATTTTTATTTCCCTCATCGAAAGTCCCGGGAAGGCACCATAAAAGAGGTAAATACCTCATCCAAGTGGAAGCAGGTAGCATTCATAGGTCTTGTTTTGACCGCCTCATTTCACATTGTATAAGTTTTTCCTGATGGATTCAGATAGTTACAACTAGAAGACATTCTTTCAACTCAGCTGCTGAATAATACTCCATTGTGGGCACATACCACAAGACAGATACATACATAATTAATAATCTTTTTATGTCTCACTTACTGTAATCCATATTCTCATGCATATGGTAGCTCTAAGTATTCCTATATTTTTGTGAATATTAATACAAAAGCAGATGAGTTTTATATTTTTGGTAATTTTATCATTTTTAAGAATTCCTGTGGGTTTTTTTTCTTATAACACCTGCATCATTTTACAACCACAAGCAAGAGAATTAAGTCTTCTAATTTCTCATATCTTCTCCAGTTCTTATCTCTTGTTATTTATAATAGTCCTTGTGGTATGTGTAAAGTGATGTTATTTATTTAAGGTATGTTTTGAGATGTTGTCTCATTATGTAACTAAAAATTCTGCATCCCCCGGCCTCGTCCTTATAGCCACGAGCCACACAAACTCTAAGATTATGTCTTATTTCATTATGACGTATATTCCCCTACAATTTACTACAAAGAGTTTCTAATTTAACTGCAAGTCACTGATTTGTCTTCTATGAGAAATATCAATGCAAATCTTTCTGCATTTTGCTAAGATTAGGTTCCTGTTAATGAGATATAGCAGTCGGTTACATATTTTGGAAATCAATCTCTTCTCAGACAAATGATTTTTAAAACTTCTTTTTCCCTTCTTCCACCAGTGTTATTTCATTTAATCAAGAGTTTTCTAGTTAGAGGCTACCTTCGTCTACAAGAGCTAGTTCCAAAACAGGCTCCAAAGTCACAGAGGAACCCAGTCTCGAAAACCTCCAAAAATAAAAAAAATAAAAGCATTTTCTATCTGCAGACACTGTGAGTTTGACCAGTGTATCTCTGTCTTTTGTTGTATTACTGATTTGGTTTCTGCATCATATCAAAAGCATAGTATATCATGATGGCTGAAGTGAAATGAAGGTATTTACCTACAAGACTTGACTCATCCTGATGTCTAAAATTTCTACATATAGACTATCAAAGGCAGTTAGATAGGCCATCTCACATGGTGCAAATGAGTAAGAAAAATATGAGAAGCTTTGTTCTTTTTAGGTGCATTAAAACTGCAGAATAGAACAGTTATAAATTTTTTCAATTAATTTTAAAGTATTTGTCCATATTTGAGTGTGAATTATATATGCTTTTTTGATCACAGATATTTGATTTCTAGGTAAATGTTATAAATGAGTTGAAATAAAAGATGTTGTATAAAATTTTTACTATAACAGTATAAAACTTGTCTTTCTAAAATTATATCTTACTTTTTAATTTATTCCTAACTAATACTAGCACTTTATTTCATTTCTTTTGTAAATAGCTGAAAAGAAGTCCAAGTGAAAAATTGCTCCTTATAAAACATATTTTCAAATTCAGTTTAAATTAAGAATTTTGAATTAAGAAAATATACAAAGTAGATGCATGCCACATGAGATTTAAATGTATATGGCTGACATACTTAAGCAACATTATTTTTTAATTTGATTGATGAAGTTTCTGTCTCAAAGTACCTCCCTTAATATGATTTCAAGCACACCCAAGATGTCATCTTTCTGAATACCTCTAGCTGCAATTGGAATATGAATTTGAACTTTAAGGCTTGATTGTCAGGCATGCCAAGTGCAGACAAAATGATAATCATTCAACCATTTATTTCACTTTATTACCATGTTAATTCAATTCATTCAACATTTGTTGAGTGTCCATTATAGGCTGTCATTATGCCAAGCACTTATAACAAAATTTGTACTAGCTATCAATGTTTTAAATTTGTTTAACAAGCAACAATAATCATATTTCAATTTTATACAGCCCATTATTTTTATAGCTGTAATCTATCATTTTTTTTAAAGAAACAAGTTTAAAAGTGGTCGTTGTCACCTATGTATAATTTATGGGGTTGAAATGATGATAATGATTACTGTGTTTCTATTAGACTTCCATTCTGAAATTTCCAGGAATGGCTTATTTATGCTGTCCCTTTGCTTTTTATGTCTAAGGAAATTTGAATTGGTGGAAATGAGATGCTAAAAATCTAAAAGTACTTCACATCTGTTCTTAAAAGAGGATGACAAATTAAACTATTTCAGCACTTACATAGAGGGAACATATACACAAGAACACTAGAGAGAGAGAGAGAGAGAGAGAGAGAGAGAGAGAGAGAGAGAGAGAGAGAGAGAGAACCCAATAGTACTGGAAGGGTATAAACACCAAGACTAGAGATATATCTAAAACATAGTTATCTCCACCCAAATGAGTTTTGTGATTTTCAAAGTATTTTTTGGTACTCTAATGGAATAATGCTATCATATAAGACTATCTGTATGGACAAAGCTTTGTGATTTAAGAAGGAAATGAACTTTTAAGTACTATTCATAGGAATTTCATTTTACTTTCTGACAGTTAGCAATTATGAGGGCCATAGCAGTAATGAGTGTATTCAATCATAAGGCAAGCATAAGCCCCAGACAGCCTTTCGATTCTACCTCACCAGTTGGGGGTAAGCTCAACAGATAGATTTATTTCTTGCAAACATAAGGATCTCAGGATCCCATGAAAAGATCCGGAAGCACAGACCCCATCTGTAACTTTAGTATTCTGAGGACTGAGGGAGGATGCCTACTGGAAAGTCAGGCAAGACTGATCAGTAGGCTCTAACCCATTGAGAGACTTTTCATAAAGCAAACACAAACTGTCTTTTTTTGTTTTAAAATGTTTCTATTGAATTATAATTACATTTCTTTGCCTGTATTTGTCTCTCTTCTATCCCTCTCATATCCATGACTCTCAAGTTTATACAAAATGCATAAATCAATGTCTTGGGGAGCCCAGCCACTGTCGAAACATCTATACCACAGCTCCAGCATCTATGGCCCAAGGAAAATTAAGAAAGAGGAAACAGAAAGACCGTAAGAGATACCAAGAAGACTGGTGAAGCAGTCAGTCTTACCCAGAAAGGGTTATATAATCAAGATACGACACAAACAATCTCAATAGAATTATTACCAAAGAAGTTGGAAATTTTCATGTAGTTCCGTCTTGACAAAAAGCTAAACAGTATTTCTAAAGATGACATTTGAAGTTGGTCTCAGATTCTACATATGTACACTTAAACTCACACACCTACCAATATGCACACAGGCACATACACATACTAAATAGATTCTATCTCACACCAAACTCAGCCTCTCTGACTTCTAGGCATCTAGCCAAAGGCTCCTTGTGGACCTTTTGCTCTATCTCCATTACTTCTAACCTAAGAGTCTCCCCTGGCACAATACTACACTTGTTCTCTCTTTGTGACTAGGAAGCAAAAATGCAATTTTAATAATACTGCTTTGTGACATTTCATGCTAGTTTTCTTCTTATAGGTTAACCTTAAACTACTTCCAAACCTCCTAACTTTTCCCATGGCCATCATGATGACTCAGTTGGTTCCTGCTGTCTTTTCTTATGAGTTGAATGCACAAAGCAGAAATTCTTGCCGAAAAGTCAGGCAACCACTATTTTGAGATTTCAAAGTTTGGCTTCTCCAAAATTTGTTCTTTGTGGGATAAAGGAATGATAATCTGCCCACATTGCAAAATTGTTGCCAAGGCAAAAGATTTCGAAACAGTAAGCATAAGCATGCTTCCTTTCTTTTTTTCTTTCTTTCCTTCTTTTTTTTACCTTGAATTTTCTTCATGGACAGCTGCCAGATGTGGGGAGAGTAAATCAGGCTGTTACTGGGTGGTTTATAATGCAAATGTTTTAGCTTGCCATAATATTCTAACCAAAAAGGGTAGCCAAAGTGTAACCTTTGTTTTCCTTCCAACAGATCACAATTTATGTTACATGCCATTGTTTCCTGCCACTTTCTTTGCCTTAACAATTTTTCCTACATCATTAAAATTTAACTATGATTCTTTTTTAATTAATTTATTTATTTATTAAGGATTTCTGCCTCCTCCCCGCCACCGCGTCTCATTTCCCTCCCCCTCCCCCGATCAAGTCCCCCTCCCTCATCAGCTTGAAGAGCAACCAGGGTTCCCTGACCTGTGGGAAGCCCAAGGACCGCCTACCTCTATCCGGGTCTAGTAAGGTGAGCATCCAAACTGCCTAGGCTCTCCCAAAGCCAGTACGTGCAGTAGTATCAAAAATCCACTTTATATGGAAAAACAAAAAACTCAGGATAGCCAAAACAGTCTTAACTATGATTCTTAAAGTCCATAACAATAACAGTAATATCAGATTATTCCTGCTTCTATTTATTAATTCTCCCTTGGTTTTCCCCCTGGACTTCTTGTGCCAGTAAGATCACATAATGGGCATGATTATCTCATTCATGACCATAACTGAAGCCCCAGAAATCTTTGTGACCTCTACATCACACAAGATAAAGCCACAAGCCGAGTGGTGGTGGCGCACGCCTTTAATCCCAGCACTCGGGAGGCAGAGGCAGGCGGATCTCTGTGAGTTCGAGACCAGCCTGGTCTACAAGAGCTAGTTCCAGGACAGGCTCCAAAGCTACAGAGAAACCCTGTCTCGAAAAAACAAACAAACAAACAAACAAACAAAGATAAAGCCACAATATAACTCGGTACAAAGTAGCTATGAGAAATTAACAACTGGAATGATCGATAGATAAATGTAAGTAAAGGAGAGGAGGAAATGGAAGAAGGGAGGAGAGGAGAGGGTAAAAGAGGTGAAGATGAAGGGAGAGGAGTAGAAATCCTAAATAATGGCTCACAAGTAAAAGTGTCTGAAAACAAGATAAACAATCATTGAAAATGTTATGCTTTATGTACAGCTCTGTATTAGATGTTAACATTAACATATAGCCAAGTGTAAAATAACACACACACACACACACACACAGAGAGAGAGAGAGAGAGAGAGAGAGAGAGAGAGAGAGAGAGAGAGAGAGAGAAAGAGAGAGAGAGAGTTGGCTGACCCCATGGAAAATTCTTAAGGAGAAAGCCCTAAGTGCAGTTAGGGATTCTGAGGACAGATGGTTTCCTCTTTGACAGCTCATGCCTTCCCCTGGTTCTTGAATGGTTGCCAGTAGCTCTAGAAATTACGTAGTTGCTGGTTAGATTCTATGGAAAAGCAATAATAATTTTCCCAATAGTTTTTACAAACATCAGGACTGACTATGGCCTCTGGAGGTAATATTTCAACTCATGGTCCCAGTTAACACTCTCATATTCTGAGACTTATCTTAAATTGTAATTTTTCAAGACCGTAGTCCAGTGTGAAAATAAGGTTAACAGTCTCGATTCTCTGCTCACTCACATCAGTCAGTGTCCAGGTCCAGAAAAGGAAATACATGTTGAGGGACAAATAGCAAAGGGTCACTGAAGCAATAAACTGTGTTGTGCTGCTATATTAAGATTGAGTTCTGGTTTAAGTTGATCATATATCACTTTAGATGAGTGTTAGATCCTTAGTTTGAGGTTATTCCATCTTCTGAGTAAGATGCCATCTGCATGCCATCAGTTTTATGACAGGCAGGATTTCTATTGCATTTTCTCTGAGCCAGGATCAACTAACTTTGTCCATTCAAATGTCCCATTCATAAGTTTGTTGACCTACACTCCTAGTTAAGACTACTGTTGATTTCTCTCAAAAAATAAAGACTTTCTGGTAGTCAGGAGTCATAGGGGTAATGAGTCTTAGTGTAAAGACATGTGATCTGTCTTAGCTCTTCATATCAGTGTATGAGGGAGAAAATCCAAAAACGTTTTTCCTTACTGCTCTAATGTCCAGCACTGTGCTTCTCATTTGGTTTTGTCTTTGATTTAGTTGTACAAAGGTAATTCTAGGTGTTCTATAAAATTTCTAGGGATATGCCTCAGGCTTTTCTTATTAGAAAAACTAATCTCTTCCTGTCCCTGTGTGGAAAGCAATCTCAGCTAATAGCTAACAGGACAGTCCTAGGACATTCTCAGCTAGTATCTAACAGGACAGGCCTAGGAAGGAGGGAGGATGATTTCCTGTCCAGGATCCAACCCTAATTAAATGCTGTTAGATTCAGTTCCCTGGTCTATAAAATTAAGTAATTTCAATGAGTTGTTGTAAAGACCAAATACAGCACATAAACTACACATAAAGCTCAACGATCACTGTAGAGTCAATGCCACTAGCACAGCATTATTTCTTCGCTATTAGTAGATCAGCGCATTTGGAGCCAAGGGATATATGATGTGAGCTCAATGTCACTTACTTTTCTCAAGAATCTCAAAATATGTATCCATTACCTATCATTTTAAAATTTATATTTATATGTATGAGAATTTTGTTTATATGTATGTATGTGCACCATGTATGAACATGGCACCTGCAGACTCCAGAGAAGAACACTGGATTTCTGGAATTGGAGCTATGGACAGTTTGAAGGTGTCATGTGAGTGCTGGGAACCAAACCTGGGTTCTTTGTAAGACCAACCAGTTCTCTTAAAAACTAAGCACTGTCTCCTCAGCCCCTGAGAGATTTTATTGCTTGTTTATTTTTTGTTTTTCTTTTTAAGTAATTAGAGCTTGGAGCCCAGATTAATTAAGCTGGTATAACCCTGTTTGAACAGCAACAGACTTACTTGGAATATAATTTTGACTCGTGATCTTTATTAATAGTTTGTTTAACAGGGAATAATGGGAAAATATCAGAAATTCTATTATTAATAATAATTATTATTAATAATTAACACAACAGACCTAATTTTGGAAGTCCCTAATATATGTGTGTATGTGTACTTTCCAGTGGAGAAAGAGACAAAGAACCTTTTCTTTTTTATACTACAGAAGGGTCTTTTAGTTGACAGAAGTGAAACCAGGTTGTGAAGATCCCCTTCACCTGCAGCAGTTCTGATTGCATACTGATTACTGATGGCCCTAGCATTGTCATATATATATGACATATATATATATATATATATATATATATATATATATATAGAGAGAGAGAGAGAGAGAGAGAGAGAGAGATTTTAAAATGTAATCTATTTTATCCTGCGATTTTACTCTACTCTAAGACTAAGGTATTATCTGAAAATGCTGTGAAAAATTGGTCCTGTTTCCTTTCAAAACTTATAATATAAAGTATTTCAATATTTTGATGGTGTACTTCTGGCAGTCCTATATTGATGGAAATTATCAGTATTATTGTGTTTGAATAACAGAAACTTATGTATGCTCAATGCCTATTAATAGTATTGAAATTATTTCCTTTTTTCATCCTTTATTTTTGGGGTTGATTAACTTATTGTTGTTCCCTGATGTACATATTTTAATAGTATTATGATTACGGTGAATGTGGATTTTTTTATAGTGGTGCAGTTTGTGGAAAATATATTGGAGTTACATGGTACTGACTCCAGCTCCACATGATTGTGTGTGTGTGTGTGTGTGTGTGTGCATTTTTTCCTAAGTGAGTTCTATCATTACCACTTATTCTCATTCCTTAGCTATGCATTGCTCTACTGAGGGAATTCATCTACCTTTTATTGGTATGATGCTCTCCTTACATTCTCTGTCTATTTAGGAACTTGAAGTGTGCAGTATGTTGATGTCTCTTACACGGTAATTGGAAAGAATCTAGCTTATTAGTTTACATGTGGAAAGTAGAAAAAGGCTGATCCTATTATAAAATGTATCTCTACAATCTGAGTTACTGAATAATTCATAAAATAAAAAAATTATTTCTACCCATAAGTCTACTTAGCTTATTCAAAATCAATTCTAGAAATATTTCTAAGTGTTTCTTGAAACCTGATCTTACTTGGACAATGATAGGACCACCGCTAATCAGCATGCAATTAGGAATGCTGCGTGAGAAGGAGGTCTTCTGCTCACGGCCCAGTTCCACTTCAGTCAGCTGAAAGAGTCTTCTATATTCTAAGAGAAGTAAAGAGCCTGTGTCTCCACCAGAAGGTATCTAATTATCTAAAGAAAAGTGATTAACTGATTATGATGAATAAATTAATCTCTAAGGAGATGCACAAATTCAGACATTCCTAATTAGAATAATTTTCCTGGGACAGCTGCAAAAATTCTCTGTTCTTATTAGCCATGATTAACAGAACAATAACTAATTTTTGGCAGCTCCCTATAAAGTTATTAGAATCACCCTTAGGACATAGATTAAGAAGTTGTAAATCCGTATCAAAGTTGCTTTAAAGGACATGAACAAAAATGCCAGTCTGTAAGTATGATATCTATTTCCATTCAAAATAATTTCCCTTCTCACTCATTATGCTCTTATTATAACTGTCTTCGCATTCAAAAATAACTGAGGGTATTCCAGTTGGCTGGGAGTAGTGTCATGCTCTACATGATGAATTAAGTATTGTCTCTTATAGCAGGCTAGCCAATCCATTGTTAATACTGAATCCAATTTGTTTCAGATGCTCTGTTAAAACTTTATTTTTCTTATTTGATCTATTATTTATGTTTATAAAGTTTTATTAGGTTTTGTTGCTAATGTTTTAGATCATTTATCAATCGTTATGAATTCATCATTAATATTTTAAATAGCTTTTAATTTTTACTGAATAGTTGACATAAGTATGTTTAATATATTGAACTCATACATGGCCAGTTAATGCTAAGATACATAAAAATAAAGACAAATAGTTCTGATAATTTTCAATATATCATGTATTTAGAAAGAACAAAGTTTCACAATATTTTCTGCTTGTACTTTGGTCAATAGATGGGAAATAAAATAAAGGGTGGAACAATGAAGGAAGGAATGCTTTGTGGTATCCATAATAATAAGGTCCATATAAAGAACCTAGCATTATGTAAGATATCAAGAAAATAATACAAGAGCAATAGATATGTGCCAGAGAAAAGCATTTAAAATTACCATCACATAGTTAAGTGAAACGTTCTATGTTTTGGGTCTCTTTCATCCACCAGTCATGTATACATCACTTTCTTCATGAATGCAATAAACTTTCTCAATGAGTTGATGTCTACGGTATTCATGTAGACTTCTTCATAATGAATGTTCATCAGAATAATTGATGGTTTTTCACAAAACTGAACCCATCAATCAAACAGACATGTACAAGTAGTATGTGTCAGACTATTTAAAGTTCGTCATGAATCCATATGCACATCAAATCTAGAAAATAAATGTAATAATATAAAATCAACAGTCATTCTATGGGGACAAATAGGTAAATGTCAGACATGCAAGCAGGATTTTTTTAGCAGGCTATTAATGGCTGGGAAGAGCCTGAGACACCAAGTGACCTAAAGCAACATACACTGGAGAACTATGTGAAAAAGTGAGTCTGCCTGCTGACACTAGCAATAAAAGGAAAAGAGCCAAGGTCTTCTCTGTTCTATAAGAAACAGCTATAAACAAGTTCAAACACTCCCTCCGCGTCAAAGCAAACCCCAGGTCCATACATTCATGTACTTCTCATTACTGCTTTTCTGTGTTTCCTCTTGGGCCCCTAGCAATGCTGGCTTTTCAGCTCTTACGCTGACAGCTAGAATACATTCATATCTCATGGAGTTCCTACTGCCCTTGGTTCTTCTTGAGTTCTGTATCCTGGCAGGAGCCATGTGATTTCTTTGGGAAAGAGGGCTGAGAATAGCACAAATGGCTCTCCTGTGTCAAGTATCTGAAGGCCCTGACCCACTTGGCAAGGACCATGAACAGTTTGCTGCATGATTCCGGCATGATCCTGGGAGTGTATGTGCTACATGCTATCCTTGCATTCTCTATGCTAGCCGTATTGCTGGCCTGAATGAATCACAGTAGCTCATGAAATTTCAAGTTACATAATTTCAAAACTGTTCTGGAAAGAATGATTTTAACTATAAGAGTCTGAGATATGTTATTAAGTGGGTGAGATCAGTAGTTAATGGGAGCAGTCTAGGAACAGAGAATGAAGCAGAACTACAGAAACCCACAGTTTCCTCATTTCTAGCAACTGAACCAATACCCTAAGATGTTGAGAGAGAGAGAGAGAGAGAGAGAGAGAGAGAGAGAGAAGGAATAAACAGTGCCAGCTATTAAGACTAAGTTTCCACGTCATGTTTCCTGTAGGATAAATGGAAATTCACAGAGAAGATAGAGTAGGAAAGAATGTAGAGCAGACTGATCCAGCTTTGGCTGGTGAGCTGATCATGAGAACCAAGACGCTACCAGTTATAAATATCAGCCTCCAGAGACAAAACTATCTCTCAATCTCTCACCCTGAGTGACACTGTAGCAGCTTTTATGCTGCCAACTGGGTACACTGTTCTACCCGTAAGTGTGCGTTGTTAACAAAGCTCTTTTGTAGCTTGCAAAATTGCTTATGCCTCTAAAAGTAGAGTTATAGATCAAAAAGGTGAGCTACTCGTGGAAGAGTTAGAAGACCGAAAAGGAAAGGAGCAAGGGATAAACTACTATTATTAAAAATATAGGAAGTGAAAACTGTTCATGGAAACCATTGAAGCCGTATAAATAAAGCAGCCCAGGTTATCCGGACCAACTTGTTTGTTGGTCTCAGCCTCTTCTTTGCGCCGACTTCACACATTTGTCCCAGGTCACTGAACCTGTCCAGGGCAAGTGTTCCAGCAGTATTCCCAGATAAAACCGGTATTTATTCACTTACCTTTTCCGGATGCAGAGGCGATTACCATATATCCCCCATTTTATTAAAAATAAAATTAATTATCAGTTTTCTACATTTGAAAATACAAGCTTTGAAATGCAGTTAGTATTTCCATTGGTGGTGACAAATTTAACTTTTCAAAGTCTCTGTGGGCCAACACCCAACCCCTTGATGCATCTAAATATATTAATTTTAATTTTTATTTGATTAATTAATATTAATTTTCATGAAATTCTCTAACTGTCCCAATACTTAAGAAAATAACATTTTCATTTCTTTGAACATTTTTATCTATCAATATTGTTTTTAAGAGAATAGAATAATGTAGCTACTATCTTTTTTTTCTGAAAAACCAACAGATTCATCCTTTAAAATGAAGCAGAATAAAATAGTTCATTGAGTACAGAATTTTTGGTTTTATCTTGGATGAAAAGGGAAAAGCTTTTAGATAGAGGTAGCGAAGCTGATGTCACTGTTGGAAAATCACTTGCTGGGACAGTTATGTTGCTTACTAAGCAAACAGAGACGTGTAGCACTGCTGGCTTCCTTGTCAATAATAACTTAAAGCAAAGTGAGGCTGGATCATTCCCCCTGGAGAGAAGACTCACAGCAAGTCATTGTGCAATGCATGTTGAGTCCTGTAAACCTCAGGTTTTACAGGGGTGCTCTCTTTTAAATGATGCCCTTGCTTTGCTTCTTTGCCTGTCATGGTTCATGAGGGGTTGAATTAATTAAAACCTGTGGATTTCTACCATGAGCATTCCACTAGGAAGTCAGTGTGTTAGCAACAAAGATCATAGAAAATATTTTAGGATTTCAAGTCATCTAATTAAAGTCTAGAGATCTGTTATACAGGTATACAGAGAATTAACAACACTTTTAATTCTTCTTGAGGGTAGATTTTATGTTCTGTGTTTTCATTTAGATTTACCTTAGGTCATAGTTACACAGATGGCTCCATATGTTCTGTAGGCGTTACATCCCAACATCTACCTAAATAAAGCACAACAGTACTAAATTTCAAATAGCACATACTATAATGTCTCTTATTTTTCTAAACTTTGATAAAGTTTAATTTCTAAATAAGACAAACAACTGAAACAATCTATTTATTAAAGGTCATTGTGCTCTCAATTATGTTACCAACATATGTTTTCCATCAATTTCTTTCTTTGTTCATGTGACATGATTTACTTCATATTTTAAATCTAACATGAATTTACTGTGTCAAGGTTACCTGACCACAAGCATGCGATGTTATGACACATGTGTGCCCCTCAGTATACTACAAACATCTAGCTAGTAAAGGATAACTGCTGCTCAGATAGATGGTGTGTTAATATTCTGGAGAGCCCAAAGTGGGAAGGCACCCCATTTTGATCATATTCTTCTGGATGACAAATAATGTAGACATTACTAGTTGTGATTTCGAGAATTTAGTGCTATAAAATTCCAGTTAGTTGGAATTCTGAATATAAAAACTGAATCATTGGGGGCCACCATAGATATGAGACTTCTATACCCACCTCAATACTGCCATCGAGACACATCAAAGAGAATTCATCTTAAACACACGCTTTCCTTTTGATGTGTTTAAGAAAATAATTTTGTTATATGTGATAGACATACTAATTTTTCTTGTTTTCTAGGGGCAAGAAACTAACTGTGGCTGCACAGTTATAAAGGACTGTGATGGAAACTCATCATTCGAATGTCTTATATTTTATATTAAATATTTCAGTCTTAAAATATCAAGGTTTATAATATAAAAATTTCTGTGCTACAAAGACACAAAGTATATATCATTTGTGGCCAAGTGGCAATAAAGCTTTCAAGAAGTAAAATCATGTTAATGAATAGTTAACAGGATTTAAAAAAACAACTATCAAATTGTTTTTTTTAAAGAGACAGTATTCTACATTTATTATGTGTAACTGTATTGTGTATCATGTGCATTCAGGTCCCCAAAGAGGTTTTTTCAGATCTGCAAAAACTGGGGTTACAGGTGACTAGGAGCTACTGATGTGGTTCTGGGAACCAAACTCAGTTGCTCTCTGAGAGCATAATACCATCTTTTCCTCCTCTGGAATTGTTCTTTGCTCAATCAAGAGACAAGACTCTTGGTAGATTTATTTGGTATGATTCTCTGTTGCCCATATGATTTGCCTTCGTTAGGACTGTCACAGAGGTAAATGTATGCCTGCTTGACAGTTGTGTCAAAAATAACTTCTTATGTGGATGATAGCAATAATTCTCAGCTACCTTGACAATGAGTGTGAAATTGTACTGGTATCTTTGTCCTTCACTGTAATTCTGCTAATCACAGTGAACTCATGTGACTTCAACATGAATATAGTATGTAAGGTCGTTGGAAGTCACTGCAATCTAACTATAGACCATGTCTACTATTGGCACATCATCATGAGCTTCCTTCATAGAATGTGAATGCCTTAAAAATTCTTCCTCTACTGTGAATAAGGTAAGAAAATGTGTCTTTTTGTTTTATTTTGTTTTCAATAAATAAAAAAGGAAACAGTTAGTGAGAAACAATATCAAAATAAGAGATCAAATTTTTAAAAGTTTTTTAAGTGTCATTTTTACAATGATGATAATAGATAGAATTATCCAAAAATATTCCCAGTAAGATGATAAGGATGGGATGGTTAACTTACAAATGCTAACATAACTTAGGTATAAATTAAGAGCTATATGATTTTGGCAATGAAAAACCATCATCAGCATGATATTTCTTACCTTGCAGAAGATAATAAGCATGACCTAGGCTGTACATTTGATTGTTAAAACTGCACATAAAATTAAAAGTATAGTATGCAAGCTATTCAATTTAATTTGATAAGCAATCTTATAAGGAATCCTTAAGGAATCACAAACCTAAACTTTTATCCATGAAAAACATTCAGTCAGCTCTACTTTCAGTCTTTTCAATGCATACCCACTCATCAATAGTTTCTTATATCCAGGAGATTGAGGGCAAAAGTGGGCACAAAGAATTAGTCATCACCTTTGATCTTTGATCACCAACCCAACGTAGCAAGGAAAGTGCCTCAGCTAGCAACAATTGGGCTGCGCTGTATTTTTTACCCTAACCTAGTGAATCTATAACTCAGCTATGTGTCCTTGTGAACTTTACATTGTTTTCTGGTGTTTTTCTTCTCAAAGCTATTATCAAAACTGCTGATCGAACCTGAAGTTATTTTAAGACTTTGTTTCAGCTAATAATGCACACTGACACCTGTGAATGAATCTTTCCATATTAAGATCAAACGATTTCAAGTTACCCTGGCTCCTAGGACTCAATTGTATACCTTAAACATTAATCTAAACTGTGGTCTATGCAACTCCTTAGGTGAAACTGATAGTCCCTAGCTGTGGGACATTTCCTTGTATTCATTTTCATTCATCAAAACCCTATAGTAACTAACATTATTATTATCAATTAGACAGTACAGTTTCAGAAAAAAATCATCTTCATAATAATCCATAGGTAAAAATGACCAAATAGAATGGGATGTTTCCATGAGATAAACACAAGACATTATAGACAGTGGGGATCTCCCCACACCCATTCACACAATGCCAGATACCAGAAGAAGATGGCAGGGCAAACATCATAGAAAGGCACCGAAAAAGCAAAGGCAACCATGTGTCCATGGTCTCAGAGTTTTTCCTATCTGAGATTTACCCAGCAGGGATTTTCCTCCTGGTGGCCTGACACCCTGAAGTCAATTTCCACTTGCTGTTCCTCTGACATGGCCACCCAGCTCTTGAGGAGCTAGGAGTGGAGAGAGAAGCAACTGTGAGGGGGATGTGATATATGAGGAAGGAATTTAAAAGCAGAGGGTAGTCGCATCAGGAGATAACTCTGGTACTTTTCATTGTGATAGAAGCAATTATAGACTGATCATGAAATATATGCTCCTTTTACTCCAGACTTAACTACTGTATTTGAAAAGATAGAAGAGAATTTTATTTTAAGTCATCATAGAGATTTTGTTTTCATCAAATAATCAAGTATAAGATTATCTTCACTTTTTGTACAACCAATCAAGACTATTTGGTGGCCAATTATAAAGACAGTCTAAACTATTGTAGAACAAAGTTACTTAACGTCAAAATGAAAAGTGAAGTATAAAATGAGAGTTACTAAAAATGTTTAGACATAGGACCCAAGAGTGGGATGGTGATGATGTGTTTTTAGGAAGTCTCCAGGCAACCAGACCATGCATAGAAATAACTTTTCTCCCTTTATCACACCATTAGAAAATTTCCTGTTAACATGCCAATGTACAATGTTAATAAAACTCAGCAAGTCAATAAATAAACAAATTAAAAAATAGAAGACGTGAAGTTGTGAGTGAGCTGTGCTATGGGGACCTTGAGAGTTAGAAAGAGGGACTAGGGTGGATGCCATTAGAATACATTTCACACATGTGTGAAATTTCCAAAGAATAAACAAAAAGTATAATTTAAGAAGCAGTTAATCTTCACCTTGGAGCTTTGTAGAGTAATAGCTATTTTTATGGGTGTGTAGTGATAAGCATCACTCTTGAAGGGTGCTTTAGTTTAATGGCCTGAAGGAAAGACACAGAACTCATTTATTTAAGTCTCTAATTATTAAAGTACAGCAGAAAATAACAATGATAAAATATATCTACTAAGTATAGTTTCATGTACATCTCCGGGTCACTGTCTGAACAGACCACCAATGGCCAGTTTTCACAATTTGATTATGCCTACTTAGATTTGTAAGCACAGGAATAATTTCAAACAGCATCTTGCCCAGTTTACTCAGAATAGATACATTTTATTTGAGAATGTACACCTGAGTTTACTTAGGGTAATGACACAGGGATGTGAAGAATTGACTTAAGTCATATACATGAAAATGCATCAATGACCCAGTGACTGATTAGTTGCTGGTTATCAATGAACAATGGTTTTAGATAGATTCAGGGCCAGCATTTGTGGGATAACATCTGGGTACTTAAAGTTTCAACTAATTAATATATATTTCATTTGAGTGAAATTTCAGGTGTGGCAACAGAGTTCACATTACTGAATTTTTACTCCAATCCTAAGGAGGACTATTGGAATATATCCATGCTAGGAACTAAGAGATATTCTATGCTAACCTTCTTGCAGCTGCAAAGTTCTCATGCATGTTTAATTTTCATAAAAGAAAGTAAAGACAACGTTTTGAACTTTGTTAATCATTTTCTTTTATTTATAACAGAAACACAAACATCCTGTAACATTAAATTATGGGTAAGGAAGAGAACATATATGTTTGTGCTTTTTAATGTGTCCTGGGAATCTAAACAGTGCCTGGTAAATAGCGGGTGCTCCATACAGGTGTGTTAATGGATTAAGTCTCTCTCTCTGAGAGGTTCTGACAGATGCCTTTGTCAATTCTGACCAAGGAGCTTCTACCTTTAACTTTTGCAGAATGGGTCTGGTTATCCTAACTGTGACACATCTCTCTATAGAAAGGTCAGTGATACTTTGCTTGTTTATTGATTACTACATAAATTCTGTATCTTTTGCTTGGGTTTGCATTCCAGTTTAGACCTTACTCCTTAGTGTCTGTGTTGCTGAGGTCAGAACACAAAACTGTCACTCCATTATTTATCACAAGCTATGGAAAAAGCTGCCATAACGAATCTCAACTCACAGAGTTAGAAAGTTCCCAGGTGAAAAATTTTCATGCCATAAAGCCTCAATGAAATGCTGTCATTCTATGTCTCTTAATAACATTTAACCTATTATTTTCTCAAATTGAAAATTTTAATTTAAGGAGGGCTATCCCAAAAAATAGAAACTGAGTTAGTTTTGTAGAAGTGGTCAATCACTCGATTATAAACTTTAATTATCTCCAGACCAGCCTGTCTTTATTATAATTTACATAGATTCATAGCAATTTCTTTTTAAATCTGTGCTTAGATAATGCTTTGAGCATCAAAATTTCACATTATTTATTTCAATAAGACAGAATGTGGTCTGATCAGTGAGGCAGATGTGCAGAAACTATGTTTTGGCTAATTGACAACGTACTGAAGGAGTGTAATTACACACCAGACAAGCATCTAGCTTTTTAGTTACATAGGACAAACTCTTTCTTTCAATGCCTGGATTGAAAAATAAGCTTATATGGGTATAGTTCTTATGCCAATAATTCTATCTGTTTCTTTTATTTATTTATTCGTTTGTTTGTTTGTTTGTTTATCAATAAATTTGTTTATTTATTTATTTATTGCTTTTTTGAGACATGTTTTTTTTTGTAGCTTTGATAGTCTTGGAATTCCCTTTGTAGGACAGGCTGACCTCTAACTCACTGATGTATGCCTGCCTCTGCCTCTTTCGTGCTGCCATTAATGGCATGGGCTTACCACCACCCAGTACCAATAAAATACTTAAATTGAGCGTAATTATGCTGTTTCATTATAATTTTTACAACTCAGTAAAGTGATAGAAAGATACAACTTTGTTAAAATATCCAAACATTCCATAATTTTAAAATGTTTATAATTTTACCAAAAACAACACTACAAAAGTCAGTCTTTCAAATCCTACACATAAAAAGGCTTTGACTGACATATATTAGAAAATCAGTTCCATAAAAAAGATATTTGGTGAAAACATAAGAAGTGTTTTGTTTTCATTATTATTTTTTTAGTTTTAATTTTTAGCTTAGTATCATAAATTACTACTAGAAATTAGATGTGCTATCACCAAATTGTTTCCCTAGGTAAATGAGCCATGATACAATGCTCATGATACAATATTTAAATTAAACTTTAACATCTGGCATAATGTATTGGTATCTTGGAGTTCAATGATTGAATGTTTTTCTTTGCTAGAATAATAATATATTTAGAATTATTAAAACTGTAATAGTGGCTTTGCACATTACTTTTTTATACTTTCTATTCTATTTCTATACTGTTAATCATAGGAATTGTTTTTATATGTTACAAATACCACATTTATGTAATAATGTGTGATCACCAGAAATCCTTGTTATTTTATATGGAAGAAATATACAGGCAATTTCTTTGAGGAATAATACTTCTGAAGTGTTGATGGCTTCAAGTCACAGGAAATGTCAAGTGCTTTCAAAACCATGAGAGGCAGATTCGTGTTCAATAAAAACTTCCAGAATCTCAAGCTAAGTAAAGCAGCAAGGCTGAGATTTGATCCATTTTCCAGCCTCTGTCATTACCTTCTCCATGTCTATGACATTTTGACACTTTTTCTCTGATCACAGGAATTTATATATTATTCCTCAATCATTCTCTTTTATATTCAATAAAAGAAATATAATGACATAATTCAATACACTCAAAGAAAATAATACCTTGTTTCAATTATATTCAGACTTGGCTATTATTTTTGGCAGTGTCTTTTTGTTCAAATAAAATATGAGATTTTTTTAGTAGATTTTTAAATCCAAGTTCAAAGATACAGAAAATTCTTCCACATTCCCATTGAATGTTATCCTAGCCGATGACTTTTTTATCTGAACGGTGACAACTTACGGGGTGAGGTTTCCCAGGTCTAGGCTTCCCAGATCTGGGGTGCACTTGTCAATGTCCAGGATTGGAACTTAGGTTCAGGGTGCACATGTGCATTGACAGCAAGCTCACAGTGTGGTTTACAGAAAAGCTTTCTAATCAGAGTTTCAGTTGTGTCAAGAGTGATTATCTCACCCCTCTTTTGTCACATTTTTAGTGTGAGTTTAGAAAGTCATTCAACCTGTTTTTAACATTTTTCATGAAAAATTATGTATTCATATATGTTGATTTGAATACAACTCAAATAATGAACTTCTGAATATCAATGCATATATATATCATATGTAGTTGTTTTTGCTTGTTTTCATTTGGAATATGGTTTTCTAGATTGTTCTTCTTGAGTACAGTTGAGCAGACTTTAGAAACCTATAATGTATATAATTTGACTAGCATATTTCTAAGATATCATGTCTCACAAAAAATTGACCGGACTGACTACAAACTTATACTTATCAAATCAATTGCAAAACGATTTTACACTAAAGGAAAATGTGAAATTTGCCTGAATAGTCATGTATATAAACAGATCTTAAGGACTGAGAATTCTTAGCACAAAACAGTATTGCTCCTATGATGTTCATTTAGTGTTAACAGAATCCAGAATGTATATAAAACCATAATGTAATTTACAGCATGGAGAGAAAGATGACAATCTGTACATGCTTCTAGATATCTTAACCCCATATTTAGCTTGTCTTATCTATGATTGGAACAACAAATACATCCAAAATAGCAAGATATTTTGTCGAAGGTTCTTGTCTCCTGTTGTCTGTTAAAATGTATTAAGTGTCCTTGAAATTCCTCTAAATATTATCAGTAGTGGGAATCCCAGCTGCATAATTGTGTACTAGGCAGAATGGGAACCATGGAGACACTTAACTCTTCAGCTCCACAACAGTGACCAGAGATGTTCACAAGCATGGACTGACCCACAGTGTCAATCCAACCAAGCTCACTGCACTATCATCCTCACACAGAACCAGATAAATTTCTAAATATAATCAAGGAAATATTCTGCATATTTCTCACTTCATTTTGCTGTTACTTTCATTTGTAGTTAAGAAATTTAGCTTAAAATAAAGTAACAACATTGGGCTTATTAAATATATTCTGTCTTAGAACAAATAAGGATGTTAATATCTTGCTACTTTGCCATTATGTTATAATCAGCTAATTTCAGATATTCTAGCTGCTGTCTCCAGAGAGAACTGAACATTAAAAATTGTGTTAAACATAACATTGATCAAACAACTCCTAAATGTATTTGTAATCACCAGTTTTTACTCAAAATACATATAATGATGCTTAGTTAATTGAAGCCAAATCATCAAATAATAAACCTCAGTGAAAGGTAAATTTAACGTTTGAGAAAAAGAATCTATGCTCAAAACACATATGATAGAGAGCAGAAACTGTTGTTAACATATAACGAATTGAAATATGTAATGCAATTGTTTTCAGGAGCATTACAGTGTTCCCAAATTGACGTGTGTAGTGATGTTTTGTTTGTAATCTAGCAAACAAAGCTTGAGTGAAGATCAAAGTAGTGAACTAAACCACTAGATAGCCATAGAGACCAGGCAGTGGTGGCACACATCTTTAATCCCAGCACTCAGGACACAGAGGTAGGTGGATCTCTGTGAGTTCCAGGCTTTGCCTACTCTAGATTGATCCAACCTCAAAGAGAAACACAGCCAGGTGGTGGTATCTCACACCTTTAATCCCAGCACCAGGGAGGTGGAGATGGAAAGTGATATGGCTGGACATAAGGAGGAAGCCAACAAGTGCTCAGATGCAGTTTGGAGATGCAGTCTGAGGATGCAGTGTGAGGAGAGGATCTCCCCTTTTGACTGAGCCTTGGAAGCGGTAAGAACTCTAGTAGCTGGCAACTCTGCTTCCCTTATCTTTCAGCTTTCACCCCGTGATAACTAACTCTGAGTTTTTATTATTAAGATCAATCAGAATTTGTGCTATGGATGTGATTTCATTGAATTCTTTTCTTTTTTTTTTCTTTCTTTTCCATTTACGTGTGTTTAGAATTTACTCTTTGAAAATTTCATTCTGTACATTTTAAAAATAATTTTTACTGTTCCTCTATTTCTCTCACTTCTCCACCAAAAGAAAAAAAGCAGACAAAGTAAAGAAGTCATAAAAAGCCCATGATATCAGGTGTGCTGTTTTTCCTGAGCTTGGAGTCTGCATTTGAGTAATGCTGGTTTAACCAGTGTACCTCTCTTTGAGGAAAACTGGCTTTTCCTCTTCCAGCAGCTATTTATTTGCAAAGCCATTTCTTTGATGGGGTGATAGTTTGTGTTCATTCCCCCTCTTCATGTGGGAATATTGTCTGGCTTGGTTCTTCTGCAGAACTTGTGTGTGTTGTCGCAATCTCACTGAGTTCAAATGTGAATCTGAAGTGGCTCTGTTTTGTTTGGAAAATGCTGATTTCTTCAAGCCATCAATCATCTCTGGCTCTTCAAATCTTTCCACTTTTTCTCTTCTACATAGATCCCTGAGCTGTGACAGTAGAGATGGGATAAAGACATTCCATTTAGGGCTGAGCACTTCAAAGTCTGTCACTGAATCTCTGCACATTGCCAATAATTTCACCTGGTACTGCAAAGAGAAGCTTCTCAGATGAGGGCTTTCCTTTGGGTATAGCATTGTTTCATTACGTATTTCTTCAATGCTATGCTCATTTAATAGAATAATAATGTTCTTTTTCCTGACCCCCAGAAATATCTAATTGAAGATTCTAGTCCTTTTTAACAATATCAGGCATGGGTTTCATCTCAAAGAGTAGGCCTGAAATTCAGTACAATAAGTAGTTGGTTACTCTCACCACATTAATGTCACCATTGCACCAGCAGATGTGTCTCGCAAGCAGGTCATTATGACAGCTTTCACGGTTATTAGATGAGTGAGAACAACGATTATGTTTCTGCTTCTTTAGCATGGATAACATCTGGCAGCACTCTGAATGCTAGTCAGTAAAGACGAGGCTTCCAGTTGAGTGAAAGCTAGATTTACCCATGTCCTATGCTGTAAGTATTTGGTGTCTTCAGCAAAAAGTCCTTACTGGTCACGTTTTTTTACAAGTTACTCAGTATATTTTCAATATTCTGTAGGATGTGGGGGAATCTACAGAACCTCTTTGGTCAACAACTCAAAACTCTGAAATCCAACATGGCTCAATTTAAACTTTTTTTTTAAATGTATGTACTTTAGGGAGCATCTAATGTAGTAGGTTTCCATAGCTTTTCAAAGGACTTTAATGTTAGTTGTCCCTCATAAAATTCTTTCCTTTTCCTGCTTTTCTGTCCTCTTCTCAATTACATACTACTGTTCTGATTTCCCATTATTCTCTTTTAGCACGTTATTCTATAACCCCTTCCTTGATAAATCCTCACTTCCCCATGGTCTCTTATTGGCTAACACACCTCTGTCAGTATTTCTAATAAGACAATGTACCTAAAGCATAAAAGTTTATATCTACATAGAAGGAAAAATATGCAATGCTTGTCTTTCTAGGCCTGAGTTACCTCACTCAGGATGATTGTTTCTAGTTATATCCATTTACCTAAAATTTTCTAATTGTAATTTTGTTTTCTTAACAGTTGAATAATATTCAATTATACAAATTTATCACTTTCCAGTGCCCATTTTTCAATTTAAAATCAAATTAAGAAGGATATGCAAATAGTGAAACATGAATAAAATTGCAAAATGAGCATTTGAAGTTGTGGTTCATTGTCATTAGCTCTGATGTTAAAATCAGAATATCCTCATAGAATCATTTAGCACATTTTTAATTTTATAAACATTCTCTCAAATCAGTTATATTTTCTTTAACTTTTCTTGTGTTCCCTAACTATTATTACTTTTGAGGATAAAGTCATATGTCATTGAAAGACAAAACAAACCTTGCATCATTTCTCTGCACATACACGAGGCCACTTTCACCTCCTGTGTGCAGCTGTCTCCCATCACTTTGGTGTTGTTCTCCTACCAGGACTCACTTACGCGTTCCTCATCATGGAATGCAATGTTGTCATCCATAAAGACATGACTTTGTTCTAATATTCATCTATTCATGTTTTCAACAAAGCTCCTTTGAGACTATAGGCAGCTTTAGCTTGCCATGATCTTTATAGAACACATATCCTAGAACTTCACAGGATGATGCCTCCTATGTTCAGCAAGTTCCCTAACAACTGTGATGGAACAGACCTCTGTATTCTCCAGGTGTGCTGTAATCGAAAGTTTCTACCCCACCTTCCAGTTCCCAAATAACCACTCAGAGACTTACTAGTAATTATAAATGCTTGGCCGACAGTTCAGGCTCATTAGTAGCTAGCTCTAATGGACAAAGTAGATGAACATACTTCTCGAACAGAATGATGTTCTTCCAAGCTTCCATTTTTCCCTACGAGAGTAAAAATTCACTAGCACTGTCCAGGTAAGGCATGGGAGTTGTCACCCTGACCTCTGAGCACTGGCACAGCTGAAGCAGGATCCTATAAGTTAGAAGCTAGGTAGCTCACACTACACAGTGGCACATTGTCTCAAATAAGTAGATAGATGAGAGACAGACAGATAGATGAAAGAATATACTCTAAAAAATCTAATAAAGTTGTACTTTCTGACCCACTGTTTTCTATCTCTGTTTTGGTTGGCTCACAGTTTGAGTCAAGTCTTTGGCATAGATGGTATTTGATAATATTTTTTTTCTTTTCCTTCATTATGGAATAATTTAAATTTAGTGAAAAGGAACTTTTTCTATAATTACATCTTTGCCCTATGTTTCAGAGTAGCTCTCTCATGTTAGATAAATTAGTATTTAGTGTAGGAATGAATGAGTAATTTATTGTGTCAGCTGAAAGACATTATTTTCTTCATATTCTTTTGTTTGTTCATTTGTTTCTTTTAAATTGTTTTTATTTAGCAATATATTTTTCTCTGCTTCCCTCCCTTCCTCAACCCTACCATCCTACCCTCTCCCATGATTCTCATGCTTCAATCACAAGATCAGGGGATCTTGTCTTTTTCTACTTCCCGTGTAGATTAGAGCCAGGTATGTCTTTCTTAGTGTCCTCTTTGTTTAGGTTCTCTGGGATTGTGAATTGTAGGCTGGTTTTCTTTGTTTATGTCTAAAAGCCATTTATGAGTGAGTACATATTATATTTGTCTTTCTTGTGTGGGTTATCTCACTCAATATGATGTTTTCTAGAACCATCCATTTGCCCACAAATTTCAAGATGCCTTTTTTTCCTGTGTAGTACCCCATTGTGTAAATGTGCCACGTTTTCCTTATTCATTCTTTGGACAAGTGGCATTTAGGTTGTTTCCAGGTTCTGGATATGGCAAATAATGCTGCTATGAACATCGTTGAGCATATGTCCTAGCACTACGATTAAGCATCCTTTGGTTATATACCCAAAAGTCATATTGCTGGTTCATGAGGTAGGTTGTTTCCAAATTTTCTGAGAAATTGCCGTACTGATACCAAAAGTGGATGTACCAGTTTGCACTCCCACCAGCAATGGAGGAGTGTTCTATCAAAAACTCTGCTTGAAAAGGTGTCAATCTAGTTTAAGAGTGAACTGCTTCTTCTATATAAACACTTAATGAGATAAAATATAGAATATTTTATAAAAACTTGAAGCTGGAGTTTTCAAGTGAAGTGAATCTGGTATTTACCTATGGGAATGTAAAAATTTTAAGTGTCTAGCTCCAGCTTGAACACTGACAACACTTTATCCTGAAGAGAACATTCATATCTTTACACGCCAAGAACACATTTAGATCTCGTTTTTCGGATACAGGATCTTCACTATACACACATGATGTTTTCCCAGTGTACTTTGGAAAAGTCATCTGGCATGTATGCACACTGTGAGAAATTCTTATATGAATCCTTTCACTGCATCAGAGTTCAGGTGATTTCTCCCTCTCTTTCCTCGGGCAAGCAGGAGAATATTAATATATATTATATGTTGAGATATCTTATAGATGCATTTCAGCATGGACTGCAGACGGAGCAGATGGCACATTTCACAGCTCCACTGAAGCTGTGAAATAATCATTCAATTTTTGCATAAAAACTTATCTTATGTTCATGTTCATAACTTTGAAGTATCACTATTTTTTGACCCATTTTAAAAGCAACAATGACAATGACGTAGAAAATATACTTGTGAAAACTGTGGCTAAATGTAGTTTGAACGTAGGAAATGTACTTTGTGAGTGAATGAGTCAAAGGAATAAAATGGAAATTCACCTATTATCTTTAGTAATTTGACTAACTAATAATAGTAGTCAACTCATTGTATGTGTTTCACAGCAAACACTAAGTATGTATCTTGTCTGTAATTTTTAACTAAATTCTAACTGAAGTTAACATATCAATCTTTCGTATTTTATTCTGCGATTCTGATTTCCTTGCTTACTTCATGAAGTCTGTTTTGTTTTATTATTTCTGTAATTTTCCAGACTTAAAAAAATCTAATAAGTATCTAACATAGTCTGTCTTCCATTGTTGAGGTTTACAGTGTTATTAAGGAGAAGCAGGTGTTTTGCTTGGTGAGATATAGGATTTGAATGAACAGATTTCTGGTATTTAGTTATTCTATTTAATTTTTAGATTCAACCACTTCCAGATGCCACTCCACACCATCTTTTTAACTCATGGTCTTCTCTTTTACTAACTGTTTTTGTATGTTTACATGTATTTATATATACATTTATATTTGTAAAGTTACCTTAGGATGTTCATATAATGCTAACTGTATATATGTTTTCAAGGCTGATTATTTGACCCTGGAGAACCACTGTTATGCACTTCCCTGGAGAAGGCGTTTTCTGTCCCCAGCTTTCTTGTAGTCTTGCTTCTTTCTCTGTCCATTGGTGTCATCCTTCTACAGCTAAGGTTTGTTTTGTTTTGTCTTTATAAATGAGAATGTCCTGCTCCTATGGATAACAACGTTTTCTTTTGGTTTTGTATTCATTACTCCTGATTCATAATACGATTTCCCTGAACCAAACATGTATTTTGAACATTGGATTCTTTTTTAATTTTTTATTTAGCCTAATTTCTTTATTGAATCTCGGGAATTTTCATATTATGCACCCTAGTTCTGCTAAACTCTAAGTGCCTCCATATCCTTCCCTCATCCCTCATAGCCTGGGAAGTAATTCTAGACACAAAAGAACAGCGTTAATCATGGCTTTGTGGTAGCAGCATTTTCTCAGGTGAACTCTGTTTGCTAGAGGCAAGCACGTCTCATTTAAGAGAGGCTTCCTGACTCAGCTTTAGCTGCAGAAACCTTGCAGCTATTTACCTGCCAGCAAACACTTAAATAGTGTTTTTAAATAGCTGACAGCATGCTTCTTGGTGACAGCAGGACCTTGAAAATTCATAGAGTTGTGGCAATAAACATGGCTCCTGCCTGTGCCTTTGCCATGAAGCTAGACTCTCAGAAAGCTAAGAAATGGGTGGATCTAGCTGTCAAAGCCACGGCTTTAATCCTAGTCATATTGCTTAGCAAATTAAAGACTCATATGGTCAGAAAAATAGAGATATATAGTAAAGACAGATTCAGACAAAAAAAAAACACCTCTAAATGGTTTACAGTGTGTTTAGAAATATTTGTAGGCTTTTGAGAGAAAAGAAAAAAAATGAAGTCATTTTAAAAAAAAAAGGAGAGAAAGAAGTTGGGTGTGGTGGCACATGCCTTTAATCCCAGCACTCAAGAGGCAGAGGCAGGTGGATCTCTGTGAGTTGAGGTCAGCCTCTTATACAAGAGATAGTTCCAGGACAGAAGCCAAAAGCTAGGGAGAAACCCTGTCTCAAAAAGCCAAACAAACAAACAAATAAATAAATAATATTTGCAATAATACTCATGCTGCATACAGTTATAGAATTTAAATAAATTAAAATTGAATGTTAAGTTTTGCAAAGAGAATAATGTGACAGAAAACCCAATGCTGCCCCATTGAAACAATATCCTTGAACACAAGAGGCTGAGGAATTCAAGAGAAAACCAGAAAAAGAAAAGAAAAAGTTGAAAAGTCAGCTAAAAGATAAAAAAAAAAAAAACAAAACCAGTGCACAATAAAGAGTATCTCTGATTTAATATTAACAAATGATGTGGTATTTTCCTCTGTAAGCTGTGATTACCATTAACGAAAAAAGAACTGCTTTGGACCTATAGCAGAATAGAATGTACTTAGGCGTGGAAAGCTAGGCTAATGCTGGGAGAAAAAAGGGTGGAGTCAGAGAGAAGCCACTTAGTGCCTTCAGAGACAGACTCCAAAAATTTTGTTAGTAAGCCACTGTCATGTGGCAAAACACAGATTAATAGAAATGGGTTAAGTTAAGATGTAAGTACTTGAGGTTCTAGCCAGAGCATAAGACAACAACAGGAGATCAAGGGGATACAAATTGGAAAAGAAAAAGTCAAACTCTCACTATTTGCTGATTACATGATAATTTACATAAGTGACTCAAAAAAATCCCACCAAGGAACTCCTTGCAACACATAAACACCTTTAGCAATGTAGCACGATACAAGTTTAATTTAAAAAAATCAGTAGCCCTCCTTTATACAGATGAAAAACGGACTGAGAAAGAAATGAGAGAAACATCACCCTTTACAATAGTCAAAAACAGCATAAAACATCTTGGAGAAACTCTAACCAAACTAGTGGAAGACCTATATGACAAGAACTTTAAGCCTCTGAAGAAAGAAATTTAAAAAGACACCAGAAAGTGGAAAGATACACCATGCTAGTGGGTAAGTAGAAATAACATAGTAAAAATAGCAATCTTACAAAAAGCATAGTTCAGACTCTTGGTTCTGTGAACGGCCCACCATCCAGCTTCCAAATAAATCACACACAGAAAGCTTATTCTTAGTTATGAATGCCTAGCCTTAGCATGGCTTGTTTCTTGCCAGCTTTTCTTAAATTATCCCTACTACCCTCTGCCTCTGGCTTTGATCTTTCTCTATTTCTGTATACCTTTCTTTATTTCTTTCTCCAAGGCTTGCTGTGTAGCTGAGTGACTGGCCCTTGTTATCCTCCGCTCCTTGGTCTCTTGCTCTTCTTCTTCCTTGTTCTCCTTCTATTTATACTCTCTGCCTGCCAGTCCTACATCTCCTGGGTCCTGCTTACTATTGACTCTTCAGTCCCTTTTCAGACTATCAGGTATTTTAGACAGGAAAAGAATCACAGCATCACAGATTCAAACAATTGCAGCATAAATAAAAAACACACACCTTAAAATAATATTCCCCAACATTTTTCCCCAGGAAAAACAATTTCACCAGAAGTGGTTGAAGGTTTCTAATATTTAAGAGAGCCATAGGAGATAAAATTCACATGAAACAATGTCTTCAAATGGTGAATCCCTCCTCAAAATGCACAACCGCAGGCAGGTGATGAGGGAAGTACATTTCAGATTATACATACAGTTTTAGTACCTGTTAATCTGATTTACGATGCTTAAGGATTACAAGTAGAAGAATAAAATAATATAAAATGAGGTCCATATATTTCACCTAGAATCTTGAAGTGGGTAACAAAAAGAGCACTATATACTGTTGCTGTCCTTGTTCACCTGGGTTCCGGCAGTACTGCTGCCGAGAAAGGGAGGAGGGAGTTTCTGAATTTTCGAGAAGACACAATCTCACACAAGCTCTCTGTTTCTCTCTAATGTTTACCCCCTTCCTCATCAGTGTTCACTATCTGCATTTTGATTGGTTGTGTTTTCCCAAAATGTTCTCTTGCAAAAAGCAGTCTTTCAATCATGTGTGAGGACTATAGTGATCTGTGGATGTAAGTACAAATTTTTAGAATGTAGTTAGGGATTGTGATGGCATATAAAAGAAGACTTTGTAGGTTTGGAGAGATAATTTTCACCAAGGAAGAGCAAAACAATAGGTTTGCCAGTACCAGATGATCAGCCCTGGAAACATACACATGAATAGCACTAATCAAACTGAGCAGGTTGCACTTATTTGTATGTAACAATAAATTGGAATAGAGACTATGAATCTGAAAGAGAACAGGGAATGGTATATGGAAGAGTTTTGAGGATGAAAGGGTAGGGGAAAATGATATAATAATGTTATATAATGACATTAAAGAACGAAACAAGTAATTTAAAAATTAAGTATAACTTCTACAAGTAAAAGTGCTTAGTAAAATTTATTTAAATTATTTGCTATGCAGCTTTTTTGCTTATAAAATTAAAGAATATGTTTCTTAACCTAGTGATATAAATTTATAAACAAAATATTCATATACATGCAGAGTAGATTACATGATAGTTGCCTTTTTGTAGCTGCCCATTTAGTATAGTTGACATATTTTTGTACATAAAGGAAAATGAATACATGAAGCATAGAAATTATATTAATTCTTCATTGTATAATCTAGTGAAATAATTAAATGTGTACAATACCTCAGGAAATACATATAATTAGTCGAATATCTACTTAACAAGGCTAACAGAAGAAAATCATGTAGTTGGCATACATTTTGCAATTCTCATTACAACCACTTCGTTCTTCTTTTTCTTTTTTTTTTCTTTTTCTAGATAGGGTTTCTCCGTAGCTTTTTGGTTCCTGTCCTGGAACTAGCTCTTGTAGACCAGGCTGGCCTCGAACTCACAGAGATCCACCTGACTCTGCCTCCCGAGTGCTGGGATTAAAGGCGTGCGCCACCACCACCGGGCAACCACTTCTTTCTTAAGTCGAAATTTGCAGCTTATTGAATGATGGTGAGTCCCCCAACAGCCTGTGTGCCTGTAGATGTTTCAGGATGCTTACCTTCACTAACATCTGCATTAGCCCCAAATGACCCTGCTCTGATCTCTCCTCCTTCTCTACTTTACAATATTACATTTGCTGTCTGCTAAACTTCCTCCAGCCACTGTCACCATCAGTGCTTTACACAGAATGCCTGTATCACCTACTATCCTCTCTAGTGTCTACATTACTCCCTGTCAAAATGAAACACTATCTCAACATTGATATACTAATACCATTTTGAAGCACTAATCAGTATTAATATGATTTTTATTTACTCTTCTAAACAAATCTGAGCTATTAATATTTTATTTTTAGACGGAGTCTCCCTATGTACCCCTGGCTGACCTAAAATTTGATATGTAGACCAGGATGTCCTAGAACTCACAGAAGATATGCCTGCTTCTGCCTCCTGAAGGCTATCAGAAAAGGTTTGCACCCTCATACCCCCCTAAAAATTTCGCTTTTTCAGGTGTAGAAAAAATGAATCTTGGAAATGTAAGTAATTTGCTAAAAGTCACGAGCTGAACAGTGTCAGGTCTGTCACAAAATCTGCCTGAATCAATCTACTACCATAGCATAGGCACTTTCCAATATTTTGAAAACTCCTAAGGTCAAAAATAGCTTCACCTGTAATTCCAACCCAGTACTTGATATCAAAGGGACAATTTCCACAATGCAGTGGAGATCAAGGTTGCACTGTGGTAGCTAACATACTAAGATTTGTTGATGGGAGACTGCTTGTTGGTTCCCGGCTCCTCAGGCCCAAAATAATTACACAGAAACTATTATTTAAATCACTGCTTGTCCCATTAGTGCTAGCTTAGTTATTAGCATTAGTTATTGGCTAACTCTTACATCTTAATTTCGCCCATTTCTAGTATCTGTGTCTCATCACATGGTCATGGCTTATCAGCAAAGTTTCAGCATGTCTGTCTCTGGCGGCTCCATAGCTTCTCTCTGACTCGGCCTCCTTTCATTCAGTTAATTTTCTCTGCCTAGTTCTGTTCTCCTGTAGCTCTGCTAACAGTTCCTTTGTCAACTAATTATATTTATAGCATATAGAGAGACAGTCCACATCACCTCCCTTTTCTGTTTAAACAAAAAAGGAAGGTTTTTACTTTAACAGAGTAAAATTACATACAACAAAACAGGCATCAATCAGTAATTACAGTTATAATATTTATATCTACCATATCTTTTATCATAACAAAGGACAACTATAACTATAAATTCTTAAACTCCATCAAAGACTCTAGGAGGATATAATATTACCTAAGTAAACAGGAAGTACATTGTAAGCAACGTCCAAAAGTCTAGAATTCTTAGAGACCATGTTGATACAATGACATGAACAAGGAGCCAGAAGTAAAATGCTTTGTCTATGGGAATACCAGGCATTAGGAGGAAAATTTTGGCCGTTGAATAAATCTCAAACTAAAACAAAAGAATACAGATCATCAAACAACTAGGCAATTTTCAAGCATGTTGGAGGTTTCATTTGCTTATTTTTATTCATGTGGGGGATACACATGTCTAGACAGATGGTTTTGCACAGCTCTTGTCGTCAGAGGACAACCTCCTGCATTATTCTCACAAATACTGCCCTTGTGTTTGGAGACAGGCTCTCTCATTGGGCTGATGATTACCACTAAGATGAGCTGGGTTAAACAGCATGTGCCAGGGATCTGTTTATCTCAATTTCCCGTCTCTGTCATTACAGGTGTAAATTTTAACACAGGTGTGGATTTCTGAGGATCACCTACCTGTATGTGGAGTTACAAAGCAAAGTCTTTCCACCTGAGCTATCTAGCCTATTGACGACTTGTTTGTCTTTGTTGGTATTTTATAAGGAGGAGAAGTCAACAATTGATCCTTGCTTTCCCTAAGATGTTTTATCGAGAATGGGCACTCACAGGAAGTGTAACAACAATGTACATAAATATAAAGGATTCCATGTTGCATTTTCATTGTGTGCAGTTTGACCACATCCACGTCTAGTTTGAAATGAGATTCTGGCATTGAACTAGAGAGTACATTTTTTAAAATTAATTCTATCAAGCATAAATAAATGTAGATAAATTTTAAGCCAGGTTTTATGAGGATTGGTCCTTCCATATGCATAATAGGCACTTAGCTGATAATGAAGTTTCCTCTGCAATATATTAAGCCTTTATGTATTATATAAAACTCTATAATGAAGCATCTAAAATATAGTTATTGTAAGCAGAGTCTGGATAAATGTTTTCTTTGTTATAATTGGTCTAATTTTATACCATCATTATTAATGATTTCTTAAGCATCCAATTCTTTCTCACACTTGAACTGAGAAATGGGCAATTTTTCAGGGCTATAAACATTTCTATTGAATTATAACTGCACCCATTATCTTAAGAGTGAACTTATCCTCAGGGTATAATCACTCTTTGCAGTTATAAATAATAGCAATTTTACCTTGGCTATTATAAACTGCAGGAAGTCCTGCATAATTATTGTACCTTCTAACCTATAAATGTTGTCCAACTGAAGTCCTTTTTCTTGCCTATTTATTAGCAATGGCTTCTGTCTATCATTCTGGAGTTAGTTATAACACTCATTTTCTGAAGATATGATTTGAAATACAACAGGTATTGCGCCCCATAGTACAGAGACTCAGACTGCAGTTATGGAGGACTGAGAAAATATTTATCAATTACCAGCAAGAATCCTTAAGATTAGATAAAAGATAGTCTAGAAAAATAAATTTAATAATCTATGCTACATATGACATTCTTTAATTTGTTCCCACAGATTGAATGTATAGAAAACCTAGAAAAAACGTTATTCAAACACATCTTCTCAGGGGCCGGGCGGTGGTGGCACACGCCTTTAATCCCAGCACTCGGGAGGCAGAGGCAGGTGAATCTCTGTGAGTTCGAGGCCAGCCTGGTCTACAAGAGCTAGTTCCAGGACAGAAACCAAAAGCTACAGAGAAACCCTGTCTCGAAAAATCAAAAAAAAAAAAAAAACCATGTCTTCTCAGTAATTTTATTTTTAATATTTTCTTTTAATTTACCTTTTTATAAAAGAAAACAAACCATCTTTTTTTTTTTTCAAGACAAGGTTTCTCTGTGGCATTGGAGCCTGTCCTGGAACTAGCTCTGTGGACCAGGCTGGCCTCGAACTCACAGAGATCCACCTGCCTCTGCCTCCCGAGTGCTGGGATTAAAGGCGTGCGCCACCACCGCCCGGCTCATCTTTTTTCATTTCACATACCAATCTCAGTTACCAGTCACTCCCTTCCTCCCATTCTCTCCACCTATCCCCTCACAACCCCCATGCACGCCTCAGAGATGGTAAGGCACAATGCTTTGGGGAAGGCCCAAGGCCTTCCCTACTATATCTAGGCTGAGCAAGGTCTCCATCCAAAGAGAATAGGTTCCCAAGAAGCCAGTATAAGCAGTAGGGGTAAATCCTGGTGCTGCCAGTGGCCCCATAGTCTGCCCCAGCCATACGACTTTCACCCACATTCAGAGAGAGAAGTTTGTCCCTATTCTGGTTCCTTTCCTGTCCATCTGGAGTTGGTGAGCTCCTTTTAGCTCAGGTAGACTGTTTCAGTGGGTGAACCCATCATGGTCTTGAGCTCTTTGCTCATATTCTCATTCCTCCCACTCTTCAACTAGACTTTGGGAGTTCAGTCCAGTGGTCTGATTCGGGTCTCTGTCTCTGTTTCCATCAGTTGCTGCTTTCCTAACTAAAAGTCCCAAAGTCCATATTACTCCAAACAAAAACATGCTCTGACCTATCACAGCAACACCCCATTTCCTGATATTAAGATATTAACTTTGGTCTTTGATAAGGTTTTTGTTGCTATGAAGAGACACCGTGACCATGACAACTCTTCGGCAACTCTTTTTTTTTTTTATTTCTCTTTTTCATTTTTGAGACAGGGTTTCTCTGTGTAACAGTCCTGGTTGTCCTTGAACTTGCTTTGTAGAACAGGTTAGCCTCAAATTCACTGAGATCCACCTGTCTCTGCCTCCTAAGTGCTAGAATTAAAGGCATGAACCACCACTACCCAGCTGGCCATGGCAATTCATCTAAAGGAAAACATTTAATTTAGGTAGTTTACAAGTCAGAGATTTAGTGCAGTATCATCATGGTGGGACATGTCAGCTTGCAGGCAAACCTGGGGCTGGAGAGGTATACATTTTTCACAGGCAACAGGAACTGGACATGTCTTGAACATATATAAAACCACAAAGCCTTCCTCCAACAAGACCACACCTATTCCTAGGCCACACCTCTTAACAGTGCAACACATTTGGGGAGCATTTCCTTTCAAACCACCAAACAGGTAATTTATTTTACTAACGATCAAATAGCATCAACAAAATTACTAAGCAAAGTGCTTACTGTATTTATTTGAATTCATATGACTATTGTTAATGTTCCCCAAGATGGGATGGATCATCAATCTGAGGAAAATAGAAAATGAAAATCCTGAAAATGACTCTCTTATTGTTTCTTGTAAGGTAATTGTTAACCCAAAGATGAGACTACAAGAACCCAGGAAAAACTTTCCCAAAGCCTTAGAAGTCTTTCAAGGCTCCACATCTTTAAATGGGAGCTGAGAGCAAAACAAGAACCCAGACACCTCAAGCTTTCTGCCAGAACTCCAGTTCAACACTCTGGCTAGGCACGAGAGCTATACATACAGCATGAACAAAGTTCAATGTTTAGTTAGAATTGCATCCCTGTTTAAAGGCACTGATTTCCCCTCCCATGGGATGCTAAAGTCAGTCTCCAGGAAAGAGTAGCTTCCCATGCAGCACATCAACAGCACTGTTCTCTTCTTTACAGAGAGTGCATCTGTTATGAAGTATAAAGCAAGAACCAGAAATGAACTGGCTGAAAATTAAAATTTAATCACCTGCTAGAAAAATAAAAATAGGCTATATATGTTGAGTTATACAAAATAGATTTTACATTTATCATGGAAAGATGCACATGGATTACCATATTTAAGATAAATGACGTGAATCCAGATCAGGACATGAAGTATGGAATCAAATCAGACCCTTAAAATGGATTTACATACATTAACTTCATGCTCAGTATTAAATAATGCACTTTCTTAGCCATAAGTAATAATCCTTTCTCACACGATATATGTCAGAGTCCAAAGAAAAATTTAAATTTCAAAATGTAGTATTGAAAACAAGATACTTTGATCATGTATAATAAACCTGAAATTAATAAAAATAATCCAAACATAAAAGTTTATTGTTCATGGAACCTATAAAAATTGCCTTCTGACTAATTTCTCAATGAAAGGATGAAAATAAAACTGTAGAATCTCAAAATTATGATAAACTTTTTAATAACAAGGTATAAACAATATATTTTAAATAATTTCCATGAACTTTAAAAATGATTTTAAAATAAAACCCCCACATCTTAATAAGGTAGGATACTCTACAATAAATTAAAATAAAAAATTAATTGATATATTGGCATTACATATTTCCTCAAAGAGGGCTGAAATGGCTGTTTATTTAGAAACCAATGCATACTGTCTCATTATCTCAAGAAGGAAACACACCTGTTATCTCCACAAAAGTTTAAAATGTCTTAAAAACCATTTAATCATCATTTTTCATTTTACAAGTGTGACAGTATAATTAACTCATAGAAATAATTTTTGCATGTTTCTATCTGTATATATTTATACATTTGGATGTATATGGAGAAAATGTATGGATAATATGATATATGCTCGTTATTTCTATATGTTCATTATATCTATACATGCACATGGATATATATGTATACATACACACTACAACACACATATATAATATATTTATCTGTTTAAATATATGATTTGATGATTTATTCTCAACCTTCCAAATTCTGTGACACTTAATACAGTTCATGTTGTGGTGACCCTCCAACCATAAAATTATTTTTGTTGCTACAACATAACTGAAATTTTGCGACTGTTATGAATTGTAATGTGAATTCCTTTTGGATATTGAATTTTGCCAAATGGCTCACAATCCACAAGTTGAGAATCACCGATTTTGAGAGAGATTTAGAAAGAGAGAGAGAGAGAGAGAGAGAGAGAGAGAGAGAGAGAGAGAGAGAGAAAGAGAGAGAGAATGCTCCACAGGCAGGAAATAGTAATGTGGCATTTCTAGTAGCAGAAAACAAACTTTATGACTTTGTGTGTATGTGTGTGTGTACATGCATGTGGACACACATCTTTGTATGTTTTGCTTTGTATTTTTGTGGGGTGTTTTAGTTCGGTTTGATTTTAATTTTTGTGGGTTTTTCTTATTTTATATTTTTTTCTTTGAGAGAGAGAATAAGTTAGATGCTAGATGGACAGTGAATTAGGAAAGATCTAGAAGAAAAAAATTCAAGTATATAGTGTATGGATCATCAAAATACAGATTATGAAAATATTTTAAAAATATTAATTAATTGAAAATAAATAAACTGGGCAGTGGTGTTACATGTCTTAATCCCAGCATTCAGGAGGCAGTGGTAGGTAGATCTCTGTGAGTTTAAGGCCAACCTGGTTCTACAGAGCTAGTTCTAAGACAGTCAGAGCTACACAAAGAAATCCTGTCTCACAAACAAATAAACAAATAAATAATAAAGTCTGGTGACTGGAGAAGTACCTGAAGTTGGCTTTCTATATCATTTCCTCAAACACAGTCATGCACCTGTCTTTATCCACATAGTTAATCACCACACAATTTTTAAAATAATTAAAATAAGTACATGAAAGCAAGGTAAAGCATGATTCATTAAAATTCATCCAAAAATGATTATTTTGTCGTGTAACTCTTTCACTGGAAATTATCAAACCAGAACTCGATGAACACTTCTTTTGTACACTCAGTTAAAATGATGGTGAGTACCCGAAAAAGAATATGTTGAACATGAAATATTGAAGCTTTCCTTCTGTGTCCCTCTGAATGAACTGTCTCACTCCTTTTGATCCACCTACAACTGGGAAAATTGTCAATGCAATTAAGCAAAAAAAAAGCAATCAAGGCTTGTTCTTATAAACCCATGAAGGGATTTTTTATTATTCCCATGTAATATTTTCATACATTTCAAATGCAGAAAATATTCAAGACTTTGACAGTTGAATTATTAGAATTAGTACTGGTAATAGGTTAGTGAGAATATTAATGAAGAAAAATTAGTTCTATTGGTCTATATCTTTAAAACCAATAAAACATAAAATTACATTCAAAATTCGAGATGTTCATGAGACAGATTAGTAAGAATGCCTTCAAAATATAGATAGAAAATTAAAGAATTATATACCATCAAATTTTTGAAAAGATTAACTCATAGAATATATGGAACAGTACCAGTTTACAGTGGATAAGGTGTCTGTAAGATCCTCTGGTCAAAGATTACAAACAATTTTAAACTAATGAATATATATATATTCATTAGTTTAAAATTATATATATATATATATATGTATATATATATATATACCATTTAACAATATGTGGAGTCAAAGAGATGTCATGTAGCTGCTAAAGGAGGTAAACATGATGTAGCCACCTAAAAAGCAAGAGATAACAAGCCATGAGCTTCATTGTAAAATATAAAATAATAGAAATGGGTTAATTCAATATGTAAGAGCTAGCTAGAGATATGCCTAAGCCAAATACTGTTGTAATTAATATAGTTTTTGTGTGATTATTTGCGTAGCAGAAAATAAAAGTACAGCCTCTACCTATATCCTAGGTCTATGGGACATCAGCCTCTGGGTCCTGGTACTCCAGACAGTGTCATTTATGGGCTCACTCTTGTGGCATGGTTCTGAGACGGTCACTTTACCCCCAGAACATTCATTAGGTATGGCGGACTGTAAGTTGAAAATTATGTGGCTGGGTTGGTGTCCTAATCCCTCCACTGGATATCTTGCCTGGTCACAGGAGATGGCCAGTTCTGGCTATGACCCCATCCCATTTTAAGTGATAAAACACTAATATAAAAATATCATCCTCACAGATAATATAAAACAGGTAAAGATGTCACAATTTTAATATACTGACAATATATACCTGAAAATGAAAAACTTCTATGAAATATTTGATCAAATTCTCAAATTATTTACTCTTTACTACTTAAGAACCATCTCCCACCAACAAAATGCCATTTGGAGATTATTCAAAAGCTTTTCAAAACCCCAAGTTACCTTCAACTTTCAGAAATGTTTCAAAATGTTATCATAATTAAATAGCCTTTGGAATCTTCAGATTCACAAAAGTAAAGGATTTTTAGTAGACACAAAAGATTAACGGAAAACATTTCCAGTTCTTAAAAAGCATTTACAACTAGTTCTTTTTTTTCTCTGTTAATTTATTTTTTTATTGAAAATTTCCACCTCCTCCCCTCCTCCCATTTCCCTTCCAATCCAGCACTCCTCTCTCCCCTCCCTCTCCAGTCCTAAGAGAAGTCAGGGTGCCCAGCCCTGTGGGAAGTCCAAGGCCCCTTCCCCCTCCATCCAGGTCTAGGAAGGTGAGCAGCCAAACAGAAGAGGCTCCCAAAAAGCCAGTACATGCAGTAGAATCAAAACACAGTGCCATTGGCTTCTCAGACCGCCCTCATTGTCAGCCACATTCAGAGAGTCCAGTTTGATCACATGCTCGTTCAGTCCCAGTCCAGCTGTACTTGGTGAGCTCGCATTAGTTCAGTCACACTGTCTCAGAGGGTGAATGCACCCCTCGAGGTCCTTAAAACCATAATTAGTGATCAGTTTCTACTTACCATTCAATGAAGAGTGATTCAGCAAGTAGCTGTGTTTAACAAATATGTATTTTATTTTATAAAATCTATCAAAAGAACAATGATATTTTATTGTATGTTGTTTTTATCATGATGTAGTTCATCCAAAGTTTTAAATTCAATCTCTGATTTTTCACAATTACCAGTCTGAAGTTATATTTTCCTATTCAGCACTGAGCCTTTTCAAAGTGCACAGTGGTATAAAACAAACACTTTAGTGAGATTTTTGTCAATATTTACACCGAATTTTAGTAATGATTGCAACAATTTTTGTGTTTGATACAATTGCGAATTAATTATGTAGAGGTTGTCAAAATATTGCGTTTTGGTTTATTTTACTAATAAAACTTTTATTCCTTTATGATAGAAAACAAACTGTGATATTTTGGGATGATATAACTTATTCAATGATAATTAATTTTCTTCTTATTTTAAGTGTAGTGAGCCAAATGGGACTTATACTTTTACATAAATTTAAAGAATTATTTTCAGATTTATTTTGAACAAACAAAACATGGCCAAAAGTAAAATTGTAATACACATTACTTTAGAATTTCAGCTGTTGTCAATTTAATTTCGGTTTAGTTTTTGAAACTCCTTTCCAACATTTCAATAGACACTACAAAAATAACCAAGAAAAACATGTGGTTGTTTTTCAGAAAGCCAAAGAAAAATGTATGTTAAATAATTATTAGTATATTTGGCATTAGATCTGGAAGAAAATCCATTTAATCTTAAAGATGAATAAATTGAAAATTATATTGTATATTTTATATTCACAAATTATTTAGTGAATATAATTATTTTTGTAAGAATGCTAATTATAATACAACCCAATGGAATGCATGCTTTTAAAATACTCATTTTTAAACATCAGTGGTCTTAAATTAATCGTGCTTTATTTCACTTCTTTGAGCAACTCATGTCCATATATGTTTATTCGGGGTATAATTTTTAGATCCACATTTATATAGTATAAATATATTCATTAAAATTAAAACCTTCTCAGTGTATTTATTAATTTTGGGGAGGTGTCTAGAGCCTCCATCTTTACAGATAAGACATGCATCTGATTAAGAAATGTTGGGTGTACAGTTCTCAATATTCAGTGATAAAATTTATCCCAGAGGAAATAAAAGTGATATCAAGGAAAGTCAGTGTCTGGAACACAAAATTGTGATCCTGACAATAAAACAACCTTGAAGGAACTAGTTTGCTATCAAGCATAATTTTGCAAGTGATGTACAGAGGTGAAGTTCATTCCCAGTGTACAATTCGCTCAGTGATAATGGAAAGTGAGTCTTATGTCCTTCTCCAGTTAAATGACACTGTGATAGCAGAGAAAATGATATATGTTAAAGGGAAAAGAAGGGAGTGGAGGGGAAAAGACGGGAGAGAAAGTAAAGGGAGGAGAAAGAAGGGAA
>NC_022022.1:48781686-48818324 GCF_000317375.1 Microtus ochrogaster | reverse complement strand
AGAGGAGAGAAGAGAAGAGAAGAGAAGAGAAGAGAAGAGAAGAGAAGAGAAGAGAAGAGAAGAGAAGAGAAGAGAAGAGAAGAGAAGAGAGACCTTTTGTATTTCCCATTTGGCGTGGACTGTAAATAGAGATGAGTAGTTTTTTATCTACTCCCCCATTTGGACACTGAGAAAGGTTCTACCATGAAACTGGCAAGTCTATTTACGGGTTCCAGAGATATTTTTAGAGAATGAGATGAGGTGGTAAGACCTCCTTATGTTTTCCAAGCCTATGTTTTAGGAATTATGGGTTATGAGTAGTATACTGGCTTTATGGTGTTGAATCAGAATCCAGGGGATAACAAGCAGGTAGAAACTACAACGGAAAAAAAAAATCAAAAAACGTTTATAGGTTAGAAAATATGTCCTCATTAAAGGAAGAAAAAAAAACAGAATGAAGGAAAAATATTGCATAAACCCTGGCAGCTTTATCTAAAACAGGTGAGTTTATTAGTTCACTGGTCATAGTTAAATGAACTAGGAAAATTATGTGTTTTCCTAGATGCTTGATATTATCTGTTCATAAAAAGAAGGAAAGAGGAAAAATGAGGGCTATATCCAGTTGTTCATCAATAAAAATACAAAATCACTGTGTTTCAATTCAGACTACTGATGGGTTTGTAAGTCATGTTCAAAACCAGTTTTCAAGTACACATTTAGAAGGTATAAACAAGCTTACGTGACTTATGGGATGCTTGAGAATTCCAAGAGGAGCAGGACAGCGAGAGCAATGGTAGAGCTGCCCGAGTAGGTAAACCATCAGTAATGATAAAAGAACAAATTGAGCAGATATTTAACTGATTTCAACAAATCCCCCAAATGTATACCACATACAAATCTAGACGGAACCATGGGATAAACTCAAACGAAATATCTGTCTCACTCTATGAGCTCATTAAAATGTTACAAAGATTTGTCTACCTAAAAGCTCATATACTGAAATTCTAACCCTCAGTGTCACCGGAGGCAATTGATATTAAGTGAGAGCACATATGTTGTGTTCTTTCCAGCATGACTAGATTGTTACAAGAAGGCAATGACACGCAAAGGGTTTTCTCCACACAGGGTTATCTCAATTCATAAAAGAGGGTTGACATCCGTAAGCCAAGGAAAACTGACCCCAAAAGACAAAGCCTGCTCACACCTTGACGTTAGACTTTCAGTCCCCAGAAATTTAAACGAATAATTTTCTGTTGGGTGAGCTATGTGATCATTATTATCTATTTAAATAATCCTTAGAAAAGTAGAACGTACATGATACCAGAACTGGAATTCTGATGTCTCCTGGGAAAGGAAGAACTTGGAGGGCCAGAGGAAGCCCACAGGTGCTGATCATAGACCCTGAGGACAAAGCACTTGGCTTTTCCTGTGCGAGACATGAACAGGATACATGTACAGTGACTTCTTATGTTAGAAGTCGATCATCAGAATCCTAAAATAGTCAGAGAAAGTACTTTATCTCTTCCTCTGTTAAGCTGTGCTCATTAAAGGTAAAATTGATGTGGCATTGACAATAAAAAATGAGACAGCACATGTTTTAGGAACAATAAGGTGAGAATATAAGAAGCCAAGCAACTTTAGGAAAAATTTTAACAAAGAGAAGTTCACTACCAATTCCTAAATGAAAATTAGTGTTTGTCCTAATAGTCAATAAGTCTGGATATTCTAGCCTGAAAGTCTGCTACAGGGTCTGTAATCATTTATTCTGTATGTGTTACCTTTACTGTTTGCTGTTTCTAAACCTCACAGTTAACTTTTAGTTAACGCTATAGTTATATCTGCTATTGAATATAGACACTGAGGATGGCTCCTGCCATTCTGTCTTCTTAACAACATGACTGCTTTGTATAATTGACACCATTCTTCTGGCTCTCTGAATCAAGCGTTGGGTGTCATCTTGGGCTGCTTTTTTCTTTATCACTTTCTATTTTATCTGATTCCCAAGCAAATCTGCATCTTATGGTTGGAAAAGGCTTTGGTTTCTGTCTTCTCCAATGCACGTTTTGCATTTGTACATTTTGTCTTCTTGCATGTGTTGTGGGTGATCTTTCAGGTGACAGTATCTGTGAACTGAACAAGGAGAAACGAGGGTAAAAGGTTGTTATCCCTAAATTTGTTAAAACAGCTGTAATGTCTATCCTTTCCAGACATAGAATCTATTTATTTGATTGATTTGTTGTATCATTTTTGTGTTTTGCTCAAATCATCAGAGAAATAATCTGTCTCATGTTAGTGTGTGTTGACCAAAACATGCTTTTACCAAGCAGATAAAAAGCATAAAACCATAACCTAAAATAATGCCAAAAGAGAGAATAACAAGCATTGGGGTCAAGTAAGTCAAAAATCAAATTTCTGCTTTCTTCCTTACCAGCTATGGAACATATTGCATTATTTGATTTCTAGGAAACTCAGTTATTATTTCCACATAATAGGGCTTCATGTAGCAAGATTGCTTAGCAGGTAAAGGTACTTGCTCCCGAACATGGGAAACTTGAGTTCTATCACCAGATCCACATTTTGGAAGGAAAGAGATTCCTACAAATTGTTCTCAGACCTTGCATGCCTGCTTGTGGTGCATGCCTGCATGCTCACAACACACCACACCACACAGATATATTACGCATATATATGTAGTAATAAGAAATAATAATAAAATTGATAATATAATTAAAATGGTGCTAATAATGTGTACCCTACAGTAAGTAATGTGTCCTAATTTTGTTTTTAATTATGAAACATTTATTTAATAGTGTAAAAATAAGCATGCAAATTACTTTGCTTCTATTGTCCCAGTCATAAGGCCTGAGGTGTGATACCTTGCTGAACTTATGGATAAAGCATACGCATGTTAATGAGAATACTCACATTTGCATAGCTAATACCTTGCCCCATGGCAGGTCTGAGACACCAGAAATTTCTCCCTTCAGAATCTTTGTCAGCCATCCTGAACTAGCAGAAACCTTAATGCCCTGTTGAGAGGATAACAACAGACAGTTATCTGTTTTTAGCACTTATCTCTGCATTTGCTATCAGCCTCTTGTCATTTGCTAATCAATTATAGTTGCCCCCACATAATTTAGCTTTCTTTCCTTTGGTATTTTCTTGTTAATAACGTGTTCACTTCTCATAGCTTCCAATTGCATTAATTAACTAAAACAAATAGATAAGTCACTCATACCCTCACGTTTATCCCCTATAAACATTTGAAATATCTACTTAGTCATTTAACCTCCTACTAACTTTGACTTTTTACATTACTTAAACATCTTTATGTATGGATTAGGGATTTAACCCAGGTGTTGAATGCTCTAGAAAAGTTCCCTAATGTGGGCAAGCGCAATAACAGTGAGTGAATTGTAAGCCAATCGTTGTTAATACTTTATTTTATTTTGAGAATGTGTCTCAGTAAACTGTGTGGTGTAGCACTGTGCTTGCTCTCCAGCTCAAGTATGTGTGTGGTCCTCATTCCCCAGCCTCAGGTAGTTAGAAGTACAGGCTTGGATCACGATGTCCAGCAGAAAAGTGGACCCCAGGAAAGAGGCCTAAAGCAAAACTTCAAAACAGAAGTAGAGGGAGAGTGGTAGCAGACAGCATGCGCTTGGCTCTGGGAGTCATCATTTATGCTAACGGATTTAGTTTATACCACTGCTCATGTAGCAATCCCCTGTGTATTTTAGCACCACACCTTCCCTAGAAAAGGTGCCTGCTATGCTGTGGAAACTCAATGTATGCTGCTTAAAATGAAATACACGAACACATCTTATTGTAGGTTTTCACATGAAGAACTTCTGTTTATAAATGTTACATTGATGACCCAAGGAGGCAAGTCTGGCTAATTATTTCACGCAGTAAATAACTGGCTTCCTCAAATGAAACCTCTAAACCTCCCTAATGGCTTCATGACTGTTATGAACTTGTAGAAAATTTAAAATATGCACATATTTTGATATAAAATAGATTATTTAGCAGTCTTGTGCAGTGAAGAAAACAAATGCATTTAGTCACTAATATTATACAATCATGGCATATTCATTATTTGTTTTGTTGTCTTGACTGTTCGTGCTTGAGTTGGCTTCAGTTACAGTGTCTATGAGTATCAGAGCTGATACTCCCTAGGGGATTTACTCTCTTAGGACTTTCTCACAGATACCAAAGCAGATTAGTATTGAACATAATTTAGGTTAAGAAGAAAGAGGAGCTTGTTGACTTAGAATTGCAGGAATCTACTCAATGATTTTTTTAACTATCAACCCAATAAACATGGGGTTAATTACCTTGTTATAAAAGATACACATGACAGACACCTTCCCAATATCTAGTCTCATGAAAATTTAAAGTGTCCTCATTTAGTGTAAAATAAATTCAGCAGATAAAGCAATTTTCACATATGGATTATACAATCTAGAAAGGAAAAAAATAGTGAATCGTGATGAAGACAAGATTAATGAAAAGAGGCATAAAGCATGAGGAAGGAGGTGACTGTGTATGGATATGACTTTGTTAAGGTGGTCAGAAAAAGACTTAAAAACATTTTTTATTTAAATTTAATTTTTAATTTTTTTCTCATTTTATATATCAATTCCAGATCCTACTCCCTCCCCTTCTTCTGCTCCCCTCTCTTTATCCCTCACCCTATCCCTCCACTCCTCAGAGAGGGTGAGGCTTCCCATGGGGTGTCAACAATGTCTAGCACATTATTTTGAGGCAGGACCAAGTCCTTCACCCCTATATCTAGGCTGAGCAAGGTATCCCTTCACAAAGAATGGGTTCCAAAAACACAGTTCAAGCACTAGGTTTAAAACCTGGTCCTACTGCCAATGGCCCCACAGATTGCCCCAGCTATACAAGTGACACCCACATTCAGAGGACCTAGTTCGGTCCTAAGAAGGCTCCCCCACTGTCAGTGTGGAGTCAGTGAGCTCCCATTAGCTCACGTCAGCTGTTTCTGTGGCTATCTCCTTCATAGTCTTGATCCCTTTGTTTGTATTATTGCTCCTCCCTCTCTTCGACTGGAGTTTGGGAGGTAGTGAAATGATATATGAACTTGTAAATAATTTTATAAAAGAATGTTTTGAGAAGTTGAAACGATAATTCAGAGATGCTGCAAGTGTGCTGAACAAGAAAGTGAAGAGCGAGGAGGCAGAGAGAAGAGTCGGAAACCAAGGTAAATGACAGGGGAACTGGAGAGAAGGTTCATTGGTCCTTATATACTAGCATAAGGGCCTTAGCTAGTGCTTGGAGCAAGACAGAAAGACACTGGAGGGTGCGCTTCTCGGAAAATCACCCACAATGTGTTATTGTGACTCGTTTGCTCAAAGTATGTGGGAAAGCAAGCACGGAGTGTGGAGGTGGTTGACAAGAACTGAGTTGATAGTGACAGGTTCAGAATTGCTGGCAGATTTAACTGAGTCTTCAATTGCGAGCAGAGCGGCTGTAATTTAGGTTCTTGACATTTAAAGTAAATCAGAAGAGATTTCATAAATGTTAGAAATTAAATTATGAAGGAATTGAAGATATCCTAAAACAATCTTGAATCTAGAATTGCTAATATCTGAGATGAGCTAGATGAGAGGAAGAAACAGTTTTATTTAAGAACTACAGTATGTTTTTTTAATAAGTTAAGTTGAGAAATACAAAATAGAAATGTTGAGTTAGTCATTGAACACAGTTGTCTGAATATATAGAACTGTTCTATGCTGCAGGTATCACACAAATATTTGTGTGATATTGTAGCATGTTTACAGAATTTAATTCATGACACATTTGCATCCTATAGTATATTACATAATCAATGTTTTGCTTTTGCAAGTAAGCATGCTGGTATTTCATTTCACTCCTGGTTATGTATCAAACAGATGTCATAATTTTTTTCTACATCCAAGACTGCTCATAACTACACTTCCTTATTAATCAGGTAAAAAGAACTCCCATGCCCGTCCCAGTCAGAAGGGATCATTGAATTCTACACTAATCTATATAGTAGGATATGATTGTGATGGCTGATTTTGGTTGTCAACTTAACACACCTGTGTAGAAGGAATGTAATTGAAAAATTTTCCTCATCACCTTGACCTCTTGGTTTGTGTTTGTAGTGATTTCCTACATTGTTAATCAACGTGGGAAAATCTAGCCCAAAGTAGGCAGTGGCATCTCTAGACAGGTAAGCCTGAGATATATAAGAAAGAAAGCCAATTAGCAGCTTTACTGGACTCTACCTCTGCTCCTTCTTGAGTTGAGTTCCCACCTTTACCTCCTTTGATAACTGATAGCCTCTTACCTATAAGAAGAAGATTAAGAAACCTTTCCCTGCCAGCTTGATTTTAGTCATGGTGTTCACCACAGCAACAGAAACATAAAGTGAACAATTACACAACAATTAAAATAAATCAACTATATGCATCCACAGTGGGTATATGTAGGAGTAGCATGGATATATCATACACACAAATATTGTTTAACTAAAGACAGACTCAGAATTACTGTTCTTTTCTATTTATGTAAAAAGGAAATGACAATGGAAGACATAAAAATGGTTGACACACCACTGGCAGATAAGGAGTTAAAGAGGTACTTTGAGGATTTTTTTTTTTAAAATCACAGAGCTCATTCTTAGACTTATGAAGAAATATAAGCAGAATGTAGCCCCTACCTTGATTAGAAAATTTAACACATAGGTCTCTCTCTCTCTCTTTTCTTTCTCTTATCCGTCTATGATTCTCAAGTATCATCAGCAACACTGAGTGGGATCAGAAAGCTTTTTTTTTTTTTTAAATCAATGTTCTTGATCAAGTAGATACAAAACACACGCGAAGAGGAAGAGTGAAAGATCAAAAATCAGGTAAAAAAATAGTGATTGCCCATAAATTTTAGTGCATATAATGTAGAATATCAGAACACACACAAAAAAATTAGTCTGGGTACAAAAATGCTAATATTATTGTGGGCACTGGTCACACCTTTATAGTCTGACATCTGGGCCAGAGAAAAACAAAAGAGTAGCAGATGATGTTTAGAATATGAATATTTAAAATAGAGACTGTTTGTATTTAGTACTGCAGTGATAAGTCCTACTGTACTGCCAGAGAAAGAAATTAACAGGATGATTTTCTAAGTATAAAAGAAGTTTCAAAATTTCTTTATAATATTCGCCGATGAAATTCTTCCATGTTACTACTGACAAATCAATAACCATTAGGATTTATGTACTTAAACATATAGTTAATGTCAGCTGGGAGATTATGTATTTGGAATGCTGCACTAACCCTTATTGGATATATATTTATTCTTCCTTCTTTCTCGTTTCTCCTTCTACTCCTTCCTCCTCTTTCTCCTCTGCTCCACCTTGTTCTCCCTTTCTTCTCTTTACCTTTCTCTGTGTCTCTCTCTTTCTGTCTTTATCTGTGTCTCAGTATATCTCTCTCTGGCAGTGTTTAACTTCATCATGCGATTTTTCTTATTAAACACCCCCAATGCTTCATACTGGCTCACTCTAATAATCTCTTCTTTGAGTGTAAGGCCAGAACCCAACTTCAGCTGAAGAAAAGTCTCTTAGAATCTCCTTGGCTGTTAGGCCACCATCCTTGTGTGAACTACAACTAATAGCAAGACCTGGCTCTTTCTTTATTGGTGTCAGAAATAGCACAATACATCTTTTTATTTCAAAAATTAAAAATATACCATGTCAACTTAACACACACAATTAAGTTCTCACTGGTGATAGAGTTTTTATGTTGTAAAGGATTGCAAACCAACAATGAATTACCTCTTACCTTTCTAACATGTTCATTTGCTTTGAAAGCTAATATTTATCATAATTATGGTTTGTAAGGCTTAAAATTTGTGTTTAACGTTACTTCATTTGAGCTTAATTTTAACAACCAAATTAATATAAAAGTCAATGAGTATTTAGCAAGTATTACTCAGAAATATCAAAATATACTTAAATAAAGATAATATTTCATTAACTTTTCACCTAGTACAGGAAGAGTATCAAGCAGAAATACTAGTACTAGTCTTCAATGTCTGTGTTCTAACTCTGTAACCTGGCAAAGGAGGAGTGAGTAAATCCAGTATATGATTTAAACATTTCTGGGAAGTTTGTGCACATATTTGACTTTGAAGAGTCAGTTTCATAAATTTTGTGGAATAATTAAATTTGTAGATTTTGTTACTTCCTCTCATCTACATATCAGGTTAAATCTACATGTTCAAACAGTTTTCTACCATTGTTACATGTTTTACTGAGATGTTCATATTTATATAGAATGCCGACCCCCCCCCCCGAGAGAATATTGAAATGCCGCTTCTTATTCCTAAGGATTTTTCAGGAGAAACAATAAAAGATTGCCGTGCAAGTTTAATGAGTTTAAAATTACTTTAACTTGTGTAAAGTTCATTAAATTCCAGGTTTTTTTTTTTGTGTGTGTACCATTGATACGGGAGTTATTTCCCGAATCTCTAGTATTCTGTGGGGACTGCTTCAGTTTGCTACTAGTTGGAGAAGGGCAGAATTGGACATTAAGATTCTGTGCTTGCACCTCAGCCCACGCAGTCCCTCTCTGATCTGTTTGATCACATTAGCAATCTGCTGAATGTGCTGTTTGGAACAAAGTTCCATCGGGTATCAGATGAACAGAATTAACTAAAAGATGCCTGATATAAAAATGCAGAGTTTTGTTTTATTCATGCAATCATTTTTTTTATTTTTGTAATTAATTTGTACTTGATATTTTATGTCTCTCTTCACTGTATTGTATACTCCTGAATAACCTATTTAATCTGCTTTTTAAATAACATTTTTACTTAGCCTACAAACCATGTGACTCATTATTACATAGTTCTGCATTGCTTACATTTTGTCTTCTTTTAGAAAGAAAGTCGTCATAGTAACTTCACATGCATTTAATGCTCTAAAATGTTTTTAAACATGTTTCGAGGAAGGACAGAGTTATGCAATTATTAATCCTCCTTCTGTTTTTCAAAGGAAAGTAATGTTTACATCAGTTGAGGAAAATGGGTGATACGAAATCCACAGAAACACTTTATGAGCAATTAAACATTAAAAACAAAAACAAAACAAAAAACAAGCATTGTTCTTAGCTTCAGACCACAGTATTTGAAACAAAAGGAGTGGATTTTGCATCCTCTGGCTTGTTGCTGTGGACATGTGACATACCACCGGAAGAAGGTGAGACTTGAGAAAGGTTCCCATCAGGAAGGAACGTGTTTACATCTTGGCGGCCTCACTTCCACCGTCAACACCTGTGGAGGCAATTTTAGATGCATTTACCCATTTAGTTTTCCCAATAATACGAGACCCACATTATATTCTCACCAACCAACCAAATGTGCAATCTGACCCAAGCAGAACATTGGAGGTTATGGATTCTAATTCTCCTGTCTCAATCTCTCTGTCCTGTCCTGCTTCCATATTAGAAAAGACAAGCTATGCTTCAATAAGAAATGAACTAAAATAATTTGACAAAGCCATGTACTGATGCAAACTACTACAAATAAAGTATCTTTATATAGGACAATCTATTCCAAGTATGCCCAGCAGTCATGTGAGTAAACATGAAAAGAAGTATGTGCTAGCCAAATATCACGTTACTAAGCAGCAGATACTAAGAGCATGTGCCATTATCATGCCTGAAGACAATGGGCAAGTCTATGCAATTATGTTTATTTAAAATTTTCATTGTAAAACATAAATATACTCCATAATGTTGAGTAGTGGTTTTCCACCTGCTGTAGTCTCTCTAAAGTTTTAGTTTCAAGGACTGGAGGAACATCTGAGGGCCTGAGTTAAATCTTCAGAAATAAAAAATAATAGCTCCCACAATGTTCCTAAGTTGCTTGGTGAATGTAACAGAGCTAGAGAGAATCTATCCTTCTTTTTCTCAAAATCAAAACAAGGAAAATAAATGAAAGTCTCAACTCTTTTATAATAGAACTAAAGGAAGACAAAAACTACACGTTCAAAAGCAGGAACTTCAAAATAATGCATTAGGCCAAACATACTTTCTAAGTCAATGCCAACCTCATAAGAACTGACAACAAAAATATATTTCCTTTGGAGTCTGTTGACAGTGCCCACCACATACAACAGAAAACTAAATAAAGCGGACGGTGGAACGGACCTGAGTCTAGAGGGGCAGACCCAGGAAGAAAAGGATGTATGTGAATGGAATTGTCTGTTTGGATGTGGCAAAACAGGAAGTTCTCATTCTAAGTTGTGAAAGCTAGCAATATCCTATGCATTTTGGGGTAAAATGCTGAAAATGAATGATTCAAAACAGTATGATTCGTTCAATTATGAACAATATAAAGGAGGTGGCGCCGTCTCCGTGTATCAATGTAATGCTTAAAAAGAAAGACAAATTTTCAGTAGCTGACAACCCCACAGGAAAATCTGGGCAAAGAATGACAAACTCTGACTGTTGATGATGTGTAAAAAGGTTGACTAACCAGACTGGAACAAATATGACATTAGTTATAAGATTCAACTCCCTCTTCATGAAATAACAGTTGTTACTCTTTTTTCTTTGAGTCTTTCATCTGGATCTTGATAGCTTCCTTCCTGAATAGGAGTTAGAAAAATAAACACTGAGAATCTGGAAAGCATTGAAATGGAGATCTCGTGGCTTCTAAGTAAAGGACCTCACTCAGCACACTTTGCACAAATATTTCCTGGAGTCGAGAATGGCGGCCTTTGTGTTTCAGATGGCAATCATTTACATGATTATTGGCTGTTCATTCTGAAAGCTTCCCAGTGGACACTTCACAGATAAGAGGCTCCTGGGCAATAGAAGACTAGATTGGAAAACAGGCCTGTTAAATGCTGTTATAGGCGGATTTCACTTTATCTATTCAAACATTGTGCATTTGTTTTGGACTGTAGGTTCAAACAGGCTTTAGACTATCTCTAAGAAGTCATTTTCTTTAAGTAACTACCTAAGCTAAAAATAAACTTTTGTCAGCAGAAAAAATCGTTTAGCTGAGTGTTTGCATTCTTCAGCTGTAGTAGGACAGGGGAATCAAACTCCATCAGTTGCATGATAAATAGCACAAGAGGTGGGACATTCTGGTTGAGATGGTCAGGTGAGGAAGTTACATTCGCTACAATATTATCCTTTAAAGTATAGCCATGGGATTTGGGTTTGAAGTAAAGGCCATTTCATTAGGTTTGGGGGGGGGGGAGGGACAAAAACCAATAACAATCTTTTCTAGTTTAGCTTCACTTTGATTCCAGCAGTGAATAAATTCCCAAAGATGCCTCTTCCTGAATCCAGATAGGTGTAAATAGCTGAATTCCAGGAAGCTGAGTTCAGTTTTGTCACTCAGCTAATTGAAACCCACTTGACACCTACACTGGCCTGCTCTGTCTTCTTCTGAGGCCAGAGTCTCCTGTCAGTTAGAGGCAACAATAAGAGCACATTGAGTTGTATCTGAGCATAGACATTTTGGGGAAAAGGGAAGCATAGGAGACTAACAATGGTCAGTGGTTCCCCTGAGCCATGTGCCATGTCTTTTCTTTCTTTCTCGCAATACAATGTGGGAGTTTACATAATTTTATTTTATTTTTATTTTTTTGATTTTTCGAGACAGGGTTTCTCCGTAGCTTTTTTGGTTCCTGTCCTGGAACTAGCTGTTGTAGACCAGGCTGGCCTCGAACTCACAGAGATCCTCCTGTCTCTGCCTCCTGAGTGCTGGGATTAAAGGCCTTGTGCCACCACCGCCCAGCGTTTACATAATTAAAATAAAAATGAGTTGTAAACATAGATGTGTATGTTTAAAGTTTAGTTTTGGCAATTTATCATGAACTTCTGAAATATTACTTTAGAATATTTTATCAAATCAATTTCAAACATGTTTTCTTTTTTTCTTTTTTATTTTTTTTTTTATTGAGAAAAGGAAAAAAAAAAGTATCCGCCTCCACCCAGCCTCCCATTTCCCTCCCCCTCCTCCCACCCTTCTCCCCCTCCTTCCAGCTCCTCTCCCCCTCCCTCTCCAGTCCATAGAGCAGTCAGGGGTCCCTGCCCTGTGGAAAGTCCAAGGTCTGCCCCCTCCGTCCATGTCTAGGACGGTGAACAACCAAACTGGCTAGGCTCCCACAATGCCAGAACATGAAGTAGGGTCAAAACCCCGTGCCATTGTCCTTGGCTTCTCATCAGTCCTCATTGTCCGCCATGTTCAAAGAGTCCAGTTTTATCCCATGCTTTCTCAGTCACAGTCCAGCTGGCCTTGGTGAGCTCCCAATAGATCAGCCCCACTGTCTCAGTGGGTGGGTGCTCCTCTCGCAGTCTTGACTTCCTTGCTCATGTTCTCCCTCCTTCTGTTCCTCATTTGGACCTTGGGAGCTCAGTCCATTGCTCCAATGTGGGTCTCTGTCTCTATCTCCATCCATTGCCAGATGAAGGTTCTATGGTGGTATGCAAGATATTCGTCAGTGTTGCTATACAATAGGGTCATCTCAGGTTGCCTAACCTCAGCTGCCCAAGGGACCAACTGAGGACATCACCATGGGCTCCTGGGAGCCACTCTAGGGTCAAGTCTCCTGTTTTCTAGACTCATGATCGACTATATCCAAAGATAAAGACATTTCCATCAAATTTCAGTTACACTAACCAAGAATCCACACATGGATGGCTTTAAATAAACATGTTAGCATCTATTTGTTTCCTGATATTTTTAATTGGACATTTAATAATACTAATATTAGACTGCTTTATTTTCCACAAATCTCTACTATTATTCTGCAATTTTCCAAATTTATTATTATGATATTTATGGTTACATTATTGATATCTTTGAGTTCATTGTCCCTTTATTTTACAGATTCTGATTTTCTGGTAGCACTTGCTATTATTTCCTTTTCTTCATTTCCATTTTTGTGCTGCTATGATTAGAGAATCCTTTCTGTGACATCACTGAACTGCACATCAAGCCCCTAGAAAAGAAGGAGTTGGATGTATGTTCTAGTTATGTGTTTTGAAGTTTGAAGTTTTGTTTTTATTTTCTAAATATGTGAATATATAAATGTCTGTGTATATGTTTTCACATATGAATGTCATGCTCCCAAGGGTCAGAAGAAGACAAGGAATAATCTGGAGCTGCCATAGCAGGTAATTGTGGATCACGTGACCTGGTGCAGGGAAACAAACTGGGACCTCCACAAAAACAGCATGCGCTGTTAACTACTGGGCATCTCTTCTGCCCCCTTTAAACATGCTTGGCCTCTCCACTGATTTTGCCTCATTACTTCCAATATTTCTCTTCAAATTCCACCATTATTTTTAATGCCAGAAAGTACATGTTTATCAGTGCCAAGAGAAGACACCATCTCAAGCTCGAGGTAAATTTCAAGCTGAAAGGTTGTTGTATTTTCTGAGTTTAATTCGTATCAAGTTTTCCATGTTAAAGTTATGGATTGAGCATTGAAGAATGCCTAGATTGTGTCTCTTCTCTCAAATATTGTTAATACTTGTTCTATCAGAGTCTTCTAAAGCAAAATTTAGGGGTTTTTTTCTTTTTTATATTTTGTTTGTTTGTTGAGATTTTTGAGAATGTTTATTTGTTTTCATTCTTGAAAATTTTGTACCATATCTTTATTTGAGGACAATGTGCTTAATCAAGGCTATAGCACTTTGGAAACCCAAGTTCAGGGAATCAATCCGAATCTAACACTCACGGAAGAGGCCGGAATCAATCGTTCTAATATCTCATGATTTCTTCTACTCTGGTCACATCTCAATCCTCTTGCAACTTTGTTGTTGTTAGTTTGCTTACTTGTTGTTTGGTTTCAAGAGGAGCTTTCTGCACATAGGCATTCCTCTCCTAGGTAAAGAACTCCAGGAACTCCTGTTCATATCCCAATGGCTGCCATTTGTGTACCTTCTCACACCTGTAACTCAAATCTTAACTGGTTCAGCTTTTCTAGCCAAGAAAGACCTTCATCTATCAGGACATAATTGAGAATAATGCCCTCAGAAGGAATCCTTAGATGGAAACAACATTTCCCTGCTCATTTTTCCCCATAGACATTAGCTTTTGACATGAGGCTTCAGGAAAACATATCCCACACATTTTAACTAATTTTATATAATTGTAATTGGAAAGGTGTGTTTAGTACTTCGTTAATTGTTGTCATTGATTTATGCAATATTTATAAATCTTAACTTCTAAAATACTTTGGGTCCCTCAGTCAAAGGAGTACAGCCCCTCTCTTTATACTCAGAGGCCATACTTTTATCTTCAGCTCTTCAGATCTCATGCTTGATACCCAAACCAGCAGCAGATTCACTTTCACCTTTAAAGCAGACCCCTAACATTTATCTTCTGGTGTGAAATCACAATTGCTTCTGTATTGGACGATTTGGCATTGATCTTCAGCAGGTCATCATTTTCCTACCTTGTGCTTTTGTGTATGTTGGAAAACGAGGACAGTGGTGACGAGACTTCCCCCTACTTTCCCACCTTAGGACAAGCAGAGGAAGTTGAAGTGCTCTCAGCTGCCTGCACTGATGCAGGATCTTACTCATACTGACTCATATTCTTACATAGGTTCACTTAAATATTGCTTTGGAAGGAGACCATCAGTACATTTCTCAACCAAATTACCATAGAGTTTAAGCCTTAACTGCACATTATCAGCACACGAGCATCAATATTACTCTTTATTAAGCACTCTATTTACTCAAATATCAAAAGAACTTAGATAATCAAGTACATCAAATAGATGTTTATACTGTAATGTTTGCCTTTCCCTATGCTGTAAAAATTGCATTTTCGTTTTGAGAGAACAAGTCTATATCAGACATTGTATGTGGTGAAATATGCAATAGGGTTACAGGGTGGTTAATAGTTACTGTCTACAATTAGTGCATTGTTGAATCTGCTGCAACCTATCATTCTCTTAATTCCTATGATTCACATTATGCAATTAATTTTAATCACCAGAAACTCTGTGAGTTTAACAACATCTATTTTTACAGAAGTAATTTACTGCCTTTTCTTGGGGAAATGACTCTTGTCTTATCCAAATGAGATCTCTGTCTTCTAATATCTTATTTTGATAAGAACAATAAAGTTTTTAAGATATATATTAATAACGATGCAATTAAGTAAAGAAACATTAAAATACTAATTCATTTCCAAACAGGATGGAGTACACTGGCACGTGGGAATTTGAGGAAGGAGGAATATGAGTTCTAGAGCCACCTGGGGTACAGAATAACAATTCGTGCTTTCTTATTTGAATTGTTGAGTTGAGATATTAAAGGAACTCATTATATAAGTATTTGAAAACTATGAATATTATCAGTTTTCTTTCTTTTTTATGTTTTGCTTTCCTTGCATATTTAATTCTTCAAAGTAACTTCCAGATAGTAGGAATCTTGTACTTTATGTCCTGCCATAAATATATTGATTTTCCTAGGAAAAAAACTGGTTACAATTTGGAGGAATAAGTCCTATACAGATTCAGAATTTTTTTGTATATTTTTATATGGTATGGTTTAGATTTAAAATTTAAAAAACTCTATGATGTTTGATGCCTCTGGATGCTATGAATATGTTTTATTACTATTGGTTAATAAAGAAGCTGCTTTGGGCTATGGCAGAGCAGAATACAGCTAGACAGGGAAGCTAAACTGAATACAGAGAGAATGAAGACCAAGTTGAGGGAGGTGCGAGCAGCCACAGGAAAAACAAGATAAGAGTTAACAAGCCATGAGCCTCATGATAAAATATAAACTAAACTAGAAATGGGTTAATTTAAGTTGCAAGAGCTTGTTAATAATAAGCCTAAGCCAATAGACCAACTGGTACGACAATATGTAACTAATTTTAAGCATCTGAGTGGTGATCTTAAAAGCAATTGTGGAACCAGGTGGGTTGGGAAACCTCCCAGTTACAAGTGCTGCCCAACTTGGGGCATGGATCCACTTAAGATCTAAAAGAGCTTTAAAAGCTAAATACACACACAAAAAAGAGCAACACTGGGTTTTCTAGTCTCTCATGCTGGTCATGAAACAGAAACTTACCTTCTAACTTTCAAGATGGAGTCAGCCTCCAGCCAACAGAAGGCTTCCACAGCCTTACACAAGTCTTTGTACTAAGATGCTAATCAACTGTGTGCTGTATGGCAGATTTAGCTTTTACAGGCAAAAAAGAAGTTTATGGGTGGACTGCATGCTACCTGGTGACAGTATTGTGGGAGGGGATTAAGCGTGATGCTCATTGCAACATGTGCTATGTTGTAAAGCTGAACAGGGCAGAACCAATAGGCAAAGCAGTCACTCTGGTCCTAGCCATGCTCGCTTACACGGGTACACAATAAATACAGATTCAAAATAAAATTAATCTCTAAACATGTAACACTGTATTTAATAAATATACATAGGCTTAAGAAAAACACAAGATTTTATTGCTATATTTGTATTTTTTGTCATGCCTTTATAGTGAATTATAGTAAAGTTCCAATTAGTAATATCCTCTCAAAAAGTAAAAGCATTAATTTTATGAACTTTTTTCCTAAATGTTATTATTGAGATATAAACAATATCTCCAAAAATCAAATGTTAAGGACTTGATTCTAATGCAATATGCAGGAGTTAATATGCGTTTTAGAGAAGTGATTGGCTCTGGTGAAATCAACAAATTGATCCATTGGTGATTTCACGCTGAACTGGATAACAGGAAATAGTCAAATAGGCCAACCATTTACTAGGGAATGACACGTATTGGAAGGTCACATCTTATCTCTGACCAATTACCAACCTCTCTGATTTCGTGGCTGTCTGCAGTGGTCATTCTGTTTCACCAGACTCTCTCTGCTGTGACGTTCCTGCTAAGCACAATCGCAGGGTGATGTGCCAAATAACCTTGGACTCAAGCTACTGAAACCTGAGCCAAATAAATCTTTCTTAAGGTGATTTTCTCAGACGTGTTTCCATAGTGATGGAAACCAGCTAGGACACATTTTAATACTCCATGTGATGAAGTATGATGCCCCAGAAACTGCTTTAAATCATTTCAGAACGTGATGGCTTACAATGTAAAATGAGTTAATGAGATGTTTGTGCTTGGTGAGTTCAGGTAACCATTTTTCCCCTACGAAATACAATTGTTTTTTCTACAATGATAGGCAAAGAATACAGCTAATCATACTTAATGCTTATAAAATTAAAAAAAGCTTCTGTATGTGAAAGTACATAAATGATAACATTTATTCTTATAAAAGCTTTTTAAAACAAAATTTTGGAATTGGGTGAATTTGCATCCATTGCCAAGAACCCCACACTTCTGTTCATTTCTGTTAATATCGTTCTTTTAAATAAAAAGTGCAGTTGCAGGTATTATATGATGAGACATGTAAATTTTAGATTTGAATAACTGAGCAAACTGATCATTTTCATCATAGCATATCATGATTTCACAAAGTCCAGAATAACACACAGCATTACACAGTATAACATAACTCCAGCATAACAGAGAGATCTCTCAGAGTAACTCCGGGAAAGATACCTCCTCTTTTTGATGTCCATTGGCAGAACCCTGGAAGTTTCTAGAGCTCTGTTCATCAGCATTAGTATCTTTCTACTTGTTTAAATTTTAGCCAATGCCAGTGCTCATCTCTAAAACAATGTATCGGTATCATGGACAGATATCTACTTTGCAGATATCTCAGTATTTACTAGCTATCTATATATAGCAAATGACAAATCATAACCAATTACGCTGCGTAAACAGTACCTATTGTTTTGTAGTCTAATACCACCTCAGGTGGATCCCTGCTTTGAGTATCTCACTAAGCTCTGATTGGGTGTATTGGTAATGTCATTGGCAACAAAATGAGTGTCTTGTTGGAAAGATCCATTTGGATGCTTGCCTTCTTTGTAGTAGGGCTATAGTTTCTCCATGTAGTAAGAAGCTATAGTTTCTCTAGTAAGATGGAAATTTCAACTCCATATGCGATCACAAGCTACTTTCATCTCTTTACAATGTGAGTCTTTCACTGAGCCATTGCTGCTGACTCAGTGGAACCAAGCATACTGAGAAGGCTGCCAGCTTCTGTCTCTAGCAAGACAGAATCAACAATCTTAGGAGACATAACCACCAAGATACAAGGCATCACCTTGGTAATGCCGTATCTGCTGATGAGCGGGTCCTATGTTTGTTTCCGATAATACAGAAGAAAAAAATATAGAGTCGGGGGATGTCCTGGGTGATAGCTCATGTCATCTCCTCACAGATTTGTATTTTCATTCTGCCATTTATTAAAATTCTTGGTGTACTTCTTTTCTGTTGATGCTTTGGTTGCTACAATTATTTACCTTTTAGAATATTTAAACATATGTCTATTGTTTTCATATTATAGTGTGTGTGTGGCTATATGTTTAATTAGCCTTTTATTAGCTGTTAATCTATGGAAAGGGTTTTTTTTTCCATGAAAATTAACCAAAGTGTAACATGGCTAATGAAAAACAGCTGAGGTTGATTTTATAATGTGAGCTCATACTCACAGCTAGCCTGTTCTGTTTTTGTAATCTGTTTTAAGACATAATTTAAGAGAAGTATATGAAAGATGCAAAGAATCTTTAAATAAAATTTGTTTCTTATAAAGCAAAGAGATCTATATAAAACCACCAATATCTACCTATGTATGTATACAAAGCTATCTATCTAGATATAAAAATATAATGAAGTCATTGTATTCATTAATTAGGTTTTATTTAACGTTTGATATTGTTTGTGTAGTGTCTTTTTCTCAAAATTCAATGAAAGTTGTAGTTCTTCAATACTGATTTTTTTTTTCTTCATGAAGAGTGGAAATTTTTCTGAATGTTGGTTCTACAATTTTCAATCATAAGGACATATGTCTCAGAAATGTTGCTGGAAAAGATGTCTGAGATCTATAACCTCAAGGGAAATTCAGTAAACCTGGGTTGTAACCCTTCTGTAAAATTTCTTTTGACTCTAATGCTGACTATGAGAACTCCAGTAGGAGTCCCCTGACATTCTAAATGACCTGGTCTGGCTTCTTCAGCATGAGTATTGTCAAGCTGTCCTGACTAATTTGCTGATAACATCTCTTAGTTGGACTACAAAGACTAGCTCCTACTCGCTGAACCCAGCCTGACTTTCTCAAGAAGACTAGAGGCTTATGCAGTCTTGATAGGTCTGTGCTGTCCTATCCTAATTACTCAAAAGAGACAACTGAACCAACTGGGACTAATGAGTTTTATAGAATTTGTTGTCCATTAGAAGCTCAGGCCAGAGCTGTTTCAGTCTTGCATTGAAACAGTACTAGCCAAGCTATCAAGCTGAAAACTTACTCAACAATTGATGCAGTCTTCTGAGGGTCTATTTTCTTTTTCTTAGCGCCCTTATCTGGTTGACTAGGTCCATTAACATTATGCATTTCAATATACTTAGTTAGCTACAGATGTTAATCACATCTGTAAAACATCCTCACAACAGTATTCTGGAACCACAGACTCATCATACGCTTATATAAAAAAGAAAACATAGTCTACAAACTACAATCCCAGAGAATTTAGACAACAATGAAGACACTAAGAGAGATTTAAATAGATCTAATCTACATGGGAAGTAGAAAGTAAAAAAAAGACAAGATCTCCTGAGTAAATTGGGAGCATGGGAACCTTAGGGGAGGGCTGAAGAGGGGAGGGGAGAAGCAGGGAGGGAGCAGAGAAAAAATGTAGAACTCAATAATAATCAATAAAAAAAGAAAAAAATTCACTATTGTACTCATAATACTTTTAGAATTGCACCAGTAATGTAATGATATAGATGCCTACAAGACACACGTTCCCTGTCAATGCTGACATTTTCCTGCCTTATACCAGTACTCCAGCAGTACAGTCCTAAACCATTCATGATTCACAGTGTAGTCTAAAATGGCATCTGGAGAGATGTCACAGCAGCTAAGGGCATTGTCCTCTGTAGGTGCAGTCAACCTGGGTTCCATTTCCAGTGTCCACATTGCAGCTCATTTCTGCATGTAACTTTCAGATCTGACATTTTTCATCCAGACATCCATGTAGGGAAAACACCAATGCACAATTTTTTTTTTAAAAAAAGAATGTTTATCTTGCATCCATAATATGTATCTTGGCTTTCATATGTCTAGAACATCATTTTGGTGGTTGTAAGAAGGGTTTCAACAATGATCTCATAACTTAAAGTATTCAACAATTTTGTTCCTCAAAGTATAGTTTGTGTGTTTCTCTGGTCACATCATGTTCACAACTAGAAGGTGAAAACCATGATTTCATTGCTGCTCAGCAACTTTTCTCCATATTATATACCCTAGGATCCCATCCCATCCCGTCCAAGTAACGTCATGCGTGATGGGTTGCCCTTCTTGCTTCAGTTAATGTGATCAAAATAATTCTGCAGAGACATTCCAAGAGATCCATCTCTCAGGTGGTTATGGATTCTGTAAATTGGACCATCAATACTAACTATCATAGAGGGTAAACCTACAAAACATCTAATATCAAATTTACTGTAAGTTTTCCAGATAGAAATATTCTGAGAAAATGATGCAACATAAAGGGTCTTAAGAGACACAACTACTAAATGCAGTGTTTCATTGATTAAAAACTGCCATGGAACATTTTATGCACAAACTTGGAAGTTTATAGACCACAGAGTATTATGTGTCACAGTTCTTGTTGTCTTGGCTAGTCATCTGGTGAAAGCTGCTCTTTCCTTCTAAGATGGCCTTTTACTGCTGAATCCTCAAGAGGAAGAGGTCCCTGTGTCCTCACATGATATAAAGCAATCCGGCAAGAAAACTAAGTGTTGCGAGTAGCCTATCACCCATCACTGAATTTTATTCCCATTGATGAAAGGGCAAGTTTAAATGGGTCAGTCACCACTAGGAGTCTTTCTTACCACTTACTTTTCAATTGGCAGTCCTTGTTATTAAAATGCCATATTGCAATGGTGTTGCTATGGAAACCTAGTATGGTTTTTAGCACCATCATTTTATATAAAGGAGGAACTTCCGGAGATTTAGTTATGTCAAAATGATCAAATTAAAGTATCAGCTAGATTAAATGTAGTTACTTAGGAACTGTGTTCATTGTGCTTTCTATAAGCAGACTACCTTATAAAACAGAAATTTCTATGTAAAAACAAAAAAAAATCACCTCAGTTCTTTCACAGGATGACTTCAAGCCATATTGAATCACAGAGTTCTGCTTAAGTCCCTTCCCAAGCTAGCCTTTGAGGAATGCTCAGAATTCTTGTAGGAAATCTTGTAAAGTTCCAGAAATCTATGAATTCTTAAAAACAAGCTCACCTTGACAAGGAGAAAAGCATGAGGAAGAGGCTTGTTACTATATTTTTATTATAAAATTCAGATCACACTGTTAGCAATCTAATTTTCATTAATATTTTAATAATTTATGAAAGTATATTCTAGTTTATATTATAATGCTATGTATAATGTTGAAGAAATGTGCATTTTTATTCATAGTCCAAAAAGATCACCTTTTTATTGCAAAATACTCCCAGAAGGACACAGGACTTTCAGTGTTTCAACTATCTCTAACTCACCTCTACATCTCAGAACTGTGAAACAAAAATGTCTTAGGCATAGCTCTCAGTTTATTCAGAGCACAAGGCACATGGGCTAGCAGAGACATGGACTACCAAGGGACAAGGACAAAACAAATAGAAAGGAGAACCTGTAGTTGATGGAGCCCCTGAGATACTCCACGGTTTGCACTTTAGCAATGTTTCAAGACTGAAGGTGAAAAAGCAGGGTCACAATCGTAGAAGGCCTCTATCACACAGGGTCAGGATGGCAGAGCGTGAAACAAAGACCTGCGTGTCTTGTAGCTGTTTGAAAATGGTGAGATCACAATGACTGGAAAGACTTATTTCTGTGTTCGGAAAGTGTGAACTGTGAGCAATAATTGTGTTAAAACTGAGCCAGTGGATATTCATGGTTCCCACCAGATCCACCCGCTTTCTATTGGGAAGCCCTTAGTGGGGAATCATGCCAGGCCACAGACACATGATTGTTTAGGAAAATAAAGAAGTAAGAACTTAGTAATTTGATTCTGAAATTAGATCAACAGCTTCCATTTCCCAGTGTACAATTTTCAATAATTGGTTAGATAGTGATTTTTGAAAACAAAGCAAACACATCTCCTGTAGCCTTTTTGAAAAATAGAAAAACTTTGTAGCATTTTCTGAATAGCTGTTTTAACAGTAATTGCTATTCAACATTAGCTTTAGTGACTTGCAAAAAAAAAAAAAGAAAGAAAAAAACTTGTTATCTGAAACACTAAAACTGTAGCCATGTTGTTTACAATGTTGTAGAAAATTCTGAGAAATAATGAATTATACTTGCTAGAATAATCTTTAAGGGAAATTCCCTGACTACTGTTACTTGGCTATGAAACCCCACTGTCTGCTGGCCCCTTAAGTTTTTCCATGTTGCTGTAAGAAAACACCAGATTTGTAGACTGTCTTAGAATATCTCTTGCTGTCAGGAGTCACCATGACCATGGCAACCCTTAAAGGAAAACATTTAATTGTGATGGCTTGCTTACAGGTCAGAGGATTAGTCCAGTATTGTAATGGAGGGAGGCAAAGCAACATGCAGACAAACAAGGTGCTGGAGCTGAGAGACCTAACATCTTGGTCCAAATGAAACAGCAAGTAAACTGTGTCACTGGGAGTAGTTTGAGAACAGGAAACCTCAAAGCCCTCCTGCACAGTGATAACCTTTCTCCAGCAAGGCCACACCTCCTAGTAGTGCCGCTCATATTAGAGGCCATTTTCTTTGAAACCACCACGGGGACTTTATATCAAAGAGAACTGTGCTCGTGATTCCAGAGTCGAAGCTGTCAAGTATTGAAGGACTGACATTTGGTGAGGCCTTTTTAAATGCATTGTCTTATTGCAGAAACACAAAGGTTGAAGAAAAGGCAGAGAAGGAGATAAGGTTACCCCTGTAAAAGAAGCCCACTCCTGAGACAAGTAAACCACCTCTGACCATCCACTTCTTATGGTTGGGCAACAGAGGATGAAGTTTCTAATTCACCAACATGGTTGGACAGTCCTTCACTCCTTTGTTTCCATATTATCTATTTTCACATATTTCTTGTACTTTTATTATGTTCTTTTGAGAGTTTATTTTTATTATTTTTAACTATGTGCATGGGTAGATTGGGATGTGCATGTAAGTGCAGGTGCCCACAGCGGCCAGAGATATTAGAACCCTGGAGTTTGATTTACAGGTAATTTTCAACTACCTAGTATGGGTGCTGGGATCTGAACTCTGAGTTTCCGAAATAGGAGTGAGTGCTTTTAAGTGCTGAACCATCCTCCCCAGCTGTGAATCTGTAGTTTTAGTGTGAAGGTAGATGCATGAATTCAATGCTTTCAATACTTAAGCAGAGAACCATATTGGGAAACTGGCGTCAGGGATAGATCAAAGAGATGGCCATATTTGAACCGAGTCCCACATAATTAATATGTATTAGGAATATAAGGATGAAATAAAAAAGAGAAAGTTCAGAAAGGAAATAAACACATCAATCAAGGAAGATCACATATATGTTGAGGATATGGATAGAGAAAAGGGAGTGGAAAGATCATTGTCTAGAGAGATGAGAAGCTCTGACAGAAGAGACTCATACATGTCCTATCGTGAAGGGAAGCCTACAAGAAAGATATGCGGTTAATACATAGTAAATAACTACACTGAAAGGTAAACAGAGCAGCATAATCCTTATAATTCCAACAACTGAGTTAGTATGAAGCTGGGATTGTTTGGAGAGACACTTACTTGTCTTCACAAATGAACACTCACAACATTCTACTGGTCAGTGTTCCTTTCTATAACCTCACCTGTAAATATCCTTTTTTATGAATGATTCAATGAATATTGGGATACAATCTGTAATGTTTATATATCCTACAAATAGGATCATTAATGCCATAATATTTCAATTAAATTAATTAAAAATGGAGAAAAATATGGAAATGAAACAAAAAGAGATGAAAGAACTCAGCTCTTAAGTTCAGGATTTTTTTAAGCTCAGGTCTTGTGTGTGTGTGTGTGTGTGTGTGTGTGTGTGTGTGTGTGTGTGTGCGTGATGAGGAGAGAAGTTTGAGAGTTGATTACCTTGTTCTGCAATGCAAGTGCTAAGACTTCATCTCAGATACCAAAGTTGGTGAGAAGAGTCCCTTACTTGCTGAATTATCTTACAGACAAATTTTACATATTTAAACATTATCGGTTAATTATTGTTTCATTGTTGAATGAAGTTTCTGTCTCACCTAGTCTGGCAGCCATTCAGACCCAAATAAATACACAGAGACTTGTATTCATTGTAAATGGTTTAGCCAAATGCTCAGGTTAATTACTAATTAGCTTTTACAATTTAAATTTACCCACAATTCTTGCCTATGTTTAGCCACATAATTTGGTACCTTTTCTCAGTAAGACATTCTCAACTTCCTCTTTGTCTGGCTGATGACTGAATTACTGCCTTTCCTCTTCCCAGAATTCTCCTAGTCTGGTTGCTCCGTCTATATTTCCTACCAGGCTACTGTCCAATAAACATTTTATTAAGTTTGTCATTATAAGTGACAAATCTTTATAGTGTACAAGAGCATTATCCCACAGCATCTCATAACAAATTATTCCTAATTTAATGACATAGACGCAGGCCATCTTTTAGAACCATGCCTGCCACCAGCAGCTTGGTTGAGCCTGGTAAGACTTCTGTATTCTATATTGGATTTTATCCAATCACAACAAAAGTTACTGCACCATAGAACACCGTTGATGGTAGTGGCGTGTCTTTACTTACAGACTGGCTTTTGTTCCACTGTGGGAGTAGAACAGTCAGAGAACAAAGGTTTTCCCTCTCAGTATGTGAGTCTAGAATAACATCTTTTCAAGAAGAGTACCTGAAAAAAGAGTGGAAATTTCCTTAACCCAAAACATTTACATGCACCTTGCTTACATTTTGTTGGCATTAGTCAGGAGAAGTACCATACATATGTTGGCACTGAAAGCACTAAACATGCAAATGATCTAAAAAGGAGCCTCCTTTAAAATGATACAAAAAAGGAAATTCTATTTAGGAAAGATGCTAATTAATATAGCCAATCTGAAATATTAACTAAAAGCATGTCAAAGATGTCAACTTGAACCTTTTGTCCATGTTCTGTAATACTCATTTCTTCAAGAAACTTGATTTATATATGAACCACAACAGAAAATATTAGCAATAATCAGAATTCCTTCATGATAAAAACAATAAACATAGTACACAAAATTGTTCAATAGTTATGTATTACATAGCAAACAAAATATTTGGTAAGTAAATATGTTTTAATATATGACATAAAATCAAATATGTAGAGTTCTAGCATGGGTGCATCCTCTCTTTTAACTCAGGACAGTCATCCATAAGGAACAAAGAAGGGCACATTAGAAGAGGTTAATGCCAATTATAAGTTTACAGCTTATTACACACTGTTCAAACTAATACAAATACAGCTTCATTTAGGATTGGAACTGTTGCTAAAGGAATTAATCTGCTCTGCATGGAACCGGGTTTATTTAATCAATGCTGCCTCTACTAGAAAAGTGGATTAGTTTCCTTCAAGACAGAGTTAAAAGTTTTGCAGCTAATTTATTTTAATAAGCATTCTTACTGATGGCTTAAAAAACTGGGTGTGGGTGTGCTAAGCAGTAATGAAGCACCAGGGAAGAAAGCATGACTTAATTATTTTCCTAGGGTGGATAATGAATAAATTAGCCACACTGCGGGCTTGCCATTTGTATAAAATTTATTACTTTTTTTAAGGAACCATATCCTGGCAAAGCCAATTTTTCCCCCGACTGCGAACTGACAGATAGAGCTGTGCCTGCTTCCAAGAAATGTCCTCTTCACCACTGTTTTGGCAATGCCGAGGCCCTGAAGTGAGCTTGAAATTTTCCCGAGTTCATGCTCATCCACATAATTACAAATGGCTATTGCATTGGCACTGTTTACTAGCCACTCAATAATGTTAACTCCAAAATGTCTACTATATAAATGACTAAATTTATGTGACCAGCTAGCTTAGAAGTGGACAAAAGTATTGGTTCCACATGATTTGGGAAGTAAATCTTACATTTCCTGAGAGATGATAGTAACACTAGGAATACCGTAGTTTCACAAAGTCATAGAATGAGTGGCCTTGCAGGGACTCTTCCCTTCAACAAAGAGTGACAGACCGAGTGTCCAAACCAGAGAAAGCCATTCCTACTGTTTCAATATTTAGAGAATTACTCTTAGGAATTGAAGTATGACCATATACTCCTTTTAGAATCTCTAAAATTTTATCATCAAGAATAATGACATCTGAGCAAAACAAAATGAGTTCAATAGAATGCCTGCACATATATGTTTGCTGTGTAATAATTCCAAGACTAAAATTATACAAGAAGGAGTCATGACTCTAAGAAGGGAAGTTAGAGGTGAGAGAGGGAGGATTAGAAATTAATAAATACAGTTTACTCATGCGTGAGATTCTTTAAGAAGTAGTTATATATGTAATAAGATAACATATGTGTTCAGTAAATTGCCTTATTATGATAACTTTAACACTTGCATCTTTAAAAAGCTATAATTTCTATAGTAAGTATATAGAAAAGCCTAACTTAACAGTATCCATCACATGAACCATGATTACAGCCAGTGATCCAAATTCAGACTTAGGAAGCCAGTACCAACTATGGTCTTAATAGCTTAAATACTGCTGCTTGTTGGGAATTTAGGAAGTGAAGACTTACAGAAACTCTGGTTTTTATGTCCAGCAAAAACAGTCATCTAAGTGAGCGTAGTTAGTAACTACTCTTCAGCAATGGTAAAAGACATTAAATGTATGTATTTTATAAACTGATCTCTGTCACTCTAGCATATAAAGTCAGGTTTTATAGATGTATCTGTCATATACACCTATAAAGTCAGATGAGATTGTGAATCTGACAACTCATTCCTCTGTTAGAATTCCTTTACAAAAATGCTAATTTTTTATTAAATTTAACAAACCTGATTCTTTTAGTTCTAAAAATCAGATAAACTACACACACATACACACACACACACACACACACACACACACACACACATACACACTTCATAACATTTGTTTTAGAACAATACATACTTACAAAATGTAAATTTGGGGCCAATAAATTGGGAAATAAATACATATTTATGTGCTTAAGTTGCAATTATCTGTTTTGTAATGCATCTTCCATTCGCTGAAAACACGGGAAAAAAAATGGAAACATCAGTAGGTGGAAATCAATTACCTATATACACATCATCATATTCACATACAAACTAATGACAGACAGTCACAAACAAAGCAAATGTTCAAACTATGTTATGTGAGTTCTTCATTTTTTTCTTATTTCCATTTTATTGTGTTATTGACAGTGAGCATCAAAATCAAATCTGCACTGCTTCACTTAATAATAATAGCAGGAAGTACATTTTCTCTCTTTTCCTACAAGTAATGATTAAGTTCTATAGAAAGTATTGCCTCTTGATGATAGTCATCCCTAATAACACATGTGAAAAGGATAATGAAACTCAGAGCACCACAGACACTTTCCACTGGGAACTAGACTGAGTGATGCCACTCTGAGCATGCCAACCTGATTCAAATACTAGACCTTGTCCTTCGTAAACACGACCTTTTGATAGTTTCTTCATATCAAGGAATCCAGAGCTTTTGCCTATAAGATTAAGGAATCATTTAATGATCCGTGACAGTGCTCTCAATCCCCAAGTTCAGTTTATCACAAGATCAAGGTTCAGGAGGCTCAGGGAATTATTTTGTTAGTAGCATTACAATGCTAGACGTAAGCATTTCCAATTCTAAATTTTTCCTTAGACATTGTTTTTCCTTTAAAGTGACTGCATTTTGGGGGTCACACTTGATATTTGTATTCTTAGTTCATCTTGTTCTTTCCTAACCTTATTTCCTAAGGAATTTACTTTTCTTTTTCAGTAAGAGAAAAGTTATAAGAGCCAAATGAATATCAAAATCTAAGAATAAGATCATTTTTATAATGTTGTTTTAGACTTTCTGAGTGAGAAAACTGATAATATAATCACACTACCCATTTAATAGCAGACTAATTGTGTTCACTGGAATATTCTATATTTATAGTTTCTTCTAATTATAGAATAGGTCATTAATCTTAGAAAAGGTTGGGGATGTAACCCAAGAGAACTTGTCTGGTGTATTGGGAGGGGGATTTTGATGCAAATGTAGTGTGCTCATGTATAAATTTCTCAAAACAGTCACATCTAAATGTTTAAAAGACTCAAGTAAAAACACAAAAGCTTGGGCATGGCTATGCCCACTTGTGATTCTGTCCTTGAGGAGGTGGGTCACAGAAAGAGTAAGTCTCTGATGCTCTCTGCAGTCAACCAACTTAGAAAATTGGGAATTCCCAGGTCCAATGTCATATGCCATCTCTAGGAATAAAGTGGACAATGATACACGACATACATTATGGTCTTCTGGTCTCCAAATGCAATCACGCAAGGACAAACATGTATTCAATACACACAGAGAATGAAAGGTCATTGATACTGTAAAATATTAAAGATAGGAAGTTGAAGCAACTATATACTGTGTCCAGCATGTGAAAATGAAAATTAACACCCCTAATTCCTCATATATTAAGAAGTACCATCAGCAAAATAATAGTAAAAACCTAGGCATGGTGTCCCATGTGATTACAGATATTACCTGTTTACAGTGAAGATGGTCCTGATGTGAGAGAGAAAGCAAGAGACAAAGAAGCCAAGACCCTATGTCTTTAGCCCCATATATTTGTATTTTGCACTTTGATTACTTGGCAAAAGTGTATGTAAGTGAGCAGTAAGACGGGCTAAGAAGTAGTCAATGAGATGAGGAAACAACGGTGAATAAGGTTTTTCTCTTCCAAACCTTCCATGGACCCATCCTATTACTTAACACAGGGCCATTTCTCACTGGCTTTCTTTCAAGACTAAATCTATTTTTGCCTTTTCTTTCATGCAATACATATGGGTCCTCATGTTTTTTCTTTCACATGGAGAAACTCTTTGGCTTCTGGGATGAGCTTAAAGGCCTTAAATAACTTTGGCTATCTCTAGGGAAATGAAACTTATTTGAGAGCTTAAATTAGAAGGTTATGCTTTCTAATGCATTGAGATTGCTTGCAAAAATTGATTTTTTTCAGCGTCAAGAAGAGACATTATAAAATATAAAAACTTTTTTTAGTGCTGTAGGAAAAATAAAGGTAATCTTTTAGTACCTTTTTGAGAGATATGTTTATCAATGTTCACTTCTGAAATTTGATATTACTCTCTTAAAACTTATTAAAAATTATATTTATAATAAAGAATGGAATTTTATTTTAAATTCCTGGAAAATAAAATAAATGTTAGCATTGTTTTATGAATATTTTCATTATTAAAGTGAAAAACCTCCTCTTAAGGTATTGTGCTATTTTGTTCAAATTTAGTATCTTACATATGTAAAAAGATATCTAATTTTTGTTGAAAAATTTATTTTAAACACTACAAAATCACAGCCACAAAAATCTGTAGTTATTAGACATGAAGTTTTAACACTCAACTAAATCTTCAGAAATAACAGGATACATCCCCCTTCTATTTGTGCAATATTTTTAATTGAGGCAGCTGAAATTAAAGACATTATCTGTATAGCATAACTCTCTTTCAAAAGTTTTGATATCAAAAGGAAATGAATTTGAAGTTTAACCTCAATTTTCTTTGAAAAAACTTTATAACATGCTACTGTAGGGCAATTTTATTATATTATAATTTTATCTTAAAAGTTGTCAAAAAATTTAAAGCCCTTGTAAACTTCACAGAGTTTTATGGAACATTGAGCAATTATTATAGTTATAATTTTTTTCATGCTTTAGTACTTTCAAAAATTACATTTTTGAAATTATATAATTACAGTTTTTCTCCCTTTCTTCCCTCCTAACCCTCCCATAACTCTTGCTGTTCCCCTTTAAATTTATGTTTTCTTTATCCACTAATTGTTATTGCACGGCATGCATACATTTTCCAAATTTAACCTGTTGTCCATATAATGTTACTTGCAAGTATGTTTTCAGGGTTGACTGGCATCCAATTGATGTGTTCTTCCCAGAACATGACCATTTCCCAACTACCATCTTTCCTTTGTTTCTAGGGTTGAGGCATTGTGGGCTTTCCCCGTCAGTTTGGCATGTCCATTGTTGATGTCCTAGTTTAGATCATATTTTGACTGTCATGTTGGTGAGACTTCAGGAGTACAGCATGCTCAACAAGTGGGAAGCCAAGCCTGGTACAGGAAAACGAGCCAACTACTGAGTGTTAATAAAGTTGTGGTTACTGTAGAAGATACACAACCACAAATTCGTTAAACTAGCATCATCTGTAATAACATATAAATATTTGTCTTTATACCTATAGATAAGAGTAGTCTTCACCTGTCTTGAAGGAGGCTTCTCTTTTCAACAGATGGAGACCACTACAGAAAAGTTCAACCAGTCAAAATACTGAGTTATGGATTTCGGTCCTATTTGATACTTCAAAAAGCACTTCTGGCACCTAAGTGCTTAACTGACTTATAACTAAATGAAAGTTTTTCATTTTACATTCATGAAAACATCAAGTTTCTATCAGTTGATCAAGAAATATACTGTTATACATTTTAAATATCTTGATGTTTAAATTTTTGATTTGATATACTTACAGGATTGGTTCTCTATTATTTTATTGATAGCTTAAAACAATAGTTAAAGATGAAATTTAGCTCTAATTATGTTAATGAACTTTAATCTAAGTGATGCCATATTCCAGAACTCTTTTAGCAAAAAATCCTTTTGAAAACAAAGTTTATGACATAATGATTTTTATGCATGCATATACACATTAATTTAAAACTACTTCTCAAAAAAACTGCCTTACACAGCTAAGGGTGCTGTTTCAGCTCATTGACAACTCACTGGAGATGATTGACAGGTGCAAGTTGTAGCAGTACGTTCTTGCATTCCCCCAGGCAGAGCTTGAGGGACCTTCAGGTGCCTGTGGGAGGCACATAGTAAGCTTGAGGATCTCCACATTTCTCTCCTTTAGCGTGTTCCGCTATCACTGCTGTCAGAATGGGAGGTTTCAAGAGTGACCATATGTCTTTCTTGACCTAGATCTATTGACTTATTCAACTGAAGTCCTAGGAAAGACGGCTGCCAGACAGAAGAACATGTGGCTAGATGTCTTCTAGGTAAACAGACCGGGATTTTCTGCCTTCACTCATGTTTGCACTAATTCAACAATAATTTATGACCATTACTTTACTGTTGGAGCATACTGTGTGGAGTCTCAGGTAAATTCCCGACTCTTGAGATATCACTCTTCTGGCCTTGAGAACAAAATTTTAATTTTTTTTATGGATCATGGTTTCTTCTTCATAAAGTTAGGTTAGTACTTTTTCAAATTAGTGATTTCATGTTTTTAAAATGAACAAAATTTTTTGTTGTTTTGTTTGAGAAATTTTAAAATAGGTAAGCACCAACAAATCAGAATTTGAACAAATACAGAAGTGCCCAAATTTTTTAGCTTTTTTTCTTTGTACTTATAATTTCTGATATAGCAAACCAGAGTAGAACTGCAATCTGCATTCTAATAGTATGATTTTCTAAAACTGAAGGTGTTAAATAGATAGAATGGCATTTTATATGAGTCTTTGAGGATGACTTTTTCACTCATCATTCTATTTTCTAGTGAAGCAGAGTTTGTGGACCCACTCCCCCCACCACACACACACACACTGTAAATCAATAGTATTCTGTTATGCGGATGTACCCAGCCTTTTTGAAGCATTACCTCTCTGAAAGACATTTCATTTGTTGATTATAAGAGGAATGTGCCCTCTTCAACTTTGTGTGGAAATAAGTTTTCTTTTCTCCAGTCAAATATCTAAGAAGATTAACCACCACAGACTACACGCATGCTTAAGGAACTGGTTCTGAATAAGGTCACTGTAGTGTGTTTCATAGCAATGGGGTGTGTAGTGTATGTCCCCTTCTTCCCCCCTTACACTGTATTTCTAAGCCGTTCTCATAAGAAGAGTGGAATTTTTGTTTCCATGCAACATATTTGTGGCTAATGATTTTTAATATCCTTCCATACAGTTAACCATTGTCCGTACATCCTACATGCAAGGGTCTGTTGAAGTCTGCTGCTCCATTTAAATTGTCTTTGTTTCTGTTGCTTTTTTAAATACACAAACTTTGTTTTTAGAGAAGTTTAGGGTTCATGCAGAGTTTCCATATCCCTCCTGTTGCAGAAAAAAAAAAAAAAAGCACAGGCACACGTATCCTCTCCAGGACATTCCTGCTACAATGATATGATTTTTATTATTCATGAATTTGACTGCTATGTTGTTATCAAAGTCTGATGTGTGCATTAGAGTTCACTCCCAGTGCTGAGGAACCTATAAATTTTAGGCAATTCATGTACAGCATATTCAGTATTAGCAAAGGTTTCATGACCCAAATAAATGCATGGTTCGTATTTTTCTCTCATGTTCCAACAACTTTTGAGAACTTATAATCAGTTTCTGAATCTGTGGGGTTTTTGTATTCTAGAATGCTAAATGCTTAGAATCATATAATATGTAGCTTTTTAGACTGGCTCTTTTATTTAGTAATATACAATTAAGATTTTTCCATATTATTTAATGTTTCTACAACTTACTTTTTCTTAAATTGTATACTGTAACTGACCAGTGTACAACACTCTATTATTTGCCTATTTTATATTTTAGGCAATTGTGAATAATGTAGCTAAAATACCATGTTCAGAGGTTTGTGTGTAGGTTAGTCTTCAGTCCATGTGGGTGATATAACTGAGGGCAGGCTCTTGTGAGTATTAGAGTAATTTACCAGCAAGAGGCCCAAACTGTTCCCCAAAGTTTAGAATAGAAAGAGAGTCCCTGTTGCTGTAATTTCTTGCCATCATTTTACTACCAAAGACTTAGAGTCTGGCCTTTCTATCACTGCTGTCATGCCTCTCTGCTGTACTCGTTTTTAGTTTCTGAACTTTCCTTAATGTTGTGTGCGCTTATTGGGTGTCTATCATCTTATTTTGGGCTCTTTGGATTTTTTCCACTTTAATCAGTTTATTTGGTTTCCTATTATTGAGTTATAAGAGTGCTTAGTAAACCCTTAGAATATTTCATTATATGTGCCTTGGAATACATTTTTTTCCCAGTCAGTACAAGACAATCTTATTTCCATGACAGCCCTTTTAACAAAGAGAAGTTATTGATTTCACTGAAGACACTCTATCAGTTTTTGTTATAGGCTTCATGGGTATGCTCTATGTGATTTTTTTCATTTCTGTAATTCACTAATATTTAATTCATATTCATTTTAATAATCACATTATTTTTTTCTGTTTTTAATATCAATGTGTTGTTTCCACATAATTTGATGAATATTTTTATATCCAAGGTTTCAGTTGTTAACAGTTGTATATGTGTATTTCATTTTGAGAAAACTAATGTTGGTTTCATGAAATAATTTGACATCTTTTTTTTCAATCATCTGTGTGGGATTATTTTACTTTGTATTACATTTTTTCGATGTTTGAGGGTATTCATCAGTAAATATTGAACCAGAAGATTTGTTCCTATCTATTTTGTTGTTGTTAATTTGTTATGAATGTTGTTTTAAATAAGATGCCAAGTTCTTTAATAGTACAAAGACAGTAGGATTCTACTTACTACTTTTTCATTCAAATCAATAATCTCTTCTAGCTTTAGCGCTATGTTAAGACAAACCAGGAAGATACAAGAGGCAGAAAGATGTGACAAACTCATCTCAGTTTAACTGTGATTCAAACCATCGTATTCTTCCCTGATATATTGCCCTTGTTTACTTTTCAGACCCCTCCAGCAGCTGGTCCAGGGCTTATTTCCAGAATGTTCTTAAAGGGACAGACATATTGGAGTATGGTAACTTGCTTTTTCCTGTACCTGCTCTCAAACTCACATTATACTAAAGAATAACATGATAATACATGAAAAAATTTTAGAGGTAATCCTGAAAAAGTTAACAATTGAATACAAGTTTTCATCAGGAATCATTACCATTATCCAACCTTCTCAGTGCTCACACATTAGAAGAGAGAAATCAAAAATTAAGACAATGAGGCATCAGTTACATATTATAAACAAAGAGAAGTCACCTACTGGACCATAAGAATATTGTTTCTGAGTGAATTTACTTTATGATTTGCATATACTCATGCGATTTTTCAGGCATTGCTCATGACATAAATTTTGAGCATTTAAACAGCTGCCCCTTAATTAAATCTATTAGTGGACTATAGAGTCATAGAGCAAGCTCCTGAGGAATTGTACTTTGTAAGAATTGTTGGCATTTCTTTTGAATATTAAACCAATGGTCATTTCATAATGTTCACTTTCTTTTATGCAGGGTGTGATTTTTTCATTCATGCTAATTAATACTTTAGTGGTATCATGATTGTCATCTTTACCACTTCTTTTTGGTTTGCAGCCAGTTAATCGGTATTCAAAAATGCCTTCTGCCGTTGGAGCACTGATGCAGTCATGTGAGGAAGAAAGAATCAGCAGAACTCTAACAAGCTGCTCTGTGGCAGACTGAGGCAATGCTGTCAGATAACATAAGAGAAAAACTTCACTTGTGGACAAGGAGACAGCAGGCATCTAGCCTCCCAGAAGTTAGGGGATGTGTCCACAGACTACTACATACAGAGAACCAACATCACACATAGTAAACATGTTTCCTGCGATACAAAACTTATAAGGGCAAATACGGAAACCCGGGAGTCCTGTGACATCATAGTTTCCTATTTTAATTAAAATTGTCAAAAACAGAACATTGTGATCTTGAGATGATTGGAGCCTCTTCGCTATATATAAGCAGCCAGTCTTCTCTTCTTTGCTTTAACCTCATGAGTTCTGAATAAACTGCAGCATGTTCAGGTAAAACTTTTTGTTAGTGCTGGCCTGATGATTCTCCACAGCTGCAGATGATGTGCCCGTGTAGAGGCTCTATAACCTCACACCTGTGCTGACAGGAATCACGCTGAAGACACTATGGAAGCAGCTGTAAAGCTCTGTCCACTCTGCTAACCTGGCATGAACTAAACTTCCACTTTTGCTTACCTTGCTGTTTCAGTTGATGTTCTGTATAATCTTGGATAATTAGAAATCTCTAATTTTATTTGAGTGAAAAGATTGTGTGTGTGTGTGTGTGTGTGTCTGCATGTACATGTGCACCCGTAGATTTTATTAGTGTTTATCCTAATTTATATATGGCTGTGTGAGTATATGCCAAATATGTGGGGTGCCTATCAATACAAGAAAATGATGTTGGATCCCTTTGAGTTGAAATGTCAGGCAATTTTGAGCTACCTTCAGTGTATTCTGAGACTGAGACAGGATGCTCTGAGGATGCAGTAAGCACTCGCAACCACTGAGTCAATGTCCCTACTTTGAAAGGACTTATTTCAATGTAAGATTATATCATTTGTCGAGGCCAGCCTGGTCTAGAAAGAGCTAGTGCCAGGACAGGAACCAAAAGCTACAGAGAAACCCTGTCTTGAAAAATCAAAAAAAAAAAAAAAGATTATATCATTTGTAGAGTTGGTTATAAAACAATTGTTAAATAGTCTTTGGCTTTTCTATTGAAAATAAATTCTTCTCTGTTACAATACATCCCCACTAGTTTTCCTACCCACCACTCCTCAAAGCTTCCCCCTTCTCACCTCCCCACCATATCCACTCCATCTCCATTTTCCTTTAGAAAAGAGCCTGCTTCCAAGAAACAGCAACTAACCATGACAAAACATAATAAAATAAGGTAAGGCAAAGATTTCTCGCAGCAACTCTGGAGGCTGTAAAGCTGGTGGCAAGTGCCTGCCTCTTAATCACATGCCCTGCGTTGAAGGCCGGATGAAGCATTTACCTAATTATTGTTTTGTCAGTAAAACTTTGGGAGTCAGATATCAGGGTAAAAACCTGGTTGATTTGAGAAGCAGCGGAAAAGTGACCAATGACCTCCTCTCTCTCTCTCCTTCCTTGATCCAAAAGGGTCAAGAGTCTTTCTAAGCTTTCTTACTACTTCTTGAGTCTTGCTATATGTCCTGAGTCCTCCAAAACCTCTATGCCTAATTTTGTTCAGCTAGTGGCTATCTCTGCCCTCTGATTAAAGGTAAACTTTATTGGTAGTCTTGGGAGTATGAGAGTGCAATTCTCCATAACAAAAGCCTGCATCACTCTTCTGAGTCCCATACAGAAGTTTCCCGAACACGATTAGAAATGATGTGGCAGTGATGAACTATCCAAACTTACGGCGACTTTAGGGAAGCTATTAGACAGTGCTGTGTTTTAGAGCTTTTCACAGTATTAATCTCTCTCACTCTATTTCTCCCTCTCTCTCTCTCTCTCTCTCTCTCTCTCTCTCTCTCTCTCTC
>NC_022022.1:48745086-48781586 GCF_000317375.1 Microtus ochrogaster | reverse complement strand
CTCTCTCTCTCTCTCTCTCTCTCTCTCTCTCTCTCTCACACACACACACACACACACACACACACACACACTAAGCACATTTTTAGATTGTGTATAAAGATTTAATTAAAAGATAAGTCTTTTTATTGTGATTTATATTTAGTGATATTCTAAATTAGTTAGTCTCATTCCTCATGTAGTAGTGCAGATTAATTTCAATCATTTCAAATATTTCTGCTCTCATTCACCGAGAAGGTCAGAAAACAGACTCACTCTGTTGCTGTTTTTCTCCTGCAGAGCTGTATAGAATTTATAATGTAATACATCTAGGTTCCACCATCACTCTGGTTCTTTTGCTTTTCTCTGCTTCAGGGTCACATACATTTTTATTATTTAGATTTCTGGGCTACACCCTTAGTAATTCAGTCACAGTGCCTTTTGGAGCTCAGACAAAGATGATGTAATACTAGACTGCCGGTTTCAGCCTCTGCGTGTTATCAATCCTTGGTAAGCCTTACCTGATATATAGTGAGTCTAGAAGCTGTCTATTGGAATCAGATTAAGAATATTAATCATATAGGAGCAAAACAATGTCTTCTGGCTATCCAGGACCACATTGAGAACTCATAAGCAACCATTTTAGCCTACACAATCTCCATGAGTGGTCGAGCCCATAAACCTAGCTCGGAGCCATAAGTGGGTATGAATATGTTCAAAATACTTTGCAAGCATCTTTGAAAATCTGAAAGAAGTATAAAAAAGTTTATAACTTTAAAGAGTATAACATAGAAAAATAGATTAAGGATTTTTGTAAATTGTACCTGAAAACTAATTTATTGTCTCAGTTATAATGCATGCAAAATTTGAAACTAGGAAACAGTGAAAATATTAAATCAGGGAACATCAATTCACTCTATTTATGCTTATCTACCAGACATAAATCATCTCCATTCTAAATTCTTACCACTGTTTTAGATAATTTGATGACAAATTTTATGATGTTAAAATTTTTGTCAAAATTTACAGATTAATATCTTGTTTGTTAATAGTTCAAAAACAAGGCTGGATTGTAATGGAGACCTGAGTAAAATATTTGACAGGCTTTGTAAAGTATACGCTAAATGTGCTGAAGAAGGGCAGCAGAATGGCCTGATGGGCACTGGCTCTTCATTGTTACCATCAGAAAGCAGAGAAATTTATAAAAGTCATGATTTGGGTTTTTATCTGCTTCTAAGTTTCTACGCCAGGATAATGTTTCAACTTTTAACTTGTCCATATCAGCTCACCTGTCCTTCACACCAGCTTTCTGAGTAGCATTCCTTTCTACTACCAAACCAGTGCAAATTTCTTCCTTTAAAGACTTTTCCTTACATTGTTTCCTGCATTTTTGAGATTATAATATAATTACATAATTTCTCCCTTCCTTCTCCTCCCGCCAAGTCTGCCTATATATTCATCCTTGCTCTTTTTCAGATCCATTGCCTTTTTTCCTTTTAGAAGAAGTATGAAGTCTATTTTTGTTAACTAGTAAACTCTCTTTTATAAGATTTTTATTTTTTACTGCCGTGGTAATACTTGTTTTTCCATTAGTTTAACAAAATCCATTATTTATATTTATAACTTTGTGATATTCACATCTCTAATTCTTACTTTGGATTTTTTTTTTTTGCTAAACCAATTAGTCAGATAGAGAATCATATCCCTGTGAATGATTTTCCTCAATGTGAAGTATTTCTGCCATAGATCATAATCTCATAGATATGGTAATACTTTTTTTTATTTTTTTAATTTTTTTTATTAATTTATTTATTTATTGAGGATTTCTGCCTCCTCCCCGCCACCGCCTCCCATTTCCCTCCCCCTCCCCCGATTAAGTCCCTCTCCCTCATCAGCTTGAAGAGCAATCAGGGTTCCCTGACCTGTGGGAAGTCCAAGGACCGCCCACCTCCATCCAGGTTTAGTAAGTTGAGCATCCAAACCACCCAGGTCCCCCCAAACCCAGCACGTGCAGTAGGATCAAAACCCATTGCCCTTGTTCTTGAGTTCTCTGTAGTCCTCATTGTCCGCTATGTTCAGCAAGTCCGGTTTTATCCCATGCTTTTTCAGACTCAGGCCAGCTGGCCTTGGTGAATTCCCGAAAGAACATCCCCATTGTCTCAGAATGTGGGTGTACCCCTCGCGGTCCTGAGTTCCTTGCTCGTGCTCCCCCTCCTTCTGCTCCTGATTTGGACCTTGAGATTTCTGTCCGGTGCTCCAATTTGGGTCTCTGTCTCCTTTCATCGCCTGATGAAGGTTAATATTCAGGGGGATGCCTATATGTTTGTCTTTGGATTCACCTTCTTATTTAGCTTCTCTAGGATTGCAAATTATAAGCTCACTGTCCTTTAATTATGGCTAGAAACCAAATATGAGTGAGTACATCCCATGTTCCTCTTTTTGGGTCTGGCTTACCTCACTCAGGATAGTGTTTTCTATTTCCATCCATTTGTACGCAAACTTCAAGAAGTTCTTGTTTTTTACTGCTGAGTAGTACTCTAATATGTATATATTCCATACTTTCTTCATCCATTCTTCTATTGAAGGGCATCTAGGTTGTTTCCAGGTTCTGGCTATTAATATGGTAATAATTTTAAATCATGGAAAAAATAATCATATTCAGTGAATTACTAAAATGTTTAATACATAATTTTAATGTCTATCCTATATACCTATAAAAACACAAAGGGACAGATTGGTGAAAATGAAAAACAGGTAAGTGCACACTTACCTATGCATTACCATCTATTTTGACAGGAAATGTTCTTTCTTTTCTAACAGTATTTTATTTTGATTGACATCTTGGCCTATTTTCTGCAGTCAGTATTTTTATTTACTACTCCTTCAAGTTGTGTTTGAGTGTTTCTTAGACCAATATATCCATTTAAATGATACTATGTTGTCTAGGTTATTTCCACAGACAAATTTCTCCAGAGGGGGGAAAAAAAGCTTTTTAACAAAACAAGTTGGGGACCATTGAAATAATGATCCACAATCTCTAGAAACCCTATAGGTCACTAAAGCCCGAATAGTACATGTTTAGCTATAGTTTATTTCCTTAAATGCATACTGCTTCAGCAAGTTTGTTACTATTACACTTTCTCGCATAACTGGGCCCTGAAAAGCAAACCAAGATTGCGGTGAAATCCAACTCAACAGAATTCAAACAGCTGAAGATCATATCCAAGTCCCAAGGAGCCAAACCACGTACATTTTCATCCGTGTGCTTTTGTGTCCTTATCTGCTACTATTACACCACAGAAAGAAAAAAAAAGAGTGCGCATTCTGCTGCCTTTGTTTTCTTTGAGCCCACTACTCTTGTCATGATTTTCATGGTTTCATGATTTGTTTTTATCTCGCCTTCTTATTTTCCATCTCAACCATGAAGATTACTAATGTCTGCGGAGACTTTGGAGTTGCTTTTAGAGAACAGTCTTCACAGTGGGAACTAAAAAGATCCTAAATATTGAAAAAGGAAATTACAAGACAGAAGGCATTCTGTCTTCAATTTCCAATTTTGAAAAGTAGGTGCTTATAGAAAAACTGAACTCAGTACATGCCTGGTAAAGGTTATTTCCTTTCCTCCAGTAAATATTTTGCAAATAAATGAACTATTGTGTATTTAAAACCACTCATAAATAATAGGACTTAAATTTATATATGTGTTGATAGTGGGACTTTTGCCTATCAATTGATAGAAGCAGTATTTGTGCCTGCAGTTGCAAAGCTTATGCTCTTGCCTTAGTTCCTCTTCACTTATTCAAATATTCTTTTTATGTAGAAAATACAGTAATGATATTTTTCTCTAGGAAAAAAATATGATCAAATCTGCAATGTGTATCTATCTACCGCTGATGATTTAACAGAAAAGATTAAACAAGATATTGCTTCTACAGTTCCATGAAAATTTCCAGCTAAAATTGGCAAAATTATCTCTGCCTATAAGGATTACATGCTATATTTACTCAATTACATGAAAACAAGACTGTTAAGTTTGAAAACCTTCTCAGCATCATTTTCAAATGTACCGTATTAAAGAAAAATCAATTCCCTTTCCAATATTTGTTGGCAAGATATTAGAGATATGAGATGATCAACTATTTGAAGACACATATAACATCATAATCAGCAGAACTTCATACAGTGTGCTCAGAATGATATGTTCTCTTAAAAATCTAGCTAATGACGTGTTAGGAGCTTTCATTCAGCATTTAAATTCTTATAAACGATAGCTTTCCCCAGGGATGCAGCAAGGTACACTACCTTATTTATTAAACATATTTTGGAGTACATATATATTTTAATATATAATTTTTGAACTGGGTGCAGTTTCAGGTTCTATAGATACAGACCCAAGGTAAACATCATTCTTGTCTTTAAATATATAATGATCTGTGCATATGTCCCTGTGTTATAACACTTGATTGACATGCTGGAGATCTTGTGTTCAATCCCCCAGAGGTAGGGTGGATTTTGAAATGTTATAATGCACCAAGAGGAAAAGATATAAAATGGTTGAGGAAAAAGTTAAAGATAATATGAAGGAGCTTCCTAGCTATTAAATGGGGACTAAAGAGAAAAAGAAATAGCCGAGGAATCAAAGAAGTTTCAGCTGTAGGGCAGCAGGTCGAGCCATTAGTGAAACGGTCTGAGAACCCGAGCTTCATCTCTGGATCCCACAAAGTGACAGAACTCCTGATTCCGGGTCACAGGAATGCCTGCACATATGTGCATGAGTTCCCCTAGAACAGCCCTGAAAACTATGAGTACATTCCCTAAGTTGTGAGGCTTAACAGAAGAGTAAAGGCAGAGCCCCAAGAAGAATGCAGGGAGAAAGAAGGAAATTGATTGCCTGGAGCTCAGGTGAGATTCTGAGGAGCAACCCAGGGGAGTTGTTTTTTGTTTTTTGTTTTGTTTTTTTCTGAAGGTAAAGGAGGGCTCAGTAGATCTTTGAGAATGGGAGGTCAATACAATCTGTATTTTAAGACTTACATTCTTCTACTGCCTGAAACAGAAAAAGACAAACAACTTTAAGGTTGATCCTTAGTTACTAAGATGAGCCAAATAAGGAGAACCTATTTGTTCCTTAGATAAGACAAATTGTAAATTCTGACCACCTTTTCTACAATAAATGATGGTGTCCAAATGAGAAATGTGTGGGAGGTCCTATTTCCTGATCAATGCACTGATAAATAGTACAATTTGGCACCAAATTTAAATGGCACAATTCCGTGGGATGCCTTTGTCTGAAACAATGTCTCTAGAAATTATGGGATATATACACACAGAGTAGTGATATAATTTTAAGAATTATAAGTAAACATGGAAATACAGAAACTTAAATACTTAGGAAAAATGTATTGATAGAAGGTTTGTGTCTTAGTTAGGGTTTCTGTTGGTGTGAAGAGATACCATGACTGTGGCAACTCTTATAAAGGAAAACATTTAATTGGGGCTGACTTACAGATTTAGTCCATTATCATCATAGTTGGAAACATAGTTGTTGTAGGAAACACGCAGGCAGATGTGTTGCTGGAAACGGAGCTGAGAGTTCTAATCGTGCCTCATCCTATGAACCTGGGGACCATTTTCATTCAGACTGCCACATGATGGGACATGCAATTAAATGATCAGTGATTAACAAAAAGCTAGAGGCTCTTTTGCTTGCCCTGTGCTCCTCACGTGCCTTTTACACATGGAGTTGCCTAAGCAATCTCCAGGCTGCAGAAAGCATTAACTGCATTCATGATTTGTAATTTAAAACTACAGTTGTGAGAAATTGCAGTTTATGCTCTTATGGCTCTATACCCATTGAGTTTGAGATTTACAAATATGCATTTAGTTTGAAGGCACAGTCATTGAATAAAATATATAATCTGTACTACTAAATGCAACAAAAATAAGAAAATTTAAAATATATGTGAAGTATTTCTCAAGAATATGGTGATTTAATCTTGGGCAATGCATATGACACAATTTTTTAATTTGCCAGTGTATATACAGAATTCCATGGTTATAAATTTTTTCAGGTAAAAAACAATGGGGAAACTACAAGTAATTATTTTGGAACAAAACATCATGCCCTACAAAACCCACTCACAGTCATGAAACATAAAACAAATCAACCTTTGAAGTTGTCGTTTTAAATGAAAATCTCTGAAACTTTATAGTTAGGGAATGTATTATAGCAGAGGCTTAGCATTTCTTCAAGCAAAAAAAGTCCTTCTAGAATTAGTCTGACATTCATGTAAAGAATGAGATCAATGGACAAGGTTAAAAACGATCACATCATCATCTGCCAGTCTATCTCAGAATAGCAAAACCACATTACTCTATCGTAGGAAAACTAATGATAAGCTGACCAAATCCCACTTCCAGGACAGGAACTGCCTTAGCATCAAGGCTTCCCAAGCTTGGTTGCTATTTCAATGCCCTTACAGGCAGCAGCTCTAGATCTCATTTTGTGAGGCTATTTTTAAAATACTACTGCAATTTAATTCCAAAGACATGAATGAATTTATCTGAAAACATCACACTAATGTGCACTCATCACCTAGAACCCCTCTTCCCCCACAAACTATTAACCCAGTTGAAGCACAAGATTTTCCAATTTTGGAATAATTTTGGCTTTTTTAACAAATTTATATTATCTGATTTGAGTTCTAATAACTTTGATTCATCAAATCACATTAGCATTGTATACTCCTTAGGAAATATTTCCCACTTGTTATTTATTTATGTTACCCTGAAACAGGGTATTAAAGCAGAAGGTCGACTAAAATACTGTCACTTTCCATAAAAGCTCATATTGTTGAATAAAGTTATGTGGCCAGCATTGATTGCATACTAACTTAGAGGTTTTCTGTGGAATGAATGTAATTTTTCCTCAGGTATAGAAGGTGGATACTATTATCATTGTTCAAGTTTAAACGTAAGCGTATGGAAATAGGGTAGACTTTAAACATGCCTTAAATTTCAGGTCTTAGAAAATGCTGAAAGAGCAGCATAAAACATGAAACATTATGTTTTCCACAACTACCCCCTACTTGTCAGGATTTTTGACACAGACCAGTTAACTAAATTTCACTGTACTTACATATCAGTTTAATATTATAGAAAACTTTGTCATCCCTTTCCAACATTTTCAAAATGCTGAGAACACACACACCCTCACGCCCAAGCACACATGCGAACACACACATACACACATATATTCTCTAAGGTTTACTTGTCTAGACAAACATAGCTTACACATTGACCCTGACATTGTGATTTCTTGTGAGATATGAAATCACATCCCATGACCTTTAAGAATGGCCAAGAGCTTAGGTCTTGAAAGTTTCCATTCTTTTCCCACATTGGAATTGTCTGAAAGCCTTTATTTTACTCAGGCCATAAAGCTGCTGTCTGTCACAGTATGCATGCACATTGTTCTGTCTTAACAGGCCTGGTCACGGCAACACACACAGAGTCTCATAACTCACATTTTTAAAATTCCATTATTTTCTTTTTTAGTCAAATGAAGGTAATTCAAACTACAAAGAAGTTTTCTGATTTATTTCAGGATCTAGTCTGCCTCCTTACTTATATCTGTACAAAAATATTCAAAAGCCAAGCTGACAGTGTATAAAACAATTTATCAAAAATAAACACATGGCCTGACCTGAACAGTGTCTACTTCCTATGAGTATAAAAGGAGCCACACAAGTTCCCTTCTTTCCTCATTAATGAAATAATCAAATAACTTTCCACTGCTCATTCTCCTGACCATAAATTTCAGAATATCTTTCAATTAACTGTCTTGTTTGCTCTATAGCCAGCCTTCTAAGTTTTTATTAGCATGTATTTTCCAACCATTTCAAACAGTAGGAATCTTTGTATCTTCCTTTATCTTTTGTTGTGATTTCACTGATCGATGCAATAGAAAAGCCCTTCAGCCCCTGTTCTTTACAAAAAGAAAGAAATTGTGTCCTTGCTGTACTTCTGGAGCAAAGCTCACCCAGCACAGCAATATGCTGCCTTGGAATGTCCATGCAGTCCATGACTTCACTGAGGACTAATTGCAAGCATCGCAATGTTTAGCATGTTCAGAAAATGTGCTATTGTATTTGCCATCTTGGAAATAATACCTTCAAAACTTGGTTGCCTTTTATTATTGTTTGTTTGGGATACTTTGCAGAAGGAGGAGTCCCTTTTTTCTGAGTAGATATTCTTCAATTTCTGATAACCAGTTACACATTTTCTCTCTCTCCCTGCTTGTATCTGCACTGTTTCTTCCTCTGCTACATCTAGGGACTTTTCTCTCAGTCTAGTCTACTATATTTTCCTCCTACATTTTTTTTTCTTGAGGAAATCTTAGCCAATACCAAGAAATACATTTGCTTCTTTTGTACTGTCAAAGATAGAAAATTTCCTATTTTTAGCTCCAAACTTTTCTGGGAAATGTGAACAATTTTGGCTAGCTACATATAGCAGAATCCCAGGAGAGATGAGGCATGGCAATTAGGACTTTTGAATCAAGTTTAGTCAAAGGACAACTTGGAATTCTGAACAAGACAGGATGCCACAGGACACTGTGCCAGACTTGAAAAGGAAAGAAAGAAGTCAAGGGAATTTGCATAAAGAGGTGATGGGAAGAGTTACAGGGACCTTACGTAGTCTTAGTTCAAAGAAGGGCAAGGTGGACACCAGAACTGTTAAGCTACAGAAAGGGAGGCAAGGAAATTTACACTTGAATTTCACTCTCTCCCTCCGGCTTCAGCCGAATCCTTTGTGTTAGCTACTATTAGAAAGGAAGAGAGTTGCTGGCTCCACTTTTGAAGCCATCTTCCCTAGGGGAGGGTACATGTGTGAATTAGTGTCCTACATGTGAAATGAGAAGCTTTCTGATAGCAGAAGATGAAGGAGAATGGAGTAGAGTGGCTACAGACCAGCATGAAACCTTCCTTTTTTTATTTTATTTTTCCCATGATTATTTATTTATTTTATTTTTTTAAAATTTATTTATTTATTAAAGATTTCTGTCTCTTCCCCGTCACCGCCTCCCATTTCCCTCCCCCTCCCCCAATCAAGTCCCCCTCCCTCGTCAGCCCAAAGAGCAATCAGGGTTCCCTGCCCTGTGGGAAGTCCAAGGAACCCCCACCTCCATCCAGGTCTCCTAAGGTGAGCATCCAAACTGCCTAGGCTCCCACAAAGCCAGTACATGCAGTAGGATCAAAAATCCATTGCCACTGTTCTTGAGTTCTCAGTAGTCCTCATTGTCTGCTATGTTCAGCGAGTCCGGTTTTATCCCAGGCTTTTTCAGATCCAGGCCAGCTGGTCTTGGTGAATTCCCAATAGAACATCCCCATTGTCTCAGTGTGTGGGTGTACCCCTCGCGGTCCTGGGTTCCTTGCTCGTGCTCTCTCTCCTTCTGCTCCTGATTTGGACCTTGAGATTTCTGTCCAGTGCTCCAATGTGGATCTCTGTCTCTGTCTCCTTTCATCGCCTGATGAAGGTTAATATTCAGGAGGATGCGTATATGTTTTTCTTTGGGTTCTCCTTATTTAGCTTCCCTAGGATCACTAATTATAGGCTCAATGTCCTTTGTTTATGGCTAGAAACCAAATATGAGTGAGTACATCCCATGTTTCTCTTTTTGGGTCTGGCTTACCTCACTCAGGATAGTGTTTTCTATTTCCATCCATTTGCATGCAAAATTCAAAAAGTCCTTGTTTTTTACTGCTGAGTAGTACTCATATATATATATATACATACATGTATATATATATGTATGTGTGTGTGTATATATATATATATATATATATATATATATATATATATATATATTCCATACTTTCTTCATCCATTCTTCCATTGAAGGGCATCCAGGCTGTTTCCAGGTTCTGGCTACTACAAAAAAATGCTGCTATGAACATAGTAGAGCATATACTTTTGTTGTATGATAGGGCATCTCTTGGGTATATTCCCAAGAGTGAAACCTTCATTTCTGACACAACAAATTAAAGGGACAATTTGGAGGATTCAAGGGATAATCAACATGATATTACATATTTTTAAAATGAAGTTAAAAGTTCTTAAAAGTTAAAGTTTAACTCTGAGGATTCATCTTGATACTCTTACTATAAGGTGAGCATTCTGGCTATTGATTGGAAACTGGGTTTCACAGAGAGCTGGTCCTGAAGTTGAAGGACCAGGGGTAAAGTTGGCAAGAATGCAGTGTAGATGGAGTTCTAATCGGTTATAAGCTATCCACAGCATGCCCAGATCAGTGTGCTGGGAATCAAACATGGGAAGTACAAGTTTGTGTTTTTAATAACGGACGCATCTCTCAGTCACAGATGGTATCTTTTTTTAGTATCTCAGATAAACAGCAAAACACGGCTGGTTTCTGAATCCCTACCTCATTTTTCTAATTGCTTTCCAGAAACCTTCTTTTGTACTGTGCCCATGCAATACTTTGTGAAGTATAAATGTGTCAAATAAGTTTGAGAAAGAACAGTCTTGAGATATTATTGAGAAAAAGAATTTCAGGCAGTCAAAAGTATGTTAAGTTTGGAATTGAAAGATTTTGAAGATACTTAGTAGCATCAGATAGACTCTAGCTTTAGATGACAAAGAAAATGGCCACATATTGGCTATCTATTGGTTCAAATGCATGAAGTAGTCAGAAATAAATTGTAAGGAGAACCAAAATCTATTTAAAATAAGTAGCAGTGTCTGAGAAATTGTCTCCAAATAGTAGACTGTATAACAGTTCACGATGTTGGTTGAAGCTGATACAAATCTGGGAAGAGAGATGGAATTAAGCAAAGGGAGAAATTCTAGTCAATACCACACTGAAGACCCCAGACCCAAAGATCGCTCCCATTCCCACGCCTGCCACCCGCTCCCAAGAAACACTTTTAAATTTAAAGCCTGAAATATGGGAAACCGCGAAGAACATGGCACTTGGAACTGCTAACGGTTCACGAAAGAAAGGAAAACAAACGTAAAACCACCCCAGTACGGTCATGAAAACCGAAGCAAACCCACGGAGAAACAGATGTTTCCCTTTTGCAGAACTTTGAGAGCAGCAGAACTTCGGTCAGGAAACATGCAGAACAGGCGCTAGAGCTCATTCAAAGTGGCTCTGAGAGTTGAAAGTCCTTAAAGGTCTGCACTCTGGTGAAAACAGAGACGTGGGTGTTGGCAGACTGCACATCGGGCTGCTGGCCAGCGAAGCTGAAGGGTATGACAGCGAAAGGGGCTGCCTAGATAATTCTTTGGCTGGACCACTGGCTGGAAGACGCGATTCTGAAAGAAGTCCACACAGGAATTCCATTTGGCCAAAGTTTGCTTTTTGGCAAGGCTGTGCAAGTCTTGTTGAATAAGCATTGAAGAATAAATTATGTATGCTTCAGAATAAAACTTTGGGGGGATAGAGAAAGAATCAGGCAGCCGATTCTACAGAGGCAGAAAGTTTTCAGACTGGCAAGAGACACTAAAAATTTGAAAAGAGAAAAAGAAAAGCTGTAATGTTCTTCCAAGGGTTATACAAAAAAAGAAAAAAAAAGAAAAGGAAAAAGAAAAAAGAAAAGAAAAGAAAGTTTGTTCACCTACTTAATCAATGCTTTGGAGAAGGAGACCAAAAATTGAAGATCACAGGTGCCCCTAAAATAAGAGTGTTGATTACTATCCAAAGAAAACATTTGTTGGCAATAGTTGTTGTTGTTGTTTTAAATTGAACTACTTAAAACAGATTTATAGTATTGAAGCAAAGTAGTTCTCCCATCCTAAATTTATACAACACAACACTGACATAAATTTGAAAGTATGGGCTTTTTCTACTTTCTGGTATCTCAAATCTTTTGAAAAATCATCTACATTTGGATTACTAGTATCAAATCATCTGAGAGGTTTTCAGTGTTTAATATCTAATCTGTGAACACCCAGCAGTTTTTAGCTTTGCAATACTCAGGTTGCCTAGAAGTGTTCACAGGACAACTTCGGGGTATCCACTGTCTCTCTACTCATGCAGCCTCTGTGTCCGAAGAGCTACGTGGGGCTCTGTCCCTGACAAGGTCACAGCAACTGTCACTCTGTTTTTCTTCTCATAATATTCAGTCATGACTGCTTGAGTCCCGTGAGAAAAATCGTCGGGGCAAACACAGATGGCCAGTTTAGTTGCCATTTCAGGTACACAGGGGGCTTTTCTCCTTTTGTATATGTGTCTGTGAGTGATTTAAACGCTGAACCCTAAGTATGTTATTCATCAAATTGAGCAGCAAATTTTTGGGAAGGTTTTATGAATTCAGGAGATCTCTGGTTGGATATTTTTTGCTATTAAGAATATTAATTCATTTGAACAAGGTCCAAGTCATAACAGAAAAGTTTGTTTTTCATAGAACACTGAGAAGGAAGTTCACATATAATCTCTTCCCTGGCCTGTGAACTTATTAGCTTCTAAAAATGCACTTTTTGATATGCCTTCCGGGGGGGGCATGCTGAGGGGGGAGCCACAAAGAAGATGCTCACCAACAATCATGAGGAAGAGACAAGAGGAAGAGCAGAGAAGGTCAGTGTACATTTTTAAATTAAGGGTATAAACTTGAATATTCTGCCAATTGCATACTCATGTAACCTTGGCTAATGATGCATTAAATAAAATAAGCTGTGACAATTACTGAGGATGATGTTTGGCATGTAATTGGTGTTAAAAAAAAATCCTGTCAATGACTTTACAGTGATAGATTTTTGAAACGAGACTTAAATCAGTTCTCTGTGTTCCATGAACAAGGTTCACAATATTAATGCTTTAAACTCGTGTCAGGAAAGAGACATTTGATTGGAATGCAACGGAAGAATCAAGGCACAAAATGTAATTATAATTTAAAAATTAAACAGGCGGCTGCTGTTCAGCCTTTCTAGAAAATGCTTAATCAAAAGGCAATTTTACCCAGTTACTTGAGGATATTTGACTTCCATGGATAATTGCCCAGTGTAAACTCTGAGGGCACGGATTTAAAGTCAGCGCTTTTGAACAACACTCCCACAGAGCACTGCGTCCTTCTCGAGCAATCCGTGTTTAGGGGAGTGAGACTGAACGACCACTAGTGTCAGAACTTGAAGATGTTGTCGATGAGAATATTTGACCTAAGCAGTAAGGGAAAAGATTTCCAAAAATGCTTAAGAGAAATTAGCAAAGAAATGTAACCTAGGCATTTTAAATGCCTTTTGGTTGGCTCAAGGAATATTCATTAAATGTCAGAATTTGTTGTGTGCGTTTCTACTGCTGGGATATGAATGATTGCATATTTTATGAGTGAGGTTCCTGGGCCTTTACAACATATATAGCAGAAACATCGCAGGTATAGTGAAGCAATAATCATAGAAATGAACGGATAAAATTATCAAGAAAGGAAAAAGTCCATTTTCAACAGGTAAAGTAAAAATATATAACTTTTAATGATTTCCAGTGTTAGGCTGTGATTGGCCCAATATTCTTACTATTTGCCTTGATAATTGAAGGCATAAACCATTCCTTAAAGTCCTAAATAGGTAGGCAATGTTTTGTTATCTTGCCTCATTGACAAAAGTTAATAATACAACAGACATCTAAACTCACAGAATAATTAAATTAAAAAATGTGGACTCGGAATTGTGTTTGTCAGTTAATTTTGGGACACTAGGTTTGTTAAGCATTAGCTTTTCTCACAGTTATTTATAACAGCTGAATATAGTATTAGAAATAAGGAAAATGTGGTGTTGACAGAGGCTTCTGTCCTGCCCGGTCCGGCAGTCATTCAGTCCCAAAGAAACACACAGAGGTCGACATTAATTATAAACTGGTCGGCCTATTTGCTCAGGCTTCTTATAAATTAATTCTCATATCTTAAATTAATTTGGGTTCTTCAGCTTTTCGTCACTGTGACAAAATGCTTGGAATACACACATTATAAGAATGAAAGAAGCTTTTGCTGACAGTTTCTGTGGTTGATGTCCATAATCTGTGAACACATGGTAAGGTATAACAACCTAGCAGGAAATGTGTGTGCGTCAGAAACGTTTCCTTCATGAAGGCTAAGAGCAAAAATAGCAAGATAAAGGAGCCAATGTCCCCCTCAATGCTAGCTGTATCTAGGGTGAATTAACTTTCTCCCACACTTCCCCATAATGCAGTGAACTTGCCTCCAAATCTTGGATGGTAACACAACAGCATATGAGCACCATGGCACAATTGACGCTCAAAGGATGACAAGCTTACATCTCCTCCATGGTGGAGATATTTCCGTGAAAGGGAAGCATACTGCTTCTCAGTAAGGGGGGTGTATTACGGTCTAATCTTTTATACTGGCATAAGAACCTCTTCACAGGATAAAGGGAATCCACACACAAAGCACCTGGAGGAGGTCTGCTCCATTCAGACAACGTAAGCACCATGTTATTATTATATTGACTTTTATTATCATGTTAAACAAGTCAATTCCCTTTGCAAAATATATGTGTCAAAGGATTAGCTTTGCAGTAGGAAAAAAAATCATCAAATAGAGATGAATGCTATGCGTTAAAATTAATACTAAGTTTCAGAGTAATTGATTCATTGATGAATTTTTCTTGTCTGTTTCAAACCAAATATTTTTTAGGAAAGGGAATTTATTTATTTATTTATTGAATTTTTAGAATATTTATTTATTTCCTTTTTAATTTTGTGTATGTATATGTCTGTCAAGAGTACATGAGTGCAGATGTTTATGGAGACCAGAGGTGCTAGATCCCCTGAAGATGGAGCTGCAGGTTATTGTGAGCCACCTGACGTGGGTGCTGAAAATTGAATTCAGGTCCTCTGAAAGAGCAGTACATGCTCGTAACCTTTGAGCCATATCTGCAACCCCTAAGAGATAAATATTTATACTCAAACTTACTACTATATTTTGATTTTAAAGGTCACCATTTTAGTCTATTACAGATATTCTTCATAATGTACATGAGTAGGAGTATGAACATGCAAGGGTAGAATAGTATAAAAAAGCTGAGTTGAATATTCATAAAGTAATGTCACAGGCATATGTAAATTAGCACTTAGAAGTAATAAAATGTTTTTTCAAGTCATCTTTTGAATTATTATTATTTTAAAAGAAAACAAACTATCTTTTTTTCATTTTATGTACCAATTCCAGTTCCCACTCCCTCTCTGCCTCCTATTCCCTCCACAACACCCTAAGGAAATGGAATTTAAAAAGGAGAGCTGATAATCTCTTTGACAAGCATATGCAATTAGAACTTGATGAACATTATCTTTTCTAATAGCAGCTATTTATTTGGAGGACACCAAGTTTACATCAGTTAATCTAGCATGACTGTAAGTTAAAAACTAGACCATTAAGGCAGTGTATAATGTCCCCGTATTTCTTTTTTTATATAAATTTATTTATTTATTAAAGATTTCTGCCTCCTCCCCGCCACCGCCTAGGAAGTTGGGATGTCCCCGTATTTCTAAACACAAAAGAATTAGAAATAATGAGCCGCTTTCCCAGGCTCACCCAGACCAACACCTCTGGCCACTGTTGTGTTACTATGCAATAGAGTGCCTCATCATCCTGTGTAGTTTCTTAATCAAATAAATTAAAAATGAACACAGTGGAAGCTTAATGATCCTACCTGCAGTAACTGCATTCTAAGAATTTGGGTGTCAATTATTCCAGTTGGCAGCAGAATACCCAAAGACCATGTTTCTTTTCTGTTTTACCTCTTTTCTAAATTGAAAAAAAGAAAGAAAGAGAAGGAAAAGAAAGGCTTCATTTAATATGAATTTCTTCTTCTCGGTTCTGTCCCTGGCTCTTCATCAAAGTATTAACTCTTAATCAAAATACTAAAATCAACCACTTCAGCTTGTCAGGAATCAAGGCTTGGTGAGAGGCAAAAAGGCATTGGAGAGATAGAGGTCAGCACTGTGACAGTGAGGAAGAAGTGGCAGGAGATGCAGCTAGTTTATCTAGTTAGTGCAATTCAATCCACACCAAATGCATATCCTACTAGAATGGGGATTTGCTATCAATGGTAGCCAGAAGAGAGGCGGGCTCATTAGGAAGAAAGGAGAAAGATAAGACGCAGAAAGCAATGTGATGGGAATTTTGAGTGAAAAAAGAAACAGCAATGGCTTTGCAGTTTTGAAAAGGTCTGGTTGTTTGCTTAATAATAACAAGCAGTAGAAAAGCAGATTTGCAACAAAAGTGCTTTATGTGGATAAAATCCACCGAGCTAAGTGTGCTTCAGATCCCCCCCAGCACAGACTCTCAAAGAGAAAACATTTTAATGCCACCGTTTCAAGTATACACAATGCCTTCTTTCACACAGAAGCTAGGCGCAATTGTAATAATTTAGTCTGTAACCTGCTTCACCTCCTGCATTATTATGTTGCTGGGATAGCATGGTGAGTGCTGGGCTAAGTGGGTGGGAACAGGGAGCTGGTTTTGAAAGAAAAGAAAAAAATGTATTCTGCAATGCAGATGGTTGGACTGTGTTATCTCAGGGACAAACTGTACCAAAAAGATGGAGTTTTGCAGGATTTCCCCATTCTTGAAATTTAGAAACAGAGTAACAGGAAATCTGAAACCATTGGATGCTGGCTCTCAACAGGTTGCCATCTTTATGTTTACCAGTCATGCTGGATGACCATGGAAAGTTCAGAAACCTTAGGATGATTTTATATGCTCAAATTCAGAAATAGTGCCATTTTTTAAAGTCTGATTCCACCAAATATAAAAGAAAAAGGAAAAGAAAACTCAGATTCAACATACATCATTATTTACAGAGAGAAAAAAATTCAGAGTTGTGAATTAATGTTGGGCAGTGACTACACACACCTTTAATTCCAGCACTTGAGAGGCAGAGGCAGGTGGATCTCTGTGAGTGTGTGGCCAGTCTAGTCTACAGAGTAAGTTCCGTGATAGCTACAATGGTTGCACTGAGAAAAGAAACCCTGTCTCAAGAAACAAACAAACAAACAACAAAAAGCAGCAACAACTGAACAATAAAAACAAAATATGATAATTGAGGTATTTTTTTATGTCACATGGTATATAATTGATAAATTGAAGATCTAGATTCAATATCATCTGATACATCAATCCAGCAGACAAGTTTTGTCCCATGACAGAAAATAATAAAATCCTGAGTGTGAGTGCAAAAAAAAAAAGTTATTTCAGTTTTGACAGTCATCTAGAAAGTAAAATGGGCAAGACACATAGCAGAAAAGAGGCCACGTGTGGTGATGTTAAAGCCATATAATTACAACCTGAACAGAAAGGACAATCAAGAGTGAAGGTGATAGCTAGCGTCAGTAAGATGGGAAGGAGAGTTTTCTCTGGAAGAAAGTTAAGAGAGGAAGTGAGAAGCCTCAGCTGGTAAAGTGTTTGTCACTCTGAGTCTAAACCAGTCACCTAGATAGAAGCAGAGTGTGGCCCCAGTACTGAAAAGATGGGAGCAGTAGGAACCCCCGGGGTTTTCTGGACAGCCACCTTTGCTGAGTTAATTGATGAGCTTCAGCTTCAGAGAGAGATTCTGCCTCCAAGAATAAGGTGGAGAAGTACAGAGGAAGATACCCAGCATTAACTTTCCACTTGCACATAAATGCATCCATGTGAGCAGATGTACCCTATATGTCTGTACACACGCACAGGCAAGCATCTCCTATCCCTCCTCACACATTAGGAGATATATGCGCAATGCAGAAAGCAAGGAAAAGAAAAGAAAAGAAATAAGGAAGGAAAGGAAAGAGATGAAGAAACAAAGGAATGCAGGAATAAACAAAAAGGAAAGGAAGAGAAACAAAGAGGAGGGGAGGATAAAAGGGAATAGAGAGGACGGAGAGGAGGGGCAAAAATATGAGAAAAACTGAACAGAACAATATGTAAGAAGCTATGAGACGGTCTGAGAAATCCATACCCTAGAGAGAGAGGATAAACTCTAACTAGACAGTCAGCTGGTGGGGACGTTTGTAGCATACCACTCAACAGCATCAAGGTTCAAATTAGGCATGGAAACAAAAGTGACTCTCATGTCACCACTAATGCCCTGGCCCCAAATGAGTTATTATATAATACTGAAGGATATAACTACAGGTCAACATTTTTCTCTATCACTGCTATTTCTACTCTGGTTAAAACGTGGCTCTCATTTGGATGCATTGTTTCAATAATAAATACATAAAGTCTTCAAACTACTATTTTAAGGCATCTCTTCCCTGTACCTGCATTCTCTTGTCAGCAAGATATCTCTTAAAAATTAAAATAATGCTAATTAAGGCACACACCCGCTAAGGCCCAATTTTCCAGTGTTGGAAACAAATTCTGACAGCTCTGACCCATAGTCCCTTCCTTGGATATGGAGGTCCTCTGAGTCCGTGTTAATCCAGGTTCACGGACTTTTTCCCCTCTTTTCAAAATTCCCAGGCATGTATCATCAACCTCACAGCCACGACGCTTAACATTTGGAGGGAGGTCCACAATAGAAGGCTTCTCCTTCCTGGCCTCTGCAGTCATTTCGCGGAATGAGAAAGCATTCCTCACACCAGACTATTGCACCTTTCTGTCAGTCTTTCAACAGCGGGCTTTGCTTTACACACATTATTAGTGCAAGGCAGACAGTGTGAGTGTTTAAGGAGGTTTTTTGTTTAGTTTATTGCATTTTCCTTTTCCATAAAATAATACCCATTTTTTATATAATTTCCATTACATAAAATAATAAATACCCACCATGATGCTTAACAAATGTTAATATAGGTCTCTTCTATGTAGTAAACCTTTTAAGCAATTTCCAGAATTTCTTCCTTTTTGTTGAATTGAAACAAAATTTTAAAAGACGTATATTGAAAGATAAAATTGTGATTGTGGATATCTGTATACATTACCATACACACACACTCACTTGTGTGTATTTATAATAATTTTTATTGCTTTAGCAGAAGCCTGGAAGCTGGAAATTATGTGAGCCATTTAAATCAAAAGGAAATAAAAGAAGACTGAAGTTGTTGATCCAATTGGGATTCTTATTAGAATTGCATTAAAATGACCAACAGAAGCAAGGCAGGACTACACACACAAAATTCAGATGACCTTTGATTCTTGTTTGAGTTCCTTGCTGCAGCGATACTGTGACCAAGCATTTATTCTACTTCAACTCCCAGGTCACAGGCAGCCATTGATGGTAAATCAGGGAAGGAATTCAGCAGGAACTAGGAACAGAAACTAAACTTGAAACAGATAAAATGGAGGAACACAACTTGCCACAGACATGTTCACAGCCCGATTTGATCTGGACAGTCCCTCAGGTGAGACTTCCTCTTCGGGTTACTCTAGGCACCAAACTGACAGTACAGCTAAGCAAGGCCCATATTCTTGGATAAGAGAACTTAGGTGGTTGCAAATTTTGATAATGCTCTAATTAACTTTGGTGGAGACTTCATTCTATCATTTTATATTATACAAAGTTAGGTTAAATGCAACCTGTACATAAAGGATGCTTACATTAAAGTAAACATAGTCAAACTGTAATAATAAGTTTTGTTAACAGAAAACTTTTTGAGCCAGTAGCTAACAAGAACACTCATGGCATATTTAATTTTCTGGGATCGAATCAGGAGCTTGTGTGTGTGTGTGTGTGTGTGTGTGTGTGTGTGTGTGTGTGTGTGTATTCATTGAGAACAAACTTCAACTGAAAAATTTTACAATTGTGAACGAATAATAATACAATTCACATCATTTCTACAAGAAAAATTAAAATATTTTAAGAATGCTTTAATGGTAACTAGAAATAGCTTTCTGAAAATAACTATACTCAACTCATGTAATATGTGTTATTCCTTTTCCCTTTGAGCAGTGTCCTTGAGCATTAGCTATCCATAAACTGTTCAACATATGGGGTGAATTTTAGAGAAAAATCCCTAGCACCTGGGCTGCAGTCACATTCAAAATGTCTTTTGCAAGTTCCCAGCTGGTAGAATATCTGCGCTCAAGGAATACGTGTTTCTAAGTTGGAGTGTTGTTTCTTGATCCAGACCACCCTCTCCCTCTCCTCTGCATCCATTCTCTTCCCTTCCTATGCTTCTCCAATCACACTAAAAGTGATTTAAGTGATAAGTTAAACGAAATGACTTTCTGTTTTAAATTTTCTAATCTCATTTCCAGTATTAAGTGTCAGGTGTCTGAAGGCTGTGTCTTTTTATATGTGGAATGGCAGCAATTATTTTATGTCACAATTAATGAACTAAACTTTTGCCTCTTTCAACATTTTATCTTCTGAATCATAAATGTCTTCTAGAATTTACTAATAAATTTAAATAATATGTTTAAAAATTGGGGATTTTCTAAGAACTCTAAATTCTGTGAGCAAAAACATACCCATATTTTCTTCATTCAGAATTAATTTTAAAAGGTAAAATAACTTGGTGAATTCCGCTGACACAGAACAAATAACACATATTCCATGACCAAAAAAACAAAACAAAAAAAAAAGTGTACACATTTCTGTTCTCAGGGTTACTAGGGTCGGTAGTTTCTATTTCAAATTATCTTTAAAGGTTTCTAAAAATTCCATCAATTGCCCTTTTCCCCTCTTCTCTTTCAACTTAGAGAACAACAACAAAAATGATTTTAAGTTTAATCGTCTTTTCCTCCTTAATTCATATGTTCCCAATTGCCTAACTACTATCTTGACAACCCATGTCACCAAAATCTGCTCCCTTCACTTAGATTCAATAAGCACATGAAAGATTTGTGATATTTTTGAATCATTGAAAAGAGTTTCTTTATGATAAAGCAGATAAATATGATTTCTTCCGGTAGTATACATTAGAAGCTGTGTCCTCTGTTCAGGAAGAGGAAGTGCTGGCTTAACATGGATCCTAGTGCCAGAGGGAATAGCCAGATGGAAGAGGAGACAGGGAACCATGTTTCTTTCCTTCTCAAGCCTTTCCATTCATGATGTCAGCCTTGTAGCCTGGGAGTAAATTGTGGAGCCTACCCTGCAGTATTCAGTTTATAATAGCTCAGTCTATTCCAACATGTGATTCTATTATCATCATTCTACTGAGTGTGAAATGCTCATTGCTGCCTTAACCTGCATAAATCCTAGATGCGTGCATGACCTTTGTCCTGCTCTCAAACACTACAGTTCCACGTTAAAGTCAAAGACGGGCCAGAAGGAAACTTGTCCTTCTCCTGGGGCAACGCTATGAAGTGCTTTCTTTTGCTGCCTCTGCCTTTCCTGGATTTTTCTACTTGTCAATCAAAGGATGATATTGTGCATCTCAGAGGAAGCGATGAAGGACTCAGTGCTCAGGGTTATGCGTAACTCTCCAGAACACATGCTGTTAAATCTGTGGAAATCATTTTCCTCAGTTAACATAAAAATTATCCAGTAATTGCAAATTTAATGCAGATTTGCTACAGTATGTCATCACAGAACACTCAATTTATTGTGAGACGCATTCATAGACCTCTTTAGCAAGGAGAAAAATCTGTCATTTGTTGAAAATAAAAAAGAAAGAAAAGAAAAGAATGCACCAAACACAAATAGCATTCTTTTCTGTCTTTGCATAAAAGGAGAACTTTCTTGGCCTCAGGAGGTTCTTAACATTAAAGGTGCTTGCCAGGTGACATGAGACGCACCCTGGCAGATTCCACTGGCCACTTGGAAGTCTTCACTGCCACCTGCAGACACACCTGCTGAGAGATTTTACTTGGAGATTCCTTGTGAATACAAAATCTATTGCCTAGATTAGTAAACTGAGCCCTTTGTTAATATGAAGCAGTTGCCCTGGGCAGGAATGAACTGTGCAGACAATTTCTCTTGTCAAGTTTTCTGAATTAATGAATGCATAAACAACAAATAAATTGTGTATTGGGGCATCATTTTCTTCATTAATTGACATTACAGTAGTAAAATTGCCTAGGCTGGAATTGACCTTAGAGTTAGTTGGATAAATAGCCAAGCCCAGGAAAAGAAAACAAAGAAAGAGAAAACAAACAAGCAAAAAAGCAACAGAAGAAAAGAAAGTAATTATCTCTGAAATCTCTCTCTCTCTCTCTCTCTCTCTCTCTCTCTCTCTCTGTGTGTGTGTGTGTGTGTATCAGTTTAGTTATTTCATTTGTTCCTTATCCATCCAATAGGCTTTCACACAGTCTATCTTTCTCCTATGACCAAAGTTTATTGTTCCTATATTTTCTATTACCAATATCTTGCAGATTTATTTGTGGGCCCGTCTCCCCTAAGCAGGAACATATTCCTTGCAATAGCAGCTTGAGACGTTTTGTAAGCATGTTAGGAGGTGCCAAACACTGTAGATATTCCAAAAGCTGCCCACAAATTCATGAGTATATAATACTTTAGATACTGATGAAGGTATTATTATTATTTTTTGTTTCTAATGTCTTAATGTCTAAGCCTTTGTGATACTTTGTACAGATTTGGTGAATAAAGCTAATCTTTTATTACAAAATTGGAATTTTCAGGAATTGTCTAAAACTCTAGGACTAAAGTTTAACTTAAGGGCATTGTAGCAATTTGAAATTATGATAGAATAAAAAGGTGGGGCATATTCTGACAAAGCTGAAATTGTGTTCTTTCCCATGGTTATCTACTGCCAGACTTTATGAACACTGGTTGAGAGAGTTTCTGTTTTCTTTTGCTAGCTTTGTTCTGTTCTTGGAAAACTACATGCATTGTGTGTTGATGGTCTTCCCCTCCCTCCTTCCCCTCCCTCCTTCCCCTCCCTCCTTCTCTGCCACTTTAGATCCACTCCTCTTCCCTACCCACACAACTCAGTGTCCTCTTTTATTCTCTGTTATTTTCCCCTCGAAAACTCACCCAGCTCCATTGATGCTGCTCATATATTGATAGATTAGGAGGTGGAAGCATACAGGCTTTCCAAAATCCCACAGGGTGTTTTCCTTTCTCATCTCAGGGGAGACATGAAATGGAAATGGTTTTCAGTTAAAGTCTTAGTCACAAAACTTTCAATTAAGCATCGTGTCATTAAACTTGTCTGATGAACCCTAAATCAATTTTCTGTCAATAAAACTTTTATCAATTTATCAAAATATAATCCTTATAAAAATCACACCTGTATATCTGGTTTAAAACCAATACTTTCCTTTTTTGCAGATTTTTCTGGGTACTGGTTCAGAATAAAGTTTTTATTTATTGTGCATGCTCAGATAAAAACTTGAGAAAGTTTTCAGTTGTAATTACGTTTGTAAGAAGAGTTACTTGCCAAAACAAGTTCAATAACTTGAATTCTTAACAAGTTATCCTATATCTTTGATACTAGGGAGTTATTTTTTATACTCTCTAGATTTTTATGAGGTAGAAAATAATGTAAACAAATTTGATATTTTAGATCTTGCTAATAGAAAGAGCCCCCTGATGTTGATAACTACAGATTGTAAAGGACATGAATGTAGTAAGGGCAATCTGGATGCAAGCATTCTTGTGCTGGATTTTCTGGTGTGCATCTTTTAATGGTCAGTGAGTTGTCCTTATTATCAAATTGTGTGAGGAATTTAGATCAAGGGCTCTCTTGCTTGGCTCCAATGACTAAAATAATCTCAACCCTGAGTCTCAATAGAAGAGCAGACATAAGCTGCAGTTAACAAAAGGAGAAAGCTGTAGTGTATTCTTCATACACACTCTGTCAACTCACTGTGCTCAGATCAGGGGATGCTTTTTCCAGTGTCTGAAGCATTGGAAACTTGAGATGGCTATGCTCAGGTCATCTATAAACAACCAGGACTCCATCGGCTCCCTATATAAAACCTGAGCATGCCAAGGAAGATTTGGTAGTCCTTAAAGACATCCCAATCTTCCTGTATTGTTGTTAGTCTATGAATAACATGTATCATTTTAATAGTTCTAGGTGAAATTATAATGTTTATACTTAAAAATGGTGTTATCCATTATTAGTGTCTTACTTAGCACCTTTATTGCTCTGAAGAAACACAATGATCACAAAATCTCATACTACTAATAAAGACATTTAACTGAGGTGGCTCTTTACATTTTCAGAGGTTCAATCCATTATCATCATGCTGGGCAGCATGGTCATGTACAGTCAGATGTATTGCTGGAGTAGTAGCTTAGAGTCATGCATATTGCAGGCAAAAGGAAGTTGACTGAGACACAGGGTGGTATACTGAGAATAGGAAACCTCAAAGCCTACCCTTACTGTGACATATATCTGCTAATAAGGCTCTATACACTCCAACAAAGTCATAGCTCCTAATAATGCCATCCCCTATGAGATTATAGGGCCAATTACATTTTAATACAACACTTACTACTCTAAAACAAAATTCACAATCTTATGTAATAATATTATAAGTCACACTATATGTCCTAATGTATATCCCTCCTGATACTTTACCCAATTCTTTAAATATTATTAATAAAATTGAGTAAAGAAGTAAGTATAGATGATTAGGAAAAATTTAGTGCCTTAGAAATGTGGGAATCTATTCATAAATCCAAGATTGTAAGTAAAGCTGATATATATTTGTTTTCTAAATTTGCTTTATATCATCAAAGGATAAAGATATTTTTCATTATTCATGAGGAGAAATAAAGTAATTTAATTTACTCTATTTAACACTATAAATACTGTAAACAGAGCACAAAGTTTAGAGTGTCTTGAATCATTCAAAATATCATGGTTTTTATTCAGTGTTAGTATAGAGACATTATTTCATTAGAAATTATTATTTAGACACAAAAACTTTAAACATTGTTTACTAGAGAATGAATATTTTGCCTGAAAGCACAGAACATTAGAATATTAAACTTACTGTGAGTTCAGCTATGACATTTTCTCACATAAGTGGATACTTGTGGTGAGTGAGAGCTTAGTATTAATGAGTTAGTGTAGGTTTTTTGACTAAATAAAGTCAGAGTCAAAAAGAATATCTGCTCATTTTCTGGCTGTTCCTTCAAGATTACAAGTGGAGAAGCTCTGGGCTACTCCTTTTCCTAGATGGAAAATATAATAAAACTCAGCTGGAGAGTATGTCTTTCCCAGGTGCCCCTAAGAAATTACTATAGGCTTTACTCATGGTGCCACACACTTGTATAGATCAAGTGGAAAAGCATTTCATTCCCCCAATCTCCTAAGTGATCAGAACAAATCCGAATAAGCTTCCCATAGGACAATTTGTGAATGATTCCCAAAAAGTGGGTATTAGATAGTTTGAACATGGAGAGCTGCAGCCCTTTTTTGACCTGCAGAAGAAACAGGGCTTAGAATGCATTCTAAATTCCCAAGAACCAGGTGAAAGATTGTATGTACTAAGAAATGAAACTTTATGAGCTGTGCAGTGAGAGTTGGTCATTCTGGAAATAACCCGGTGCATGCATTAGCTATTAAAAAGATAACTCAGGGCAAGAAAAATGAAGAGTAACAGGAGATATCCAAATAAGAAGCAGTTTATGTGGAGCTAGTGATGTAATTCAGTAAATAGAAAAAAAATTGTCTAGCATTTGTGAGACCTTTCTTGGTTCAATCCCTGGCGCTGAAAACAATAATGAGGAGGATAAGGTTGATTACCCATAGAAAACTTATCTGATATATGTGTGGTTACATTACTGTAGTAATGGAAAGGAAAGTGCTTCCCAAGTCAACACACCACAGAGATACTTGTACATTCATTGCTATGTCTTCACTGTTCTAAATAGTTCAGAAATGGGAACAGCTTAGATTCCCACTAATAGATGAATAGATAAAGAAAATGTAGTACAGAAAGAAGGGAATTCTATGCATACATAAACAACAAGGAAATGAGATTTGTTGAAAAACAGCTGTTATATAGGAAATCATTGTTATTTGAAATAACCTAAGTGAGGCAGAAATGATGTTTTTTCTCTTATATATAAACTCTATATATGTGAACTGTATCTATATATCGGTATCAAAGATAAATATTATATGATCATATCACATAAAATGATAGATGAGAATATATTGATTAGACTATTGTATAACATCAAGAAGGTAGGGGAGATACTTTAAGAAATAAGGGAGAAATCTCAGTGTGGAGGAAGTATGATCTACGCTGTATGAGAAAAGGTAATGAGCTATATGGCAGAACATAGATTAACACAAATGGGTTAAGTTATAAGAGCTAGCTGGAAACAAGCCTATGTTAAGGCCAAGCTTTCATAATTAGTAATAAGATTTTGTGTCATTATTTAGGAGCTGGTGATTCAAAGAAAAACCTGTTAAACATTATAAAGTAAAATTACTAAGTAGAGTGCAATTTTTAAAAAGTGAGCAACAGTTCACTTTTAATTTGTATTTCTCTTATATTATGGATGCTTATATCTTTATATTTATAACGGTGGAACATCCTTTATACACTCTTTTCCAGGAATTTTTGTGGAGGTTTGTGGTTTGTTTTGCTCTCCTTTTTGCCATTTTTCTCTTTTTATGTGTTTATTGACTTTTCAAACAAAGGTTTGTTTGCTGGCTTGATTATATTTATTTGTGAATATGTGTACAAACCTATTTGAGTGTATGTACAGGCCATGCATGCAGAAGCCTTATGAGACCAGAAAAGGGCATAAAACCAGTGCTGGATCTGGTGTGATAGATAGTTGTGAATAGCCATGTGGGCTCTAGAAACCAAACCCTAGTCTTCTGCAAGAACAATAAGTATTCTTAACTGACGTGTCTCCTACTAGTCTCCAAAGTTGTTGGTCTTTAAAAATGAGGTCTTATGAAACCTTCAATGACAGCCTCAAACTTACTGTAGAGATACAATTGCCCTTGAATCACTGACCTATCTTCTCATTCCTCCCATTATCCAGGACTCTGGGCAAGCACTATAATGCCCAAATTTTGCTGGATGTTTTTATCTTGCCTTTACAAACTGGTAGACTCATTTGCTTTTAAGCCTAATATGCGCCTGTTGAACCAAGTGATGAATATCTTGCCTCCATTTGTTATTTTCATTTTCACTTTACTCCTTGTTAGTGCAGATGGAAATCAGGACTCGACCAGGAATATATTCGCTGCAATCTCCCATTTCATTTTGTTGTAATAGTGACTGGTCATTCATTAGTTTAAATTCAAAGTAGATAGCCTTTGAATACTGAGCAGAAGCTATCTGAGCCAATGTACTGAGATACATTTATATAGGAGCCATAACATAGAATGTAGAGTCCTCTGAGGTTATATCGGGCTCTACTTCTGTAGTATCATATTTCTGTTTGACACATCTACACGTTCTGACCCTTGCTCCTCCTCCACCACAACATTAGAAGTGCCTGCAGACTCTATCTACTCAGGCATGAAATCACACAAACATTTCTTCAAATAATAAGCAACAATGATCTTAAAATTGTCTTTTCCCTTTTATTTATATTTTGCTAAGTATTATTTGCATTATAATGTGACTATTACAAAATATTTAATGGTTTTTATTTACATTGTAGCTTATGTTCATTGCAGTGTAGAAATAAAGCCTAATTTGTTTTGAATATCACAGAATATCATTGAATAACAAACATACCAACTAATGAGTTCATTAAGTGTTAAATTATTAGGTAATTGATATTTTGAATGCTTTATTTTATGGAGAAATCCTTAGAGAGTTGTTTATTGCTCATTTGGAGTACTTATTGACATTTGGAGAAATTAGCTGGAGGTTTTGGAAGGACCGATTTTATTATCATTTATCTAATTTAGTGTAAAGGAATATAGGCTCCCTCTGTCTGAAAATTCACCATGCTGCTTGTTTGCAAACACAGATTAGTTCAAGTAATGAGTTTGCTTGTGCTTTCATGACTTCATTTGTTTTTCCCCGACTTCCTTCTTTTTGTGATTTATATTTACATCTTTGATATACTCTGGCTTTGTTCTAGTATTTTGTAAAATCTCTAGTTTTAAATTGTTCTTTGCTCTGAATATTCAGACACCCTAAGTCCATTTGTTTAGGGAGCACATCTTTACACAAGTAGCTTGAGAGGGCTTTCCATCGGTTATAACAACCTTGAGTCGAACCATCTTCTAAGGATTAGCCATCGGTATGATTCTTACGTTCTTCTAATCCATATAATTCTTAGGGAATATTTATCATTATTTAACAGACAAATACAAACAAACATTTAGAACAGCTTTCTCCTTTCACCATATCTGTGATGGCCATTCTTGGTTGAATGTATCTGGAATGAGTTACAATCAAGAAACAGGACACACTTGTCTTCGATTTGAGGCAGGGAGACATCCTGCCTTTGATCTTGAGGGTCTTAAGGTGAAAAGGCACACTTTGAATTCAGACCACACCTTCTGTTGGAAGGGAAGGATAGGGATGAGAAAAGGTTTCAGTTGTTCCTTCTTTGCCTGTTTGCCACCTGCTTTTCAGCATATCCATTTTTTTCGCTGGCCTTGGGGCCTTCTCATTAATTCCAGCAACTAGAGAAGACCGGCTGAGATATCTAGCCTCATCAGACTGGGTAACTACTAGATTCTTGAACTTTCCACTCAAAGTGACACATTGTTGGCCTGCAGCCTGTAAGTCATTCCAACAAATTCCAACAGATAAATGGGAATATAGATATAGTCATTCTATAAGTTCTGTGACCCTACAGAACCCTGACTAACACAACATCTAAATTCCTAGTTAGTGACTACTTGTCTGATTTCCTCTTTGAAACTGTCTTTTGCTCTTCTATATAGCTCTTCAAAGCCTAATCAGTTCTGCATGGTCTCCACACCTCCAGCTCAGCACCGTTCCTCCCACTGCCTTCTGCATAACTCTGCGCAGCCTCTTCTCTGCAGCCAAACTCTGGACAATTGTATGCTACATTTTCAAGACCCAACCCATTCTACTAACACATGATATGTCATGTGGTTTTTCTCAGGCCAGGGAGGTCCCATAGACTGGCCAGTGAGTAGCACTTGGCCTTGCACATGGTTCTGAGTAGGTGAGGTGTTCAAGACAGAAAGTAAATAATTAGATGTCTAAACCTTGAGCCTTTAAGATAAATTAAGGCTGGAAGTATTTGAAAAATGTCAGTTACTGAGAAAGTTATGTATACTAAAGTTGCTTCAGTAAGGACAGAGGATAACTGGTTGGTGGACTAAACCTACAGCTGCTCAGGGCCAGATCCAGGGTTATGACTTGGCCCACCCAACATCTACCCTATCTATCTGCTGGAACATGTCAAGGAACCTGACCAACCACTTGACCCAAAATTACAAGATCTCAACAACACAGAGCAACCATGGCAACTCTTATAAAGAAAACATTTAATTGGGGTTGATTACTTATAATATCAGAGGTTCAATTCATTATCATCTAGTGGAGATCAGGGCAGCATACAGGCAGATATGGTGCTAGACCTGAAAGTACAGCTTTTCGGAGGCAACAGAAAGCTGAGACTCACTGGGAGGTATCCTGAGCATAGAAAAATCTCAAATCTGCTTCCACAGTGATATACTTCCTCCAACAAGGCCATACGCACTTCAACAAAGCCACGCCTCCTAATAGCGCTGATTTCTAAGATTATGAGGCCCAATTATGTTCAAAGAACCATACGGACATTTAGGTAGCAAATGCAATAGTGATCTATTTTTTTTATTTTTATTTTTATTTTTTTTTTTTTTTGATTTTTCGAGACAGGGTTTCTCTGTAGCTTTTGGTTCCTGTCCTGGAAGTAGCTCTTGTAGACCAGGCTGGCCTCAAACTCACAGAGATCTGCCTGCCTCTGCCTCCCGAGTGCTGGGATTAAAGGCGTGTGCCACCACCGCCCGGCTGCAATAGTGATCTAATTACTGAAAAATACAGAGATGCAGAGTAATTCTCAAAGACTACACAAGCATTCAGATTGTGTATGACAGTGCTTTCAAAGGCTTGAGTGAAGTTGCAAATTCTTTCTTAAGATTCATACTTACCCACAATTTCACTAACAGTTGTCCCTCTCCTCGTTGACAACACATCTTTTCTTTACATGGCTTTCCACTGATGACCTCCTAGTGAGCAGAGAGCAGATACTAGTAAATCTCTTCTGCTTCGACCAAGAGCCAGTACAAAGACTGCAGTAGTGGTCCTGTCTTTGAAAACTTACCACCTGAAATACTGTCCCTTCTCTTTCTCTTCTCTACATGCCCAGCTCACATGCCACTTCCTCAAATGTTTTCTACTAGCTAAGATCACAGCAAGGGCTTTAATTTTCATAAATTACATGTCTATCTATGTTTCAGTTTGTATTTGTTTATTTTAATTACATTTACTTATTCTGTGTGCACATGTGTGCAAATGCTTGGCCATGTACCTTGAGACAAAGTCCCAAAACTGATTTTGGGAATCAGTTATCTCCTTCAACCATGTGGGGCCAGGGGATGGAATACAGTTCATTATACGAGGTGATGAAGACCATTAATACCGAGTCATCTCCTTAGTCTTCCTGTTTGTTTTTGAGTAAATTTCTTTATCTCTTTTCATTCTTCTTACACCTCCATTTTGATCTCATTTTCTCCTCCTTTCCCTCTCCTTCTGCCTCCTCTTCCTCTTTTTCTTCTTTGTGTGTGTGTGTGTGTGTGTGTGTGTGTGTGTGTGTGTGTGCATGTATATGGGTGTGTGTCTATTTGTTTGTGCTATTCAGACAGGTTTTAAGCTCCTGAAAGTTAATATCTGAGACTTGTTTTGGAAATCCAATGCACTAATTGTATTAAATTTGATAGGTGTTTGCTACTTGCCTATATAAGCAAGGCTGGTATTGACAAAGGACAAGTACATTAAGTTAAGGTCTAAACTCCAAAACTCCTGGGAAGCTGACTCAGCACAGGGAAGTGTAAAACAAGATAAAATTTTAAAAATTAATGCCAAACAGGCATCAGTGGCTAAATTATTAGATAAGTTCACGTTTCTCCTCTAATAAACTATCATCTCTGATTCTCATTCATTCAATCCTCTTAATGCAACAACTCATCTCAATTTGTCTAGAAAATTTCTATAAGCCTGTTCTTTATAATATAATACAATTCAGTTTGGAGCATATTATTTGGCACTTAGTGCAATATAGCCTCTTTGACATTTCAAGCATCAAAACCAAAGAAAAACTAATGTCACTGCTATACAAATACAACATGTTCTACATAAGGCTTTCCCAATGAAAACTATTAAATACAGCTGTGGGAAAGAAAAGCTGATACTGCAAACTCCAAAGGTCAGTAGCTGGCCACAATTTAGTAAGGCAGTAAACAGTGCACAGCAAAGCTAAGATGCATAAATGAGCTGAGAATTTTTTCTCAAATGCAAATGCAACCACAGACAACACTTCTAGCATGTCGATTCACCATTTACAGTGTGGGGGAGTAAAATGAGAAAAGACAGTGAGGAGGAGGAGGTCTTGGAATTCTTCACCAAAGTTTCCTGCTCAGTGCAAGCTCCGTTCAAAGATGTTTCTCCAAGTGATCAGTTTACATGGTTGGTAACTGTCCCAAGCTTTCCTGTAGCTTCCATTAAGACATGTATGAACTGGAGCTATTTGTGACCTTCTTAGGGTAGTGGCAGGAAGCACCTCCAAAACAGTTTAGGAACATAGTAAAGGATGGTCCAGTGCATATTGGGAGATCGGGATGTCAAAAGCAACTCATGAACAAGAAGCAAAAATAATTGTTGAGTACAGATTGTATGACAGTCTGTGTCACCTTACTATGCTTTCCTGAGCACAGCTTTCTATCTACTTTAGTTTTACTCCTTGGTCCTCAAACAACTATCCCAGAACCCTATCCTGTGTTCCATTGTCCTTACACCCAAACATGAGCCCAGAGGAAAGCCTCCTCACGGTGATATTGCATGGCTCTTTATGATTATATCTTTCATGGAGTAAGGGATCCAAGGGCATACTTGTATCACAAAGAACTTAGGTTTGGTGACAACGTTGGCCAGATTGGTGGCAGAAATACCATGTCTATTTCCTTATAGCATCAAAAGGAATTTTAGTGTAGATGACAGTAATCTTTTTAATTTATGTGTTAATCTACAATTCCCTGAAATTCTAAGAAGATCCTAACTTGATATGATTTATTTTCAAACTAATAAAAAAAATGTGTCTCGTTTTTGTGACTGATAAATATTAAACCTGTCCTGGATCAAATATGCATACTCAACGTCTTCTAATTCATTCTTTCTGATTCTTTTATTTTTACCCTATCATTCTACCTGTTCCTTTAGTCTTCTTCTGTTTACTATATTATGTAAAATCCTATTCCTTTCCATTGTTTCAAAAATATCTCAGTTGATTCATCGTGTAGCTCCTATGTTTGATTAACTATGCCTTTAGATGTGAGAAATGATAAAAGAAACAGGCATGGCTGCAGTGTGGGAGAAACAGTGTTCAAAAACATAAAAGAGAATGATGTGATAGAAACAGATGGACAGAATAGTAATGTTTTGGATAACATACCCATGATGTGAAAAATAGTATCTGCAATTGTGTTATTCCCTCCTACATCTCCAACTGCATGCTGTTTGGCTACCTTTGAACATTCTGAGAGAGAGAAATAAGAACAAAATATTGGAGCATTCCAACATGCGCATCCTTGCCTGGCTTGTCAAATTGTACATACTTACTTTACAATTTATCACAGCTGGTTTCCCTGACCTGACTCCAGGCTACAAGATGCAAGAGCAGCGTGTTGCTATATCTTAGCATACTCACCTATAGAGATGTTCTGATAGCTTCTTTGAAAAAGCATATCATAGCCAAAGCAAACTATCTGGTAGGTTTTAACCACCAAGTGCTAAAGTAAGATTTATTTTGCCCATTTTTTTTAAATCTGGATAATTTGTTTTGTTCCACGTGTGTTTTTCTTTTCTGTATGTTTTGTTTGGCTAGATCACGATCTCCTGTGGAGTGGAGGCATAATTTACACTAGCTGGTAGAGTTCAACTACCAAGTGCTTATGCAAACAACTATAATATGCTTCAAATGTACATTCATTTGCTGTGAATATATTCCATTGTTATGTGTTATGTGTTAACCATCCAACATTAGACATTACACGGCACTGTACCGAAGTGAGTCCCACCAAAACCTTCAGTTCTCCAGAATATTTTTCTGTTCTTGGCAATATCCATGTGCAGGAAATAAGAACCAAAGGAATGCCAAGGCTGACATTGCTCCTATTATTTGTTGAAACTCAACCTCCATCTAGAGATGGAGATGCTGAAATATACATTGTTTATTTTTATTTTAATCAAACATTGCACAATAAACAAATGTGTGGCACATGTGAACGGATATAGGGAGTAAGACCAAGACTAAAAAACAGGCATCTATTTTCCTATGTTTGTTCTCTTTTATGTTTTTTGAGAAAGTAACATCAGGACTGAGTATTGAAAGGCAAACATGTTGCATGAAAATAATATTTCAAACAAGTTAGAGTAAATACCATGATCCCGAAGAGCTAAAGATAAAACATAATAGAAACCACTAACACTCATGAACTCAGGATTAAAAAGCTAGATGAAGCCAAAGCTAGTTATCACCATTAAGAGATACACTGAATATACAAAATTGGATATTAATTAGCTGTAAATAAAAATGAATTCAGGAAAATAGATCATCAGAAAACATACTTAAGCAAGGAGATCCAAGCTCAGAAAAAAATAACTCATGTTTTTCCTCATGTGTGATTCAAGTCTATAATGTATACATGTATATCTGTAAACCTGTGCAAGTGTGGGCACCTTACAACATTTAAAAAGGAAGCCAAGAGAAGTTAATATTAGGTGACGAGGAAGGGTAGGATGCAGATAAAAGGACACATGAATCATGAAAAAGGCATAAAGTCATTTTTTTCTAATTTGAACTCTATGATGTTCTTTCCTCTTTTGTGGTGGGTAAGTGCATACAATTTAATTCGTGCAGAAAGAGTAAAATTATAAGCGAGCACCATTGCTTCGAAATGGCGAGTGGAGCAGAAACCAAAAGTTTGCTGAGATGTAAAGTGCTTCAGTGGGCAAGTGTTTGATTGCCTTCCTTAATTAATCTGTGTGCTGTTTTTCTTAGTGTGCTCTTCAGAAGAATGTGATTGTAGTTGTTGTTCCTTTGTGGAACTACAGTTCCCAGCGTTCTCCTGGATACGGTCATATTCCCAGAAGCTTTTGTGTTCCCCGTTAAAAAGTAGGGGTTGCTAGGACCCCCCTCTCTCTCTCCCTCTCTCTCTCTCTCTCTCTCTCTCTCTCTCTCCCCCCCCCCCCCCCCCCCCCCCCCCCCCCCCCCCTCCCCCCCCCCCCCCCCCTCCCCCCCCCCCCCCCCCGCCTTAAGAACAACAGTAGTTACTATAAAAAGAATGCCCACACATTCGGTGCATATGCGTGTACACACGTGTGTCCACATGGAAGTGTGGACATGACACTGGAAGTGGGAAACCTGGAGAACTACTGTAGGAGTCTGACCATTCTTGGCATCTACCTTGTTTGAGACAGGGCCCCTTCACACACCACCGTGTTTGTCCCATCAGCTTTGAGGAACAGTCTTTTCTCAGACTCCCACATTGCACAGGCGGGCTGGAAATTATACAGATGCTACCATCCACATTTTTGGAGAATCAATCATATCACATGGCTTGTACATGCGAACAAAGTCACCTCACTATCTTACGTTTTTTTTTTTTTTGTTTTTATTTTTTTTGGCACTCATCGAAATGAAATTAAACATTTTAAAAAACATTGAGTCAATGGTTTCACATACACTGCAATACTGCTAGCATTATTGTAAAAGGAATTGAGGCTGAAATCTCCTAAAATAGACTTAAAGAAATGTGTAGGACCAAATCCAGGAGGAGTTCTGTAAATTCCCCCACATTAGACTTGATCTATCATACAGAAATACATTGACACTTAGTTTGCCCATTGTCGTGTTCAGCTGAGCATCTTGGCAGGCTCAGACCCATTCTTGCCTGACCTTTGACCTCCACAGCACTAACTCCTCGAAGCCCTCTGCCCATCTCTGTTGGTAACTACATCATATCTGTAGTGTTAGCAAATGAAGGAGGAAACACCTCAAGGTACTCTACTTGGCTTCAGTTCTAGAGAACAGGAAACCATGAATTGCATGCTGATGACTGAATTACAAAAAGCATAACTTTACATCTTCATACCTTGATTCTTCTTCAGATGATAAAGGTCATCACCTTTTGGAAGGAACCACAGGTACTGAGGGTAGCTGAGAGTGCTGGCCAGTGTCCTCTTTGATATGTTAATAACACACCTCCGTTAGCCATTTGTCCCTGGTTTCTGAGACCTAACACCAAGTAATGAGATTTTAGGTTTATGCAGTCACCTGGTTTATGCAGCCCTGGAACTAGAGCCTAGGACATCATGCACGCAAAGCAAGTCCTTTGCTTACTGAGCCACACCCACAGCCCCATTGTATGTGTTTGCTTCTTTGTTTTTGTTTTCTGAGACTAAGGGAGATATGGAATAGAAAAGAGGAAGTATTGACTGCTTAGTGGTGAAGATAAAACATAAGTAAATAGATCAGAAGTAAACATAGAAAGAGCTAAACCAATGGTAGTCATGGGTATGACGCCCCACCCACCTACCCAGACCTAGCTCTGCAGATAACAATGATGATCTTAGAAGTTTCCTTTTTGGAGGTAGTTAGAGTCTCCTATGGTCCAGCCACTGCTCCATGTTTCCTGGATAGTATGTTTAAGAACACCACAGATGATGACATCAGCTATTTGTACAACCTTTGTACGGTTGAGCATTTTCACCTCCTAAACTGACCTGGACCAGCAGGTCATTCTTCAGTGACAGGGTCCAAAGCAAGAGTACCAAGAGACGTGAAGATAAATAAGACAGGAAACCATGGTGTTTGTGTAGGGGGTGCATGAGCTGACAACTTGTATCCATAAAAGCTTATTAAATGCTATGTTTCAAACCCAGGACAAAAGGCTGAAGTTCCTATTTAATATATCAAAGCAGACCTGGTCTCCAGACATTTCAGTTACCCATACTTTCTGTAACATTGAACCCCTAGCTGCTGTCCCTGGTTCCCTCTCTCCCCACTCCCCTTCTCCCTACTTGGCCCAGTTCAGTCTGGTCATGAACACTCTGGACTCTTCCAGAAGTGTCTGCCTCTGGCTATGTTCCCCTTTTATCTAAAATAAACTTTCTCTTCCACTGTAAAAAAAAAAAAAAAAAGTCATTACCTTTTGCCGGGTGGTGGTGGCGCACGCCTTTAATCCCAGCACTCGGGAGGAGAAGCAGGCAGATCTCAGTGAGTTCTAGCCCAGCCTGGTCTACAAGAGTTAGTTCCAGGGCAGGCCCCAAAAACTACAGAGAAACCCTGTCTCGAAGAAAAAAACAAGTCATTATTGGAATTTTTTTAAATTTTATTCTCTTCCCTTCCCTTGTTCCTTCACTTTTCTTCTTATACATACCTAATGGAAAATGCCCTCTAATTTAACACAATTTCATTTTTCATTTCTTTTCCTTTTTTTT
>NC_022022.1:48740841-48744986 GCF_000317375.1 Microtus ochrogaster | reverse complement strand
TCTGTAGACCAGGCTGGTCTCGAACTGATAGAGATCTGCCTGCCTTTGCCTCCCAAGTGCTGGGATTAAAGGCGTGTGCCACCACCGCCCGGCTTACAATTTCATTTTTCACTCAGAATTGTGGATCATACCTGATCAAGTTTTGACAGCATGACTTTATTACAGCATTGGCCTGTGTTTGTGAGCTTGAAAAAAAAAATCCAGTTTCTGTATGATGGGGCAATTTACTTCTATAGACTATGGATTTGGGTCAGTGTGAAGGGAGGCTGGAAACAGCAGACCTTCTCAATCTAAATCCTTCCAGGTGGTTTCATTCATGCCATGGAAGCAATAGTCCACATTAAACACTGCTGATTTCATTCTGTTTTTGTACATCTTTTATATGAAGATGAGAAGTGGCAAAAAGCTGAAACAGACTTCTGTTGTTTTCTGGTTTCACTGAATGAAATATCACGAAGGACATTTTTCTCAGAATTAGGGCTATGTCTCTGCCAGTTAGACTGAAAAGTGGGAAAATACCCTGTTTCTTGACACCTATCATAACCTTTCTTTTATTCTAATTTAGCTGTTGCAATATAAGAAGGTTTTATTTTCTCATGATTTGTAAAAGCAAAAAGTTTCTTTTCCAAGCTGGGGTAAATTGATTTTGATGATAACTTAATTAACCTTTCCTCCATGATTTTATTTTGACCTTTGCTCAGTAAGTGTGACCCTTTGACTACCTCATTCATAATTAATTTTGTATTTGCCTTCCTTGTGGCTATATATTCTCAGTCCCTTTATTAAATTTTGTGAGTAGAATGTGTATTTGCCCTTAATGTGTCGGGTCTCAGTTCAGCATCAAAACCTGCCAGCTTTTCTCATCGTCATTCTCTTCATTCTCATTTTAGGTCTTCTTTTAATTCATTTTTATCATCATTAGGTTAAGAGTTCTTCCACAGAAATTGACCCTTTCAATAAGACACGAGACATAGTTATGCACACGAAAAAATGTCTAATGAACCAAAAGGTTTTAACTGACTCAATGATCTATGATGTTGAGCACTCTACAGCTACTTATGGATTTTAACTCTCAGAAGAATTCATACCTCATTATGTACTTTACCTAAGTTCTGTATTATCCCTACAAAAAACAGTGTTTTTAACTTCAATATTGTAACATTCTAATCTAGTCTTTTCTCATGAAAATGAAGAAATTAGGATATGGGGATTATTCATCTTTGTATTCCCAGACCCTAGCAATAAAATTATTACTCAAAGAATTGACAGATATGCTTGATTGACCAGCTACTATATTCCAGTTATCTAATAGTTTTCAAATTCTGTCATATCTTAGTTCATGGTAATTACATTTACCGGAGTAAAACACTTGTTTATCCAATTTGTGGGGACTTAGCTCTGTGGTAACAAGAATCTAGAATATGAGGGTCCCTGGACTCCATTCCTTGTATAATAAAGATATGGTCCATAATTTTGTTTATAACATGAATCAGGATAAATAAGATTATTTTAGTAGTTATTCAGAGTAAATAGCGATCAACTCAAAGAATAAAATTTGAAGAAACACAGGCTGTATTAGAGTAGGCAGTTGCCTGCTTTATCACAATGAGTTTTCAATGATAACTACTTTATTAAAAAGTATGAAGAAGAATTTTAATTTCTTGTAGCCCACTGCTTATCATGTCTCAAATACTTTGCATACATCATAAATGTATACAACTAGTGTAATTCATAGTCATCTCATACAGTCTTACAGGAAATAGTCAGTTCAGGCTCCACTCCCCTATTGCTAGGTGTCTTAGCTAGTAAGGTCACCCTAATTGACTTCCATGGCTTTAAGTTTCTACCTATATGGTGGTTTCTCAGGAAGTTGGGAATTGATCAACTCAAGATCCAGATATACCACTCCTGGGCATATTTCCAAAGGACACTTGCACAATTATTCTTTCATTTAAACAGAAAGTACAGATCAATGCCCTAAAGATAGATTTGTAATCATGAGACCTCTTTATCTGTTCTTCCCAGTGTGTATTGATTAAAGTTTATTCTGCTTTTTGAACTCATTCATCTCCTAAATGTGATCCTGGGAATAGGTAGTTAAACCCAGTTTGGGGGGCTACACGATTGGAGTATCAGGCTCTATAATTCCACAAATATAATTACAAAATCTTTAATTTTAAGATGTGGCAAATAAGGGGAAGGACATTTAGAAGTTCTGTGACAGCTTTGTAAAAACATTTCTCATTTTATGCATACAAATAAAATGTCTTTGAAAGAACATTGTCTACCTTAAAAAATAAAGTGACTAACTGTTAAAAATGGAAAGATCAGATTCCATTGCAAAGGTGAACAGGATATTCACTCCAACATGAGTACCAAGCAGGAAGAGGAATGAATATGAAGTGATTAAGAAAGAGCTAGACTCTGAGAGGTAATTGTGTGTAGATTCTAAGATTGCTGGCAAACTCTCATTTTAATCTAAAATAGCACACAACCATGGAAAACAAAGAGCCAGAAGACAGTAAAGATCAATGAGAAGTCTGAAAGTGCCATTCTTCTGCAATAATGCAAGCACTATGAATGGTGGCAGAGGGCAGACGCCAGAGATGACTGTTCCTGTACAACAGAAAATTTGCAATAGTGCAGGGTTTGCACCAGCTTTCTCATATCCAGTTCGTGTGTGTGTGTGTGTGTGTGTGTGTGTGTGTGTGTGTGTGTTTTATATACATGGGTGAATAAGCCTATGCATACTCATGATGGGCAGAGACTAAGACACTGGGTGTCTTTCTCTATCACTTTCCAGCTTATTGCCTTGAAATATGGTGACGTACTGGAACAAAAGCTCATACTTGACTGAGCTGGCTGTCGCTGGCTGGAAATGGCTGGTGAGCAAGCTCTTAGCATCTTTCTGTTTCCTATCCCAGTGTTGAAGGTACAGAGCATGCAGTAATGCATGAATTCCCACACTTTCAGGGAATTCAGATTCAAGTGTCTATACTTGGAGAGCAAACTCTCTCACCTATAGGGCCATACCCCTATCCCCTGAAACACAGTTCTTCTGTATTGAGGAAAGAGTCCAGATGACAACGTCTATTTTCTGGTGGTGACTCAATTCTTAGGGAATATCATCCCTTTTATCAGGCAATATGGTTGTCTGACATTTCCTCCATCAACCGATAACAAATAATGTGCTGTACTGTACAGTAAATTCTAACCTGTCTTTTTCTTAAGGTATGGATGGAGAGGATAGAGGCACAGTTTCCATCTTCCAAGGCTTACTACATATTTGCCAAGCAAGTCCAGAAAAGACTGTCAGTGTCCTTACAAGGCATGTACAGAAGCCAAAGATGCATTAAAGACTGTCGTCTCCCCATATCTTTATTTCATATTTATTACAGAAACATGAGATTCTATAGAACAATTGGTTTGTTTTCAGTCTTCCTGTAAATAGTGCACATCATGTGATTGCTGCTTAAAAGAAAGCACTAACACTTTGGAGTCTAGTTTACACACAGGCAAACTTTCAGAGAGATGCAGTATACTTATACATGTTCACAACTGGGTGTCTAATACTACAAAATCTCAGTATGTTCAAGAATCATCTGTTGTTCTGAAATTGAGCAAAGATTACTACTGTATCACCTTTAATAAACATGTATTAAAAGCATCCTGGATGAAAAATTAGTTTTCTTTTCATGTTCTTTTTCCTTTAAAACACACAGAATATTTCACAGTGGTAAATTTTCAGAGAGGAAATTATAATAAAATTATATTGGCTAGATTTTTTAAAGCAGTAATAACTTTACTGCTACATTTTTTATCTCAGGCTGTTCTAGGAAAAAGTATTACTATATGAACCCAGATTCAACATGTGACCACAATAATATATTTGTACTTTAAAGATATTTGTAAATATAGCAACCACATACACAGATATAGACAATATAGGCACAGATTTTAATGCATAGACACATAGTCTAAAGATGATAGATAGGTGGGTAGATAGATAAAGAGAGCTAGAGATAGAGAAAGAGAGAGGGAGAGAGGTGAATAGATAGATGATAGATAGATAGATAGATAGATAGATAGATAGATAGATAGATGATAGATAGATAGATAGATAGATAGATAGATAGATAGATAGA
>NC_022022.1:48735117-48740676 GCF_000317375.1 Microtus ochrogaster | reverse complement strand
TAGATGATAGATAGATAGATAGATAGATAGATAGATGATAGATAGATAGATAGATAGATAGATAGATAGATAGATAGATAGATAGATAGATTCTCAATGCTGTCACCAGGATCTTGGTCTGGAATTTACTGGTTTTCTGGTTTTTGAATTTCTGTATAAGAACTCAGAATATAGATAGAAAAGCAGAGGAAAATCACTGTTTATTGCAGAAGAGAACAGAGACCAAACATTCATAGTAGGAATGGACAATAGCCAAAATTATCTATAGCCATGATTTATATTTTAATCAGATTTTATAGTAATTATCTCTTAAATTTTATTGCCTATGTGTGTGTGTGTGTGTAAGTGAGTATAGCCCATGTGGTAGTTAGAGGGAAATCTTCCATGTTGGTCTTTGCTTTATGTCTTGGTTTAGGTAGAATCTCTGTATTGCCTCACTATGTATCCCTGGCACAGTTCTTTATTTTAGTACACAAGAGCTTGGAAACGTCAGGAGGTGCCTCTGATATGAGGGTCCTCACTTATTAAGAGTATGTCTCTGATGCAATGCTTTGTCCTGGGACATAAGAATCTGATTCTCCAATAGCAACCCTTAAAACTGTGATCTGTGCTTATAATCATGGTAATTTTTTTAATGAACAAAGAAGTAATATTTAAGAGTGAAATCTTCATATATACACATGTGTACGGCTCTATGTGTGATTCAGAAGTTGAAATGGTAGCTCACACATTCTTTAAGTGTGCTTAGTATTTCTGCCACCTTAATCTTCTTTGAATGAAATATTAACAAGGGTAAATGGAGAGGTGTTTGATTAAGTGCTTTATTTCCCCTATTGCCTGGTGTCACTGATTTTTAAAAATTATGTTAATATTTTGAATGGATGGATTAAGCAATATTAATATTATTAATGGAAAACTGCACAAGATAAGCAGAGTGGATACATACAAGTTGTTTAATGACCTTGCATTTAGGCATTCTATAGGTTAAAAAAATCTGTACAGTTTGTTTACCAAAAACGAGTTCTTTGTTTCTGTTTTTTTTTTTTTTTTCCGGTGGAAAGACACGACATCTACCAGCTACCAGTTAGTTAAATAAATCTCATTTAATCAATTATAGTGACTTTTGGGAGCACTCACCTATACAACATCCCTTCCCAACTGGCACCAACCTACATTCCCCCAACACAAACTCAGAGAATACAGAGAGACAGAGGGGCAAAGGGGAAGAAGGGGGGGGGAGAAAAAAAGAGAGACCACACCTATATTACCCCACACCCGAAGAATATTCTCCTACAATCTTCTAAATATACGTCGAGACATTTGAAAACATAGTTTGATGCAATAGAGAATGACCTTGATGGTAAATTTGATCTAACCGATTCTGTAATACTCTGTTATATAGCAAATGGCTCATGCTTAGACCACTGCTGGGCCACTCCCTAACTCTTGCATTTATGCTTCAACAACAAAATGCAAACAAATCACTCTTTTAATTTTGCATCCATACTCTCAGGAGAGGGCAGTGAGACAACAGGGTAGAAATGAAATTGTATGATGTGAACCACTGGTGGCAGGGAAGAGTATTGTCCAACTTTGTGTTTTCTTATTCTTAGTACCAATATTCTCCACACTACTTCCCCCAAGTAAACAACTGAAAAATATATGGAAAAATATATCTTTTTCAGGTACTCAGCAGCTTCCAAATGCATTCATAGATATTGTATAATAACCAACAGTCTATGGTTATGAACTATTGAGGTATAAATGGCAATTAAAACTCATGATCTGGAAAAGGAAAGAGCTCTCCATGTCTAAAGCCTGTGGAAGATATATATGAAAATAAAGTCCATAAATCACCTTGACCATCATTAGTTAGATTTTAGAAAGCACTGCACACTTTATAACTTAGTTTTTGTTGTTGCTGTCATCAACAGCAGTAAATAGTTATTTATCTCCTAAAAGTTAAGGTTTGTTCTTTCTTTAACAACTTGGAACTTTCTGTACTGTAATCTACATGAAAATGAAGGATCCTTTTCACCAACCTATCTCCTAAAGCTACCTTTTCATCAATACAATGGGTAGGGGTGATTGTGTGAGACTAGGAAAGAAGAAGAAAGGCCAAAAGAGTGAAATAAACTGATAAATGCTTCTTAAAGTATAGAAAATTTCTGCATGAATGAAATATGCATCATTTTTTTTAATGACAAGTGTTCTTTATTTTATTCAGAAACAAAATTCTGATGCTGCCCCTCACTGTAACTGCATCCTGTTTCTCTCTGGCCTGCATCATTCCATGCAGCAGCTCCTTCAAATAAATGCTATAATGACAGTATTTTTTGAACAGGTCGTGTTGCACTTCCTAAAGAGAATGGCGGGCAGCTGACTCTGTTGCTTTGGGATCACCTTAGGGGAATAAATTCTTCAAAGGGATCTGTTGGCTTTGGAAGCCTGTTCTCTTCTCCCCATGTGTTTGCATGCCTTGGAATAATCTCTTCTCCAAGCTGGCTGCATCCAGGAACTAGCTGTGCCTTTGATAATCACTCACCTTGCTGCTGTTCAGCTTCAGCAGAGAAAACCACTGTGGAAAATAGCTCCAGAAGGTTGGCACGAGCCATACAGTGCATTTGCCACACAGCAGACGCTTCTTAATTGTAAACTTTCAGCTGGCTTCTATGAAGTTTATCATAAGAAGATAAAATGAATACGATATGCACTTGATAGTTTTTCTTAAAAATATTAATATGTGAGTGAAGTTAGCAAACTTTTCCAGTTTGGTGCTAGCTTTGCCTGGTGTGTCACTAGTGTGAGCTGGCCTGCAAGTTCCAGTTGGCACTAGAATTGGGCAGGACAGCTGTTCCCATTTCTTCCCCTGAAGGGGTCCCATGCTTTTCCTGGCAAAGAGTTGAAACTTGGCTGACAAAAACAATCTCCAAATCACCAAACAAAAAGGACAAAAAAATCCAGAAACAGCCAAGAAAACAGAAATACTGCCAAATAACTAAAGATTCATGTCAAAAACCAAGTTAGTGAACAATAGAAAGTTGACATTGTAAAACGAAGGTTTATACTTGAAATGAAATTGATAGTTTTCATAGAAATCTGCGGATTAATCAATAATGATAAATTAGCAAACAATCAACACGTTTCACCTTTGATTATTGTGTTCATTCAGCTGCCAGTTTTAAAGATGCCTAAAATGTGTTCACTCTGCTTAGGCTTTGAGATTAATAAAAGACGGACTTGCAATTAACACAGTCTTTCACTTTTCAAGTAATTAATAACCTCATATGTAGACCTTTGATTAATTAATAACCTCTCAGACCTTTGATTATTTCACGGGACCTATCACTAGAAAAGAATATCTATTAACCTGAAAGACTTGTGTAATTAAGTAGCAAAGGCTGCTCGATGGGAGGGCATATTGTGTCATCCTATTTGTATACCCTTATATAAGAAATCAAAATACATATTGAATGAAATGATTCACTGAAATTACAGATTATAATTTCACTATGTGTGTCAAATTCTTGTAATATATAAAGTGGTAGTTGCCATCATTATTGAATTCAGTATTTAAAGATAAATAACTCTTTCTTTAATGTTGGTTTCTCATCAGAAAAAGACATAATAAAATTCTCCAATAAAAAAATTCCTTATATGATTCTTTAAAAGTAGAAGTTAAATATCTGGAAGCTTTAATTTAAACAGCATATGATTTAGTTAAAATAAGGACTCAAAATGTATGGATTGATCATTCATTGATTAACAACACCTGTTGCTATTACCAAGGATCCAAGTGGAGATCTCAGCACCCACAATGGACAGTTTACAGTTGCCTGAAACTCAAGCTTCTGAGTATCACATGCCTTTTCCAACATTTGCACCCAATAGGGCATATGCCCCATACAGATAAACACACACACACACACACACACACACACACACACACACAATTAAAATTAAAGAAAAATTTTAAGAAATGCTGTTTGCATATATGCATTTTTGTTTTACTTTATTTTACTCATTTTATATTTGCTTGGTAAGACTGAAGACCTATACAGGCTGAGCCTCTGAGTTTCATTTACCTTTTTTTAAAACCCCAACATCATGTTTTTATTATTTATTTGGGAATTTTGTACAACGCACCTTGATCATCACACTTACTTCCCATTTTTCCCATGTAACCTCCCCCCAAAATAAAAACAAGCAACCAAAACAACAACAACAACAAAAAGCTCCAGTTTTAATTTCTATTACTCATGTCCTCATTTGAGCATGGTCAAACTCCCAGTGGCCAGTCCATTAAGGAAAACTGAGCCCTTCTCTACGCCCCAAAAACCATCAACTGTGGAGAGATGTGTTCTGTGTTGCTCCAGGAGGCCATGTTGATGTTGGTGATTCATGCTTCTGTTGGGGACCAGATTATTACCCATGACACAAACTCCAGCAAGAAACCATGTGATCTTCTGTGATCCAGCTGTTACTCATAGGAGTTGCTGCCTCCTATGAGTAAGGAAGCTTCTTTTGCAGTGGTACTGATGACTACAGACTCATAACTGAGAATGAGAGACATTGAACGCTCCTCTAACAGTTCACCCCACACCAAAAAAAAAAAAAAAATTACAGACAGGAAGCTATTGAAGAGAGTCCTAAAACTATGAGAACTATGTATTTATTTATATGCACAAATATTATTTGCATCTAATTTTAGATGGTTGATCAAAATACATTGTGATCATGTTAGCATATTTTTATGTAAAAGCTTTTTGTATATAGCACTTTATTAACTTTAGAATCACAGTTCTGAGACAATAAGAAATTCAACACACACATAATCACATAATTATTGTTTTGAACTGGTACAGCAAATAAACACCTTCTCTCCAGTCCTAAGTCTGTATTTGTAGGTAACTGTGGTTATGCTATCATTCAGGTAGAAAATAGAGACGTATTATGAATGAAAGAAAAACGAAGACCTAGCTTTGATATATGATTAAAAACTGTCCCATTCAGAACAGTATTGTACATCATAAACAAAAGGGGCACTTTAAAGAATGGTATACTTTTTTATACTCAAAGTAATAGAGCATTTATTTTATACTCCTTTTATATTTATGAACTATAAGAAAATGTGTAACATTTGAATGGCACCAGTTAAACACAAAATTTGTCAATGAGTAAAATTCAGTGGTCCAAGTTGCACTGATAAAATTTTATTGGATATAAACACATTTGATTACAAAATTTCTGCTCAAAGCAAAAATAAAACAAAATGGAACTCAAACACTTCTCTATACATTTTTGTTATATATGAAAGGGGAAAAAAGGAGGCTGGGGCTAAATGATTTGGCAGTATTAGCCTACAAATAATGACAGGAAATATGGCTGAATGTTATTTTTACACTTTCTTCTCTTTTACTTGACTTTATACTTAAATATCATATTAATAGTTAAAAATTCTTTTACAAGCCGGGCGATGGTGGCGCACGCCTTTAATCCCAGCACTCGGGAGGCAGAGGCAGGCGGATCTCTGTGAGTTCAAGGCCAGCCTGGTCTACA
>NC_022022.1:48717258-48735017 GCF_000317375.1 Microtus ochrogaster | reverse complement strand
AAAAAAAAAAAAATTCTTATACAATTTATACTAGTTTGTCTCTAAACAAAAATATGCACAACATGATACAAACAGACTTGTTTAATTTTCTTCTGTTAATAGCATATGTCTTTAAATGACTTTAGAGTTCTGTGAACATCAATTATACTCAAACTGGAAGAAATATGGTTTTTGGATTTTCTGCAAATATTTGAAGATAAACCATGGAAGTAGCTCTTCGGGCCTGTTTCACACCCGTGTCAAATGCTTCTTTAGCATGACAGTTCTGCAAATGCAACTCTTACATATTTAAAGTAATATACTGACCTGATGTTTTGTTGTTGTTGTTTCAGCCAAATAGGGGCAGTTGATCTTCAGAACCTATCAATAATTCCATTCAGCATCACTCGCGAGTGAGGAAGCCTGATGCTTGATCAGTTCACCTTCTATTCATATACTCAGTGTCAATTAGAATCCCTTTTGTTTGAAATTAAAACTTTCTTAATTAACCTTTTTCTTTTTTAATGAAATCACATCAGTTTCCTAATAAAAATTATTCCCCTAAGTTTCTATGCCTCCATCTTAGAGTATAGACAGAATGAAGCTGAGCTCTAAAATGAATCCAAATCACGTATTACCCGAGATGAAGTTTGCATTTGGCATCTACTATGTGATTAGTAAAGTGTGATCGCTGCACCCGAACATGGGAGCAGTATGTGGTCATTGTGAGCATCAGGGTCCAGTCGAGCATTTGTCCTCTTCAAGTGCTATTTAATCCTCCCCAGAGTCACATAGAGGATCTCCCCAAACTTACTTTTATTTCTCAGTAATATGACTTAACTCTTAATGCGTTTAAAGGGACATCTCTACATATTATATGTGTATGTATTCACTAATTATTAGAGCATAATAAGGTAATCATGATCTTTTATCTAAAAAAGCTAGAACACTTCACGTCTCATTTTTAGTTAGCCTCTCAGGGACATTGTCTCATAAACTGCTCTAGAATCTCATGTGTAGTCTGATACGCAGTGGAGGAGCACAGACCCTGCATGGTGATGGCAAGAAAACCTCTGGCCCCTTTACATGTTATTGTTTCACTTTACGTTTATTTATTTTCAAAAATAAAACATTTATAACCCTCTTCATATGAATGGATGAAGCTTTCTTTATGTAAAAGAAGCTGAGCATAATGTTAAGCAAATAATATTTGTTTCAAAAACTATTATTTGTTAATAAAAATATGCACGTTTGTTCAAAATAGGAGGACTTACAAACTATTTAGACATTGAGGAAGTAAGAAAGATCGTTTAGAAAAGAACATAAGCACTTAACATAACATAAAATATATGCCACATCATAAATATTTGAATATTGGCTCTTTTACACAATCCTGCAGGCCCTGCTGATATGAGCATATCAGGAGGTGTTTAGTAACTGATTGTGAAGCTAAGCTGAAATTTCACTACTGTGCACTGAAAACTTGTAGCACATAATTAGTTGAATAAACAAAATGTTCACTATATTTATTTGGTGCAAATTACAGCAGGCAATGGAACAAGTAGATCTGAATATATATCTAAATCAATTTGTTCTCTTTATTCTTATAGTACACAGAAAAAAAAAGTCCTCAGTCTTCACAGAACTCATGACTTAGGGGACAGAGAGTGGTTTTGGGGACTCACTGCAGCACTGTCTGTAAAAGACAGCCGGGCTCCCTGCTCTTCAATGCATAGCGCTAGTTGGTTAATGTATTACTTGGATCAAGTAACTGCAGAGTTGTACCTGTTACTCTGTAATTTCTTTCTTTCTCCAAATGCCAGATGAAGGAGAGAGTTTCAGTCTCTCAGGGAGAAAACAGAAGGAGTTATCTTTTCTGTCACCAAATTGTTTTTCTCCATTATTATTTCATTATTATTTCACTTCATAGAACTACAAAAGAATAAATGAGTAAGGGAATTTTAAATTGCTAGTTACATTTCCCTTACACTTAACCTTCACAGATTTCCACAGAACCAATTAATTAGCCCAGTTTATGATTGAAATCTTCATGCTGAGTTCTCACCTAAGTACACTTTAAACTGTGATTCTCTCACCAGCAGACTAGGCTGTTCCTGGCCTATGTCTTAGGAATATAACAGCATAGAAACAAAGGTAAATGAACCTTTTATTATCTTACTTTAGTTAATAATCTATCATGCTCTTATGTATTTCAGGTTACTTTGAAATTCACTGTATAGCCCAGGATGACCATGGAATTCTGATTCTCTCCATCCTTGTCAGGAATTACACACTGAGACAATGGGAGGCGGTGGCGGGGAGGAGGCAGAAATCTTTAATTAATTAATTAATTAATAAGAACTATCGGGAACTCACCAAGGCCACCTGGCCTGGGTCTGAAAAAGCCTGGGATAAAACTGGACTCACTGAACATAGCGGACAATGAGTACTACTGAGAACTCAAGAACAATGGCAATGGGTTTTTGATCCTACTGCACATACTGGCTTTGTGGGAGCCTAGGCAGTTTGGATGCTCACCTTAATAGACCTGGATGGAGGTGGGTGGTCCTTGGACTTCCCACAGGGCAGGGAACCCTGATTGCTCTTTGGGCTGACGAGGGAGGGGGACTTGATTGGGGGAAGGGGAAGGAAATGGGAGGTGGCAGAGGGGAAGAGATCTGTTAGCTTCCTCCTAAGTATTTCAGGATAAATTATTATGATGAAAAACAACTCATGGGGAAAACAAAGATTATTTTGCTTATGGCTCCAGAGGGAGAAGAGTTCTCATCATAGTGGGGAAACATGGAAGCCAGAAGATGTCACAGTGCAAGGAGCATTAATTTGAGAGCTCACATCTGAAACCACAAAGACAAAAGAAAGGGTGTGAACTGAAGATGGGTTAATGTTATAAAACCTCCAAATCCATGTCTGCTATTGTACTTCCTCCAGCAAGTACATACCTCCCAAATCTCCCAAAATAATGCCACCAACTGGGGACCAGATAATTCAGAGTATTTGAGCTTTTGGGAGCAGATTTCTTCCTCAAGTCAATACTGTATCTTTTACTTGAATTGAATGTTGTAGAGCATTGAACATCTGTTCATGTAGAGAATGAGAGGAACGCTTAAATTGGCTTTTATATGAACTGGGAATGACTACTGTTTATTTGTTTTGAGGGGAGATGTAGAACACCTGTGAGGAGTACTTAATTTTAACCACAGCTGTGCAAATGAAACAATCCAAAATTGGTGCAAAATGCAGTGTTTCGTTTAGTTTAGATAATTGAGAAACTGTTTTCTCTATCTGCCACTCTGTGCGGCACCGAAGCAGAGCAGGTAAGGAAGTGTCCACAGGCACGTTTCTGTGGCATGAAATATTCTGAGAGAGTAGTCTGTGTGTTTTGAAACAAAACAGAATTATTTCCTCAACATGCCTGTACTGCACCAGTCAGAAAACAGCAGAGAAGATTCAGCAGAGAAGTGAGCACATGCCAAAAGTGTACATTTACTTTACATTGTAACTTCACAGTTTATGAAGCAAAGTTGATGGTTACAACAGGAGATGGAGACCAGAGAACAAACATTTTTTGGATATTTTAACACTCTTCTCTAAACAACTTACAGAAAACCAGGGAAAGAGAAGATGATGTCCAAAACATAATGTGGACTGCAGAGACAATCCGGTGTGTTAAAGAGCCTGTGTCACAAGTGTACAGGTCTGAATTTGATCCTTAGAAATCCCATAATGTTAGACAATGTGATGTGATATGTAATCTTTTGGGAAATAAGGACTGACGAGTCCGCAGAAACCCATAGTCCAGTAAGCCTGCTTTATTTAGCATCAGTTGAGAGACTGTCTCAAATAAGGTAGAAGGTGATGACCCTTACTTGATGTCCTCTGATTTCCACAGGAGTATAGTAGAGCATAATGTGTTCATTCATGCAAACATGCATAAACATGCCTACGCATGGCCATACATTGCTTGTACACACAAACACACACACTCACACAGACACAGAGCATAATGAACAAGTCTTACTTAATTGACCTATGTAGGAATGACCCACTAATACTTACAAATTTTTACTTGTAATAAATAAATTATGATAATTATTACTATTTACCAAAATAAATTTATAGGCAAGGGCTCAACAGCTAAAAATAATGTATATTACAATAACATAGGAATTTCTCATTTTTATAATATGATCTGTTAGAAGTTTGTGAATTTACAAAAATTATGATTGCCTATGTGTTCTTTATACTACATAACAATACCATAAACTAATAACCATACAACAGCATTATCAAGATTATCTAAATGTTAATGCAGGCCATGTAATTTCTTCAACTCTTTCTCATTTTCCCAGTTATTGAAGAAAAGAAAGAATGATAAATGACACAAGATATTTAATTAATAGTATAACTAAAATTGGGTTGGTTTGTGTTTTTACTTTTGGGACACTATGTTGACCTGAAACTTCATTATACACACTATAGGTAGTAGTGCGTTACACTGGATGCACAAAAAAGACCTATTTTTCAGGCATTCTTTGTTATGGGACAAAGCTCTTATACACTATAAAGGTTTGTTACTCATATTTGTTTAGTAAAATACTGATTGGTCAATAGCCAGTCAGAAAGTATAGGCAGGGCACCCAGAGTAGGAGAATTCTTAGAAGAATGAAGACAAAGAGTAACTCATTACCAAGACAGAGGAAGCAAGATGAGAATGCCTCACTGAGAATCAGTACCAAGTGTCATGTCTAAACATACATAAGAATTATGGGCTAATTTAAGTTATAAGCCCAAGCCATAGGCCAACCAGTTTATAATTAATATAAGTCTCTGTTTTTTATTTGGGACTGAATGGCTGTGGGACCAGGAGGAACAGAAACAATTCCATCTAGTTTGTATGAAGCCTGGCAGATGCTTTATTCAACTTAATGTGGTAGAAATGGTTTTTGTCTTTGCATGCTTAATAGTTCTGACAACCACACTGCCAGCTATCTGGTAAGGGACACCCACATGCAGAAAGCCCAGAAAGAGTACATAGGAAAAGGGGAGATGTTCAGAAGAATAGCAGAGAGAATTCAAAAATTAAATTATCCACAAGTGACGGGGGATCCCCTCTGTGTGCTCTTATTACCATTAAAGAACAAAGAAACTGCCTTGGCCTGTTGATAAGGCAGAACTTAGGTAGGTGGGGAGGACTGGACTGAATGCTGGGAGAAAGAAGGGTGGAGTCAGAGAGACACCATGGAGCCACCAGGGTCAGACATGCTGAATATTTGCAGGTAAGCAACGACACATGGAAATATACAGATTAATAAAAATGGGCTAAATTAATATAAGTGTTAGTAAATAAGAAGCTAGACCTAATGGGCCAAGTGGTATTTTAATTAATATACTTTCTGTGAGATTATTTCAGGGCTAAGCTAGCCAGGCAGCCGGGAACCAACAATAATCCTACTGTTACACGCAGCTACAAGTTAAGTTAGACTCTAGATAACCTACTTCTTTAATATAGACATATAACACCAGCCAGACAACCAGCAAACAGCCACTCACTGAGTTTAACCTACAGTGAAAGACTATGAACAAGCGAAACAGTTGGTCATTTAAACCACTAAGTTTGGGGGTGGATAACTATGAAGAAAGCTATGCAGTAAGAGATGCATACAACACTGCATCATTAACTTAACTTAGGGTTTGATGTTAATTAGGACAAGTGGAAATGGAGTGGGCTCTGAGGTTGCACACAGTGACTTTTATGTTCACCTCAAGTAAGAGTGATGAAGCATATAATGGATTTCAAGTCTTTTAAAATCTACCCTGAATTTCTATCAAAAGAACTCTTTTTATCTTAATTGGGGTTGAGCTAGTATTATGTTTGTAAAATAGCCACAGGGAGCCCTCCTGACCTAGCTTTTGTATAGAAAAATCAGAGTGTGAATCTTAATTTCATAGGCATGGAAGAACTTGTCCTGCTTGTGTGTTTTAATCCAGAGGTGAGCATATTTAAAATCTTTTCATAAAGCCTTATTATGATAATTTGAAAAGTAAGTAAAACAATGTGTATTTCATGAAGGGGAATAGTTCTTTCAATTGGTTAGATAATACAACAGAAAAAAGTCTTAGATCACAGAAATAAAAAGAAGTAGAGAGCCTCAATTTAAAAAAAAAGGGTATTAAGTTAAACTTAATTTTACCATAAATATCCATTGATTTATATACAATTCAAACTTAACTAGAATTGGCTAAATCTAAGAACTATCCAGCAATAATAAAATCAACAAATATGTACTATGTCAGAAAGAAGAAATAATTGGATTGAAAACAGTGTGGCATACAGTTATAGAGAAGAAATTGATCATTACGGAAAAGATGAGGTGAGTCTAACAAAAGAAGCAGGTAACTTTGTGTCATTGCTTTAAACGTGGGAAATTGTACATGTCAGGCAAATATAGTCAGAATTTCAAAAAAAATATATACCATATGTGTTCAACAGTTAGTAAAAATATGCTTTATTCTTTTCCACTACAGATATGAACTTTCACTTTTCCTTTCCAAATCATAAGGAATAAAGGATAAACCATATCACTTTTGCCCTCTAGTTAAATATTTTTACATTACTAATTTTAAATGATTTATTTTTCTTTTCAATTATTTTCTTGATAATTCTACACTCTGCAGTGCATTCTGACTTCTCTCCTCTCTACCTCTTCTACTGCCCTCCTACTCATGTCAATACCCTTCCTTTCTCTTCTTCCTCTTCTTCCTTTTCCCATCTTCATGTGTATTTGTTTGGTGAGACATTTAACTGCTGCTGTCTGCGGGACCATGGGAGTGGAGCTAGTCACTGAAGCCGGCTGGGATCCCTTGCAGATACACGTGTGAAAACACTAATCCCCTCTCCTTCTAGATCATTTAGTGGCTAATAGTTCAACAGTGACTGGAAGGGAATCCATGAGCTTCCATCTCACCCAGGAATGGCTAGTGATAGGTTCAGGCTTTTACAGGTGTGGAGCAAGAAGCTGCTACTAATTCATAATTTCACTTGCTTGGCCATATCCTATTGATATCAATTTTTCCTTTCCCCATCTCTGGCATTTATATTTTTCTTCCCCTTTTGCAATAACCTACAAACCGTAGAGAGAGGGATAAATATGTCTTGTTCTTGGCTGAGCCTTGAACAATCTAGCATCTTTAATAGGTAGTACTTTTTTGAAATTATTCATTCATCTCCACCGATTGGAATGGAAGATTCTCTAAATAACTCTGAAGGTAGCATTTGTCTATTGTTATAGATAGATGCATAGAAGGTAATCTAATGGCATGCCAGTTCGCCCGTACAATAATAGTAAGTTTAGTTGGAGTCTATGACCTTCCCAGCCACGAGTTTTGTCCTGATCCACACTATCAACTGTGCATTTAATTTGGAGTACATTAAAAGCCAGAAAATTAGAAAGTGTTCATTGGTGATGTGCCTTAAGGGAAGACAGTTAGTATAATATCTACTATCAGTGAAAGTAGAAAGTGCGCATACTAAAAGTGGGAATATTCAAGACAAGATGGGAGTAGGAGGAGGGAGAGATGAAAAAGAGAGTGCAGGGGTAGCCGAATGGAAATATTGAAAAGTCCATATGAAATGCTGTCAATTTGTAAGGCAATTAAAATATATTAGTTATGAAAATCACTTGAACGGAGATATTTTATTGCCTGATAATAAAGCCCCTAACATTTAAGATTGTTTTGGTTTTTTTTTTTTTGGAAGAGGAATCTTCAATTAAGAAAATGCCTCCATGTGATTTGCCTGTGATGTATTTTCTGCCAATTATCTATCATCTATCTATCTATCTATCTATCTATCTATCTATCTATCTATCTATCTATCTATCTATCATCTATCTATACATCTATACATCTATCTATTTTGACTAGGCAGGTTCTTTGACAATTTCTTCCAACAATAATGTATTCTGATGATCCTAACCCAACTCTCTCTTTTCTTTAAATGATTTAATGAAAATAGATTCTTCTCTCATCAATATATCCTCACCAGTTTCCCCTCCTTCCTACTCCCTCTCCCACCTCCCTTCTCTTGAAGATATACTCTGTCTCTACTTCCTCTTCCGAAAGAGCAGATCCAAAAGAGATGGATACTTTGCATTGGTATAGATCTTGCTTTATTGATACAAATTTAAGGTCAATTCTGCTATATGTATTTATGATCTTGATTAAGGCATTGTGTTTGCTACAATGTATTTCTTGTTTACTTAGGTAATATATCCTTCTGGAGTCTATGATGGAGTTGAAGAATAGATATATAGTTATAGTTTTCCTTAGTTATGATAAAAGATAAAACAAATAGAAATATTGTAACTGTAATTCTTGCTTGATTCCTGTTTTGTTATATGTAATTTTATTATGTTAAAGTTAAAGCCTTCTTTTTTATTAAAACAGAAAAGGGGAGGTAATGTGGGAGTCTCCTATATGTGCTGTAATTACCATTAATGAATGAAGAAACTGCCTTGGCCTATTGATAGAATAGAGCTTATGTAGGCAGGGAAGATGGAACTGAATGCTGGGAAAAAGAAGGGCAGAGTCAAATAGATACCATGGAGCTGCAGGAGACAGACATGCTGAAACTTTAGCCTGTAAGCCACTGTCACGTGGCGATACACAGATTACTAGAATTGGGTAAATTAAGATGTAAGAGTTAGCCAATAAGAAGTTAGAGCTAATGGGCCAAGCAGTGTTTTAATTAATATAGTTTCTGTGTGATTATTTCAAGTCTAAACTAGCCGCGTGGCTGGGATAAACAAGAGGGCCCTCCTCCAACACAGTTTGGCTGTCATCTCTTGGTGGTCTGCTCTTTTCTAAAGAGGAAATGGAGGAGGTTTGTATCTAGGGGGAATAGAAGCTGTAGGGGGAGAAGCTGGGAGGAATGTATGTGCTATTACGAAGCTGAAAACACTCTGATCTGTGATTCCAGACCACAAGGTAAGAAGTACCCACGGGTAAATTAAGAGACCGACTCTTATTTTTGTTGCAAGCATTCAGTTACTGCTTAGAGGGAGTTAAGGTGGTCTTTCTCTATAGCAGTCGATTCTGACATAATTGGCAATCATTCATATTTTTAACTACACCCACTCATTTTTCTTGAGATGGTACTTAGGAAAGAATCAGGAAGGTGGAATACCCTAAGGGCTATTCTGTGAATTAAAAGGCTTGATTCATTTTCTCTCTCTGTCTTCACAAAGATCGCACTCTCATGCTGTGAGGTAAGAGCCCTGCTACAACTGCTGCTTGTGTTTGGTTCATCTCCCATTTTACATGTTTCTTTGAGAAATCTCCATCCAGGACGGAAGACTTTTATGTTCTCAATTTTAAAGAGAAAAAATTCAGGCAAGAAACTTCTGGAAAGTTATTTACATTTGGGCATAATAGCATAGACTGAGTGGTATTATTTTGTACATTTTATGGAAGAACATAATGGCTCTGTGAAGCCGGCAGAAATCACATATTCATGGAGATGCAGGTAATTTTTTAATTTTAATATCTACTGACAGCTGGCTCTGTGGATTCTGTATTTTCCATCTCTGTGTCTCTCTCTCTAATCTTCCTCATTCCATAGAACCCTCATGTTTACCTGGAGCTATCTCAATAGTTTATGAATTTGATTTTTAAATAAGAATCCATGCATTGCAGCTTGGTGAGGTCTCTTTCCCGGTTTTCAAAATGCAATCAGCACCCAAAATCAATATCAGTATTCTTTTTTAGGTTTGGCTCCTTGTTCAGAAAAGCATTGTGTTTTATTACTTCAGGAGGAAAAGCATTTTCATCTTGAAATATACAACAGCTACATGGGAAGCTCACAAACATCTGAAATATGCACAGAAACAGTAACAATGAGGAGAGATCCATTGCTATACATTTTCCATGCTATAACCTCTTGCCACTTTTTGATATTGAACTTAATTTTTCAATTTCAAGAATTTAAAAGAAATAACAGCTGAGTGCTTACATTAAGTCAAATAGTGCTTTGTGAGTTGGCATAAAATAGGGCAACAGTTTAACTTTGAAATTTGAATGCATTTTTTTCAGACTTTAAGGCATTGAAATGTGTTTTCTTACTTGGGAACTTGCATTTCAGCCAAACAGCTGTTTCTCTAAACTTCAGAGCCATTCTTCACACTCATAGGTCATTTCACTGCTGCTGCATACATAAAAATCCCTCCCAGAGACATATTCTAACATTGCTAGAGTTGGGCAAATTGTGTTATTCTCTAAATACACAGTATAAAGAGGGAAAAAAATCTGTTGAATTATCACCATATCCTATTTGTTTCTTTTACATTTGGCTCAAAGCGCACAATTCAATTAATTTTACTAATAAGTCATTTCAGACGGCATTTATACCACGTTTTAATTGATTTCAAAGTATTACCACTAATTATATATTTCTTTGATCTTCATAGCCCTAAACTCAAACAAGCAACAAAAACAACAAGAAGAGAAAGACATTTATTTTCTTTGTTGATCTTTGTGTTTAAAATTCAGCTTTATGAATAAATGCAAAAATAAAATGTAGTATAAACAAGTAGTGAGAAAGAATACAGCTCATCCCAATTGGTGCTCAGCACTGGGAAAATGACCTCCATTGTTGTAATTGTTATCTCTGTTCAGTGTCTACAACAGGCTGAATTCAAGTGTTCCCCAAAGGCCTAAGTGATAACAGCTGCTCTTTGGAATGGAAACGTTCCAAAGCTGACATACGGAGCAGGACTTTGGGGCATCCAATTATTCTCTTTGAAGGAGAAATTTAGACCCCAGTTTCCTCCCTTTCCAGCCTTTCTCTCCATAGGTCTCTACAAGTAGGCATGTTACAGTCCCCTGCTCTAAGCCATGATGCAGTCTTATGATAGGCCCTCAAGTATTGAGGCCAACCCTCATGGAACAAAGCTCTGAAAACTGTTATAAACCAAGGTCCTTATAAACTGACTCTTCAATATTGGCAGAAAGATGACAGCCACAACATCCAAATGTCTATCTTTGTATTCTACCACTCCCCTTCATATGTGAGTGTCCGATGGAAAGACCACACTAGTGAGTCTCCTTGTCTTGAAAGAGTACATGTTTGGTTAATCTGATTCTCCCTAATATGAATCAGACTTTAAACGACATCTTTATTAAATTAAAACTCAAAAGTGTAAAACTTCTCCTGTCCCATTATCAATTTCGGAGGACAGGAAACAAATTTCACTGTTGTAACTTTCTTCCTTTCAAGCTTTCTACCAATCATGTTGCATATTGCGCAGAAACATATTAGCCAAGACTAGGAGTCACTCGTAGTATGCTAACCCCAGTGAAACAAGTGTGTGTTCTTTTCTTTTAAAAGAAGACTCAACCTCCAGGTAAAACTTTCTCTGTGACAACCTGAAGTCTTAGACAAATGGGACATTGGCAAGGTGTGCATCTCCAGAGAGAAGAGTTTACTGTATTTGGGTTTGTTCAAATAATTCCATGTATCTAGTAGAATTTGTATCTTCTGTGATGATTTAATCTAACACAGCTGTGGCAATATAAATTACACTTAAGACTCTGCTGATTGATGGTAATCAGCAGTAATCATGTCTCATAATTGCATTGCATTCTAGAAGCAGAGGCTGTTTAAGCCGACTCAGCATCACACTATATAAAGAAGATTATTTGTTACTTCTGAAAGCCTCGGTCAACATTTAAAATTGACCGCAAACAATGAGGGTTTTTTTAAATTTATTCTCCAAGCATAAAGGTTTTTTTTTTAATTTGTCCTAAGAATCAGGACAAATCAGTAATTAACTTTTAGATCACGGACATTGTTTTAAGAATATTCATGATCCTTAGTATGGGTCCCGTGAATCTATAAGTCTCTAAAACATGCTTATTTCAATTATGAAGAATAATGAAGTGATACTCTGGAATAGAGAAAAATATACACAAAATAAAATTGGAAAAATGCTGATCATTCATTAAAAAGGGCTATAGGTCAGTAGAAGCTCATTATGTTTTGTTTAACAGGTATAGGCAGAAGCATATTGAAAAGTTTCCCAAGCTAATAAATGTACAAACACACTGAAATTTAATAAAGATGAAAAGTACAATGTATAACTCTCTTAATGCACTTGTAATAATAATAAATGTGTTTAGAGTAAGTATGTAAGTTACTTTATTAATTTATTTGGTGGTTCTGGGGATTCAGCTCAGTCGGTCTTATCCCCCAGGCAAGTCTCTCTCATTGATGTACACCCCGGCTTCTGTTTCTTGCTTCTAACTTTAATGGATGGATTAAGGAGGGGTTATCTTCAGCTTATTTTACTACTAGGGAAAGCCTCCATATCCTACTTATCATAACCTCTTCTTCCTCCTATCACTATGCTCACTTTTCTATGTGTTCTCTGTAGGCCACAGTCAGCAATCACCTAGAAAACAGGTCATTCACCAGTGGAGTATTGCTGAATATGACCACCCTCCACACAATCACAACTCCCATAGGAAGCTTATTTACATTCTGAATAGGATATGCAAGGCTGATTCTAAACATGCCACCTGACTCATGATGACTACAATTGTACCCATACTGGAATAAGAAAAAAGGTATAGGTTCCCATCTTAAAATTGCACAATTGCTGGTGAACGTATACTGTGAGCCCAACAGCCATCTTCTCATCCTAGTAGCTTTGATGACATTTAAGGGATTCTCTCTTTTTTATTGATTTTTATCAAGCTCTACATTTTCTCTGCTCCCCTCCCTGCTTCTCCCCTACCCTTCAACCCTCCCCCAAGGTCCCCATGCTCCCGATATACTCAGGAGATCTTCTCAGTATAGGGTCCATTGGATAGTGCCATTCCCTTCTGGAAAAAGGTGAGGAGCACTGTCATCTGGAATTCCAGTTGCTCCTTTCTATGCTTCCAACCCCTCCACACACATCACACACATGCGCTGACAAAAGCATGCACACACACACACACACACACACACACACACACACACACACTTCTAATCTGGTCCTTGACTGTTTTATAGATTTCCTACCTTATGATGTTGAAAAAAATGATACAATTTCTGGAGAAACTATACTTTCGAATAGAAATTTCATTATTTTCCTTGGTTATCAATATTATTTTTGTCAGTAATTAATAAATTGTGCCCTGGGTGAGGTTTATTAAAAAATAAGACCTTGTTTTAGGAAGTAGGTTGTTCAAGGAATGTCTTGAAGAGTGTATCCTGTCTCTGGACCCTACTCTCTACCTTTCTGCTTCCTCTCCACCACAAACACCAGAACCTCTGTCCCTCCACACTCTCTTCATGTCCACCACAAATGCTAGAGCCACTGCCTCTCCACCACAAATGCTGGAGCCTCTATCCCTCCATGCCCTCTTCCTGTCCATGACACAAGCTAGAGCCTCTGCTCCTCTATGCACTCTTTGTCCTGAAGATCTGAATCACTGCAAGCCCAGAAAGAAAACCAAGTGGCCATTGGATGAAACTTTAAATTGAGAGCCAAATTAAACTTTCCCTCATGTAAGTTGGTATACTCAGGTGTTTTGTCCCAATGATAACTCATGAACGTATAACCAAATAATTATCCATATCAGCATCTCTATAGACAGTTGCTTTGTCACAGCTTGGAAATTCACGAACCACAATGTAAGCAGGCAAGGAAGAAGAAGTTGCTAATGCCTCCTCCACAGTTCATTCTCACAGCCTGAATGGGCCTTACTTAAACTTTAGAGAAACATCCTGAGAAAAGTCTGATATAGGAGGAAAAAAGAATCAAAGCCTAAAAGATGAACAAGTGCTGCCCTCCCAGAGAACTGGGGTTCAGTTCTCAACTCCCACACTGAGTGTCATACAACCTCCTGTAAGTCCAGTCCTGCGGGATTAAATACCCTCTTCTGGCCTCTGTTGTAAACTGCACACAAGTTCACATACCCACTCAAAGACACACGCAAATATACACACAAATAAAAATAGTAACATATTTTTAAAAGTTCATTTGTGAATTACATTTCACAAAAAAGTGAAAAATGAATACCAGGTTTGAAGGATAAATTGAAGTTTCAGTCAAGCTACTTACTAATCAGTGTTTATTAGAGATAAGCTATTCATGTTCCACCCACAGGTGTTCAGCTGTTCTGTCTTCTAGTTGTGGGACCTCAGATACACTATTCTCTTCTCTCATCAAATCACTTGGCTGTAAATTATAGATGTTAATCTCCTATAAAGCTACATACTGCTTAAATACTTACTAGAACTAGAGTGTTTATACTGACTGCTGGGCATGCAGCGAGAATTTTATTAGGGTTGGCTATTATCATGAGGTAAAAAAATCTTTGCTAAAAGAATTACACACACCTGCACAAGTAATGTGAATAAGTATATACCCCGTTAATGAGGTAAGTAATTCACCTAATATCGTATATATATAAACTATATTCACATCTCAAACTATAAACTATTCCTGGATTTATAAATCTTTATAATAGAAATATATATATATATATATATATATATATATATATATATATAAATTTAATATGCTCCTACTTAAGTTGTCCTCTTGCTATCACATACAGAAGTGTCAGAACATTATTTGTTGCATTTGTATGAATGGTATTTGAGGGAAGAACCATGGGGATTTGTTGATAATGGCTATGGTTGAGTCACCCATGTAGAGTAAAAGAAGAAAACAAAAATGTTATGCTTTGGTGCTATTTCCATATCAATTTTGTCATATAATTTAATCATGAAATTATTCAACACATTCTAGACATTGTTATATTGGTATCATCTGTGCTGTCTTGCCACTACATGAGTGACTAGTAACTGCTTATGGCTAACAATGGAGTAGAAAGAACTCCTCTGATTAAGAAGATCAGACCACCCTCCTAACTGGAGAGAGTGACATTGCTGAACTTCAGTATTCAGTCAGTGGCCGTAAGTGGCCAGTCATCTAAAGGACCTTATTTCTTGCAATCCTTTAACACTCATTCTGAAAGCAGCCCTGAGAGCCTGAACCTGGAACTGGATGGTCAGAGATTAGAATCCAGCACTGTGGATGCCCTTTTCCCATCCCCAGAGTTTGAGCACCTGAATCCATGCAGAAACCTTTACATTCTCTGATTTTCTAGTTGTTACCAGGAACTAAGTGTAGATTCCCCCCCCCCCCCAAATAATAACTCCCTTGCTTCTTCCTCCCGGATGTGTGAAGGTGTCTTTGGCTAAGTAGACAATTCAGCCTATTCAAATGGACTCGGCCCGCTTCACTTAGACTGAAGCGGAGGACTGAAGCAATTTCAGTAATTCAAGCAGAGAAAACACTCACTTGGTCTGAACAATTTAATATTTTAGTCAAAAGGTTTTCTTAGGCTTGAATTATGAGTGGATACCTCAAGTTCCATTTTCCCTCACATGGGTAAGCAGAGTTCAGTGTGTTGCAGCAGATTTAATGGCTTCAGCCAAGCTCAAATCCTAATAAAATGGTTACAGGAGAAAAACCAACAGAATTTGAATACCCAGCCAGTACAATCCAGGGACTGTAAATTTTCTGGGAAAGATCATGAGGACAATACGATGAATGGACAAAGATTCTTAACTGCTTACAATCAGTCAAAATATACTTAGATACTAGAGAAGTTACTGTACAGGTGTGGGATTCCATTGACATTTGTTTCAGACTTTATATCTGACATTTATATAATTTCCAATTAAAACAACATAATGATAATTAGATAAGAAAGTATCTCTTGGCTTAACTCTCAAATTTTACTACATTTTACACACAATAAACTCCACTGCTTTGACATTTAACTTTTTTTTTTTCATAGAGCTTCTGGCTCTATGCAAGAGGCTCAATAGAAACTAATAAAATGTATAACATTTCTGCAATGTTTCAAAAATAATAACCTAGTCACATATCCTGGTTTTGTGCCTGTTGTTGCGACTCAATATTCTGGTGAAAACTAACAAGGGAAATGGGGTTTACTGTAACTCATAGGTCCAAACCACAGTCCATAGCATTCCAAAGAATTGCAGAGACCTTAGTAACACTCACAGAAGCAGCAGTAGCTAGGGAGATCTAGTAACAAAATGGCCCACAGCCCAGATAAGGAAAAATGAATGCATGTTTGCTTGCTACTCAGCTCCTGTTTTCTACCTCCGTTTACTCCAGGACTACCCTAAGGTATGCAGTCAGCTTTAAGTGTGTGTCTTCCCACATCACTTAACATAATCAGGACAGTTCCCCAAGACACGCCCGTCATCCAATCCATTCTAGATAATCCTTGTCAGTCACTCACTTCCCACATTGTTCTATATTGTGTTAAATGGACAAAACTACGACAGAAAAGGATAATTGTATATACTGATGCCCCTCTCTAGTAGGCCTATGTGCAGGACTGATGTGCAGACACTGTTGAATCATGTGGCTCTAATGACATTTCTATTTCAATGTCCAGTCTCAATGGCAACTTCTCATTGGTTGTCTTTCCTGTGTTGTCACTCAGAATCTTGAATGAGAGGAATGAGTTAGGACTAAAAAATATCCCTAAAGTTGTAATAAGCAGGAGAAAATGATGTAATAAATACTATTTTAATAACAAATCAAATTATTTCAAGTGTGCCCTTCAGTTAATTGTGGCAAGAAGGGACCTTGCATCTTGGGTAAATCCCACTTGGAATAGAGACCAGAACCAAAGATGCTGGAAATAATTCACATATCTGGTATATCTGGTAGTGTTTTTCTATACCAGATATACCAGATATTAACCCTAGAGCCACCTACAGGCAGCCAAGCATTATGATTAAAATAGGTCAGAGATCAAACATTCTTCCAAGAGACTCAGATCTCATCTATTTCATGATTTAAAATTCACTTTGCCTTGCCTGACTTTCCCCACTGTGTCTGACTTCTTGATACTGCAACCAGTTTTGGGATTCATTCTGCCTAGGGCAATAGTGTTTGCTCACCTTTGAGCATCACACCTACCTAAGAACTGACTTTTCTTCTGCATCATTCCTTTCTCCGAAGGGGGAAAAAAACAGCTTCCCACAAGGACCAGCTCTGGACTAAGATGCTCAATAATTACTGTTACTAAGCAAAAGTGTCCACTTATAATTCTAGGAAGTATGGTTTGGTTTGCATACTTAGCTTTTATTTTTTTTCACCAGGGTGCATAATTGAACTCAAGTGTAGAACAGAGACTGAAGTAGCACACTCAGCATCCAGCACTGCAGTAGACTCACACCACCATTTTTAGAGCCATCCAATCATGTGAGAATCCAAACTGTGGACTAGTTAGATTTCGTCAACTTGACACAAACTAAAGACATCGGGGAACAGGAAACCTCAACTGAGAAAATGCAGCCATCAGATTGTCCTGTAGGCAAAATCTATGGGGCATGTTCTTAATTAATGATTAACATGGGACACCCCAGACCTTTTTGGATGGGGCCGGCCCTGGGCATATTGTCTTGGATTGCAGAAGGAGATATCTGAACAAGTCATGGAGAGTGTCTTCGTTAGGGTTATCAGGGCTTGTGATGAAAGATCACAGCCAAAAGCTAGTTGAGGAGGAAACAGTTCATTTAGCTTACATTTTCCCCATTGTAATCCATCATTGAAGGAAGCCAGAATAAGAACTCAAACGGGCACAACTACCTGTCTGCTGCTTACTCTAGCTGTTACATAGGTTTGATTTTTTTTCCTTTTTTTCTTTTTTTTTTCTTAATT
>NC_022022.1:48711582-48716895 GCF_000317375.1 Microtus ochrogaster | reverse complement strand
AAAAAAAAAAAAAAGAACTCAAACAGGGCAGGAAGCTGGAGGCAGGAGCTGATGCAGAGCCATTGATTCGTGTTGCTTACTGGCTTGTTCCCCAAGGTTTGCTTAGTCTGCTTTCTTATAGAACCCAGAAATACCAGGCCAGGGATGGCACCACTCATAACGGGTTAAGCTTCTCCCATCAATCACTAATTAATAAAATGCCCTACAGGCTTGCATATATCTGCATCTTATGGAGGCTTTCTCTTAACTGAGGCTCCCTTCTTTTAGAAGACTTTAGCTGTGTCAAGTTGACATAAAATTAGCCAGCACAGAGATCAAGTTAATAAACCTTTATCCTTGGTCTCTGTTTCAATTCCTGCCTCTAGATTCACCACGTGACTTCCTTCCTGCCCTGGCTTCTCTTCATGATAAACTTTGATCCAGATGTGTGAGCTATTGGATATTTCCTCCCCAACTTGTTTGGGGTAAGTGTTTTATCACAGCAATAGGAAGCAAACTTAGTCTTGCCATGACTATATAGCCTCATCTTTCACCCTCATAAAACCGGCATTCAAAGCAGAAGGGAGGAAGCCCTCTTTTCTAAGGTAAAGTTATCCTCAAGAGATGGCTGGTGTGCAGCAGGTGTCTCAGTTCCTGTGGCAAGAAAAATCTCTCCATAGCTCAAGCAAGGTCTTGCTTGGTGCTTGAGTTTGTCTCTTTGGCCCCAAGCCCAGGGGTTTAATATAGTATAAGCGAGTAAAAGAAGCAATCCCAGCAGCACCTGCTTGAATGAACTGCTAATTAGCAACACCTGGCTCAGGTGAAGAACCATTTGCCGAACATTGAGAATGCGAATCTGGGTGTAGCCGAACCCTTCCTACAGACAGTGCTGTGGCTGCCAGGTCCTCTTTCCACTTCTGCTGCCCTGTTTTCCTGATGGTATTTTGCTCTGAATTTCATTTTTAAATGTATTTAAGACTCCTGCAAGAGGAGAAATCTCACTTGGTAATATTCCTGACTGAAGAGTTGGCATCTAAACAAAATAATTCCATGTTCTTTTTTTGTTTGTCTTGATTGTAGTTAGCACACCACTGCTTCATCTTCTTGGACATGGAAGCTGTGCTTGTTCATACCTGTGACTCAGGAGTGAAATAACTCACCTGTACTCTCTGAGCCCACTCTGAAGAGTAAAATTGTTACCTTACTCTCATATAACGTATTTGAAGCTGAAATATTTAGTTGATGTACAATCCTATAAAAGGTATTAATCATGCAAAAGGACCCAGGTAAAAGAAATGAAGTGGGGTCGGTATAAATAATTCAGACCTTTACAGATAGAGCAACATCATATTTTGATTTCTATGGAAATTGTAATTGTGTAGGAGTATAATGCCATTGAGAAACAATCTTTGCTTGGTGGAGACATTGCTACTCAACTGTCAACAAGAAAAATCCCCAAATCGATTAAAATAAGGAAACCTGAGGGTGATGAATGTCTTCCCATTTAAGCTATGGGACATTCAAAGAAGAAAGAAACAAAAGGAGTGACCTTCCACTAGCCTCTTAGGTTGAGTGAGGAGCTCTTAAGTGTGAAAATAATCCCTGCATCATCTTCCAAATGCTTTCTTATTGAGAATGAGGAGACTGAGTAGGAAAGAGTTTAAAGTCTCAGGTTGCTGATAGCTAAGGCTTTCCCCCATCTCGAGAGCTTAACCCTAGGAGCAATATGCTGTAACCCTGTGCCTTACAAAACACAAGTATTAACGTAGTGAGGACAAGGTTTGGGCATTCTCAGATCCCTCCCCATCCAGAGATTTAGTTTAAAATGGAATCCAAATTATATCTGTAGCAATTGTAGGAAATGGAGGGGAGGAAGGCTATCTCACCTGAGCCTTTGAGTGAGATAGAAACAAATCTCTTCTTTGAAACCGCATTAACTCCTCTCAAGTACCCAGGATCCATTTAATAAATTGCTCTTTGCCAGTGACCAGAAAGAGTTAAGATACCTCCTAAATGGCAAGCAGTTGTCAACCTTCAGGGCAGTCTGAGGTGAGATGCGTTATTAGAAGGAGTACGAGATACAGCAGTTAAGGTGGCTGGGTGGTTGTACCCAGCACATTTCGGTGACTGGCTAGACCTAGGAAAAGTACTTATGTGCCTAATTGACATGGTAGGAAAGATGCTGGCAACGCAGATGGAACACGGGCTTTTGGTGAGAAAGTGGAATATACAATAAAGGAAATCTACATGTGTTTTTTATTGAGAAAAAGTCAAAATCTATGCCCAATTATTTCTTTGATCTCTCCTGGAGGTGGTCATTAATTTCCTTGAAACACCAGTGTTTTAACAGGCCTGAGCACTACTTCTGTCTTAGGAGATGTGTAGAAAGAGAAATCCTTTGTGGTTTATTTAGTCTATGTAATCAGAGGGTCCCTATGCCCCTATATTGATTATTTCTCTTGTGTGTCTGAATCAATTAGTTGGGATGACATCCAATTAGGATTGACTGACTATGTCTAGTCCTTTATCAAACCCATCTTTTAAAATACAGAATAGAAGATAAGCTTAGTCCTGTCAGAATCAATGTAGTAGTAATGAACTATTATATTAAAGTGAATTCTTATTTTGTTCATGTTTTGTTCTAATTAAACTAAGGAAGTACAAACATGCTCTCTTAAAAAGAGAGTAACAGCTGCGGTGCTTGTTAACTAGTAGTATGTATGTGCCAAGACAAAACACAAAATTTTGGTTGGCAAATGGACCAGAAAGAAAATGTTCTTGCTGCCCACCCCAAGGACCTGAGTTTGATGCCTTGAACTTACATGGTTGCAGAAGAGAACCATTGCCTGCAAAGGATGCTCTAACCTACACACACACACACACACACACACACACACACACTTCCCCACACATTCCCACATACACATACACACTCACTCACATACACACACTCACATCTAAATAAGAAAAATAAACTTGACAGAGCAATAATAAATGTATTAAATTTATTTTATAAACAAGACTCAACATTTAATATTACTATTCAGTGTTAGTGCATTTTGAAGAACATTCTTAGTGAGGCACCTTACTCTAAGATATTAAGAGCACTGGACATGTAATTGTGTCTATAAATGTCACTGACTGCCACTCACCATCAACAAATGAGATGATGCAATTATATTAAACAGTATTTAATTTTTCATGTTTACTACACATTCCTCTTTCAAAGGAAATTTCCTCTTAATAATTAGTCTTCCCTTTATTACCTGTAACATAGAATTTATATGTTGACTAATTTTATAATAAATCTTTATTACTCTAAATTTTGTATTGTATTTAAGGGAAATTGCCTTGTTACAAACACTTCTTTCACTCAAAAGCATCTTTCAGATTTCAATATGATAGTCATATCCAGGGTACCTTTTTAATAAATGATACTCAGCTTGAATAAATGCCCATAGTGGCAGGGTTTTGTGCTTTTGGTCCAAATAGAACTTTTGACTTGATATTACTGATTAATTTGATGACTTCTGAAAATTTCTGAGAGGCATGCAATTAAAATATTATGCAAAATGCTTAACCATAAGCCAGACATGTAAGTTTTATTTCTTACTAAAATGTATAAGCAAAAGTACTAATCTCTCCCTAAAACTCTCCTTTCAAACATATCTGTTTCTCTAGCCTCTTGTAATTTATATTTAAATAACTTGAAATTTTTATTTTTAAGATATTAACATATTTCTTAAGCATGGAACTGCGTTTGGTTTTGAATCAGAAAATCTGTGCATAGCTACCACTACTGTTACTGCTAATATTTATAATATAATTCTGAGCATGACAGATAAATGTATGTGTCTCAAATGAATTATTAAAAATAAAGGATAGAAACCAGTTTGGCAGTGTTGGTGAAGGGACCCCAAAGTTGTTTTAATTTTGGTCCTTGGCCAGAAGCTGGATGAAAATGTCCTTGACTTGTTCTTAACTGGAGTCCAAGAAGACAGTCCTGACTCCTTATCTAGGCAATTGCTATTGTCTCTACACTCTACAACCTAAATGAGTGCCCCTATGTGGGAACACTCCTGCGGATGTGATCAAATCAGAGAAGTCCCTGGATACCTCCAGAGTGGCCATAGGAGTGACCGTGTCATCTCCATAGACATCACCCCAATTGCTGTCCCCTGTCCTTTCCAAGGCCTCTTGGGAAAGAGTTGGATCACATCGATTTTCTTGGGCCCCCTTCTGACTTTCCAGGATCTGTGCCTTCTGTATCTAAAGTTCTACCTCCGATCCAACAATAAAATTTTCTCTAAATCACCCTCCTTCCCATTCTCAGTCTTTGGGTTATGAAACAAAAGACCCAAACGTCACTGGACCTAGGTTACTTTTGCGGATGTTGATATGATAAGAATCTTAGCACCCTAAGTAATGCTCAACTGAAGGGCAAGGCAAAGGCATCTTATTTTCTAAGATCAGCTCACTTGTAAAACGGAGTAAGAGGACTCCTCTACTCTAAGAAGTTCTTTATTTAGTCTACTAACACTTTTATAAGCCAGTCTGAAGGTGCCGCAATTGTTTGCATGTGAACCAGAAAAACTGTTAACTCCCTGTACTACTTCCTTAACAACTGCTGGGGTAACTTTGTATGCGTAACTGATCCGCGAAGTATTTGATTTGTACAGCAGTGGCCCTATAAACTGTCACAGTGTTGTATGGGGGTTCTCCTGCAGTATTCCTCTGTGGTTCTGTTCTGAGCTCTCTAGTAAATACTGTGGATTATTTAAGCACTTTTATATATTACATATGTTTGTACATTTTATGTGCTTATACATATTTATAAGTTTTTAAAAGAATCATTTTGTTTACTTGTACAGTTCATGTTTATTGGGAAATATATATTTATGAATGTTTTAAACCGTGTTATAGATTATATGAATACACATTTAGTTACTTAGCCCCAAGCCCTTGGAAATTCCCTGAACTACTGATTGTACATTTTATTTATAATAAAGTTTTTGCAAATTTACACTTCCTAATTTTTTTGATATTTCAAATAGTAACAGCAAGGACAGCTTCATAACCATTTGTAATTTGCTAATTAAATTATTTGGAAGCATTTTTAAAGCATTTATATGGTAGTGGTGAAATCAGTTTTCTTTGGGGGGGGGTGAAAAGTATAAACTTTTATTGTTACAAATAGACACAAAAACCCATTGCCATTGTTCTTGAGTTCTCAGTAGTCCTCATTGTCCGCTATGTAAGTCCGGTTTTATCCCATGCTTTTTCAGACCCAGGCTAGCTGGTCTTGGTGAATTCCCGAAGGATCATCCCCATTGT
>NC_022022.1:48684838-48709742 GCF_000317375.1 Microtus ochrogaster | reverse complement strand
AAAAAAAAAAAGAAATACCCAATAAGAAGCTATAGCTAATAGGCCAAGCAGCAGTATAATTAATATAGTTTTATGTAGTTATTTTGAGTCTTGGCAGCTGGGAATCAAAGTACAGCCTCTGACAAGATTGGTGTACCAATGTGTGCTAGTCAAATCAACTAAAATACATGAGAGACCTTGAAAAGAAATTCTAGACACACACTCAAATAGCAAAGTTTAGCCATATTTTATTTTCTGATGGTCTCTGTTTCCTGGCTGAGTGCCACAGTTCCTTTCAGAAAGGGCTTCCTGACTCAGCAGTAGCAGAAAAAAAAATATAAAACAAAAACCATGTGGTTTTGAAATGACAGCTTCCTGGTTTGTGCTTCCAGCACTAACTCTGGCCGAGAACTTGAATAGGGTTTGTGAGTAGCGTACTCCACATTACTTCTTAGCAACATGGGCCAACTGGTTACCAGAGTTGAGGTGGTGAGTGTACCCTTTTATCTCATCATTTCTGTATTTTTACATCCCCTTTCCTTTAGAAAGAGGTCCCTGAAACTAATCTTCTTTGTTTAGCTTTCTCTCTGGCTATGTTCAATAACAACTTGTAACCAACCACCAAAAATGATGAGGAACATCCATAACCCACTAAATGACCACAAAACACCCACACCACCTCTTTGGAATGTGGACATTGTATTCTCTAGACCGGTTCCTCTTGTATGAGGCTCTTGGAATCTTTTAGGAGACCCTGGAAAATTTGGGATAACGGTCAAGTCCTGGGAGAGCTAGTTGTATAATTTGTTGTACAGGCTCTGTGTAATGAGAAAGTGTGAGGATTATTTAAATTTATGGCAGGAGCAGTCTGCGAGGCTGGACCATTTCAGCCTAGAAGCTGTTCTGGATGCAGAACTCTGAGAGTACTGCAACAGAGGTTCTCTGAGAGACTGGATCACCTAGGCCACCTGTTTTCATTGGTGTCTTGTCCCCTTACTCTGAAAACACATGAACTTTTAAAGGCAACATACATGACTGCATTAATTGATGTATTGAATATGAGGTGTGGACAAGTCAGTTAAGTTTTGTTCTTTGTTTGAACAAGTAAAAGTGATTTGTCAACTTTATAACATGTTATCCATCCATTTGGACTGAATAACAAAACTGTAATATAAATCCCTATATATGCCACATAGAAGGATGACATATAATAATAAATCAAATCATGGGGACTCTGTAGTCAACAAGATTTATCATGTGTCATCTCATCTCTGAGCTGTTTCAGCTTATACATCAACTGTTCTGTAGTCAATTTTGGCTTCCTCTCCCACATCTTTAGCCAAGATACTCAGGAGGTCTCCCAGTCAAATTTGATCTCTATTAATCTGGAAGGAATCCATAGCCTTCAGTTTCCTGTGGAAACAACAGCATAATATCTTATCCAAGGTTATACTTTTTTTACTTCCATTTTAAAGTTAAGGTATTCCTAAAGTATATAGGTTTGTTTAATTTGGTAGTCCTTTCCACAATCCAGTGTTTCTCAGCAGCTGTTGTCTGCTCGTTGTCCTTCAAAAAAATTCAAAGTTAACAAAGCACTAAGTAAGTTCCAAATTCTCCGTGTTATAATATTTCCCATTTTGTGTGGCTTACCCTTTTATTACTTTACTTCTCTTGGTAGACTGTATTATTTTTAAATTATTTTTTATGACTGTCTATACCCTTTTCCATTTTTTTCTGTAGGTTACAAACATTGTTAAACACACTGTAACCATTTAAAGTTTTTTTTTTCCCATTTGAACCTGATTGACTGATCTAACTTTTTGTGTCTACATGAGCAAAACCTTAAACTGCTGTGCAGCTTAGCCCATGGTGCACTGATGGCTCAAGTCTGTGGGCAGTAGCTGGCAGATGCATCTCTGTACCATGGCCTGCATAAGAGATGATGGGACTAGGAATCTGTGGTTAGCTCTGGGTTTTTATTGTTTTTGCCTGTTTGGAAACTTTCAAAATGCTTTCTCAGGTCTTATGTGGAAATGCATGACCCATAATGGGCACCATTTAGAAATGTATTTTCCTTTGGATCTCCAGCTCACAAAAATGACACAGACTTATTTGTAAAAACTTGGCCTGTAGTTTAGGCTTGTCCAACTAGCTCTTAGAACTTAAATGGACACATTTCTCTTCATTTACATGTTGCCACATAAGCCATGGCTTTTTACTTCTCCTCTTGTATGTGTCTCTTCTATCTGCATCCAATTGGCAACTCTTCCTTTCTTCTTTCCAGAGCTGTTGTTTCCCCGGAAGTCCTGCCTATACCACCTGGCTAGCTATTTGTCATTCAGTACTTTATTAAATCAGTCGCACTGACACAACTTCACACAATGTAAAGGAATATTCCACAAGAACTGGAAGACGTGCCTAGTTATGGGAGATGTCCCATTCAGGCTTCTTATACATCATTGCTGATGTGGGAATGATTTCTTACTAATAAAGAAACTGCCTAGGCCCATTTCATAGGCCAGCCCTTAGGTAGGCGGAGAAAACAGAACAGGATGCTGGGAGAAAGAAGCTGAGTCAGTGAGTCGCCATGATTGTCCCACTGCAGACAGATGCAGGTTAAGATCATTCCTGGTAAGCCAGCTTGTGGACTACACAGAATAATAGAAATGGGTTAGATCAATATGTAAGCGCTAGCCAATAAGAAGCTGGAACTATTGGGGCCAGGAAGTGATTAAAAGAATACAGTTTCCGTGTAATTATTTCGGGTAAAGCTAGCCGTGTGGGCGGCTGGGTGCCTGGGGACGCAGACCCGCAGCTCTTATTTCAACAGAGTGGCGCCCCACGTTGGGCGCCACTCTGTTGAAATAAGAGCGGCAGAGCTGAGTCCCAGGCGCCCGGCCGCCCACATGGCTAGCTTAGCTTATGCCCCGAAATAATTACACGGAAACTGTATTCTTTTAATCACTGCCTGACCCATTAGTTCCAGCCTCTTATTGGCTAGCTCTTACATATTGATCTAACCCATTTCTATTATTCTGTGTGGGCCACAAGCTGGCTTACCAGGAATGATCTTAACCTGCGTCTGTCTGGCGTGGGAGAACCATGGCGACTCTCTGACTCAGCTTCTTTCTCCCAGCATCCTGTTCTGTTTTCTCCGCCTATCTAGGGGTTGGCCTATGAAATGGGTCTAGGCAGTTTCTTTATTAATAAGAAATCATTCCCACATCACATTGCTATGAGTATTAGCTAGGGTCACTCTCACAGACTCCTAGGTGTTTCCGTTGCACTAGCCTCTGAGATGCTCCCCAAAATACAATCATCTTTCCAACTACTCTCTCCCTTCATTTCTTCCCCCACCTGATCCCTCCTGTTCCTCTTTACACTTTTCCCTCGTACAGCCTTGATAGCTTTTCTATTTCAGCTTCCCAGGGAGATGGATACCCTTTGAGACCTCCTTACTACTTAGTCTCTATTAAGTCATTGGGCTGCAGCATGATTATCTTTAACTTTAGAGCAAATATCTGCATATAAGTGAATATTTCTCATGTTTATCTTTCTGAGTCTAGATATTTTTTTTTTTTTTGATTTTCGAGACAGGGTTTCTCTGTAGCTTGCTTTTGGTTCCTGTCCTGGAACTAGCTCTTCTAGACCAGGCGTGTGCCACCACCTCCAGGCAACCACATCTTTCTTAAATCGAAATTTGCAGCATATTGAATGATGGTGAGTCCCCCAACAGCCCGAGTGCCACCACCGCCAGGCTGAGTCTAGAATATTTTACTTACAAGGTTTTCTTCTAGTTTCATCCACTTGCCTGCAAATGCAATGATGATATCTTTTTAACAACTGAGTTTATAATAGAGGGATACTGTTCTTTCATTTTCTGGCCACCTAGACCCAGAATAACAATACAGAAACTATATTAATTGCAACAGTGTTTGGCCAATAGATTAGGCATATTTCTAGCTAAATTTTACATCTTAAATTAACGCATTTCTATTCATCTGTGTATCGCCATGAGGCTGTGGTCTACCTGTAAGGTTCTGGCTGGTAACTGGCACCTTTCTCCTTTAGCAACTACATGGAGTCTATCTGACTCCACCTACTTTCTCTCTATATCTCTATTCAAATTTCGTGCCTGGCTTTACACTACTGTATCATTGGCCAAAACAGCTTCTTTAATAACCAGTAGTAATAAAACATATTCATAGCATACAGAGGGCAATCCCACATCGAACAATACCCCAATATGTGCAAGTACCATGTTTTCTTTATCTGTTCTTCAGTTGAGGAACATATAGTTTGCCTTCAGTTTCTGGTTATTATGAATAAATTGCTATGAACATAGTTGAGCAAGTGGTAATCCTTGTGGTAAGATGAAATGTTGTTTAGGTGTATGCCCAGGAGTGGAACAGAGAAGTCTTGAGGTAGATCAATTCCCAATTTTCTGAGAAACAGCCATATTGATTTTCAAAGTGACTATATAAGTTTGCATTCCCACCAGAAATGGAAGAGTGCTCCCCTTGCTCCACATTGCAGGAGCAGAGCTGTCACTTTTGTTTTTTATATTAGCCATTCTGACAAGTGTAAGATGGAATCTTGGAATCATTTTGATTTGCATTTTCATAATGGCTAAAAATGTTGAATACTTCTTTAAGTGTTTTTCAGTCATTTGAGATTCCTCTGTTGCTAGAGCTGTGGGACGGGGGTATCAGCAGACACACTTGTAATTGGAAATGTTTCTAAGGTACTATGAGGGGGATGGAATATTACAAAGTTTTTCCTTTTTGCCATCCCAAAACACTGAGCCTCCTGCATTCATGTCAATATTTATTGTTGGTTTACTTTGTTATGTTATGTAACAAAAGGGAAATAAGTGAATATCAGAAAATATATCCATTTCAGCACATGTTTACATTCAAAATTGTTAAAATTATCTATCAATCTGATTCACATCATTATAGCATAAAAATGTTAGATCCTGCCTTCTATAAACATTTTGTAATTTGAATGTATTTTACCATAATTTGGCAGGCTTAAAGTGATGTATAACTCTGCGATCTATTTGCACATAATATATAAATATCAACATGTACACAATCATGAAATACATTCATACATAAGCTTATAATATATTGATGTATCTAATACACGTGTACACTGTAACGTACAGAATAATAAATGAGATCAAAAACGAGAAGACATTCTGAAAAATGATTTACTGAATTTAGAAATAAATATGAGCAGTTGTCTATTTTCTATAGTCTGTTTGGGACGATGCCCTGTGCAAATGAAAGCAGAACCACAAATTCAAACAGATAGTTCTTTCCCTTCAGAAAAGGGATCCCACAAGATGGCATGCTTTCAGTTCCCCAGGACCACGTCTTCATCTACAAATATTTACAACCTTGGACACATTGCCACAGACTCTAACCTGGGAAGTGCTTGAGAACTGCCATTTTATTTGTTAAGATAGCTTGCTTTTGCTGTCTTCATTTTCAGTTTTATTTTACATGACAAATAATAGTCAAATTAATAATGCGCTTGAAATGTATAGTGTATTAAATTGAGAATGTATGGTTGTTTAGTGAAATAACTGATTGCAAAGCAAATCATGTTCAATAGTTTTCATCTCTACAAATAGCAATCACTTAATAAATATAGCAAAAACGAAGGCCAAAAATCCAATTTCCAATAATTCAATTACACAGAACAGATTAGATTTAAATTAATTTGAAAATGCTTATGACACATGTGACAAAACCCACAGTCCCTTGCACCAGAGCCAACAATTTCTCCAGTGGAGAGTGATGCCGTACATATAACAGAAAGTGACCATAGGATACTTAAAGAAGATAAAATGAGATTTCTTTCTTTTTTCTTTTCTTTTTTATTTTAATGAAAGAAGAAAGATACTGGCTTTAGCCTGGAGAAAGAGGAAAACTTACAGGCAAAGGCAGACAATAAGGATGAGAGAAAATGGGGGCTTAAGGGCCAGAAGACAGTATTTATTTATTTATTTATTTATTTATTTATTTATTTATATTAATTTTTTATATACCAATCCCAGTTCCCCCTCCCTCCTTTCCTGCTCCCCTATCCTCCACACTCCACCTCCCAGCAGCTCCTCAGAGAGGTTAAGGCCTTCCCTGGGAAGTCAACTATGGCCGTCCCATCCCTCACTGAAGTAGGACAAAGGTCCTCCCTCCATCCTTTGCCTAGGCTGTGGAAAGTATTTCTACATAGGGAATGGACCCAACAAAATCAGTTCATGCATTAGAGTTAGATCCTGGTCCCACTGCCAGTAGCCCCATATACTGCCCCAAGCCACACCACTGTCACCTGTATTCCAGAGACCTAGTTGTCTCTTATATGGGTTCCGGTTGCAGTCAGGAGTCAGTGGCCATCCACAAGCTTGGGTCAGCTGATTCTGTGAGTTTCTCCATCATGGTCTTGACTCCTTTGTTTATATTATTGTTTGTCCCTCTCTTCCACCGTATCTGCCCCCATTTATTTCTGGAAGAGGGTTCTAGCTTCTCTGGGGTGGTGGACTGTAGGGTCGTTATCCTTTGCTTTATGTCTGGTATCCACTTATGAGTGAGTACATACTGTATTTGTCTTTCTGGGTCTGGATTCTCTCACTCAGTATTTTTTTTTTCTAGTTCCATCTATTTACTTGCAAATTTTAAAAAAAAATGTCATTTTTGTTGACCACTGAATAGTACTCCATTGTGTAAATGTACCATATTTTCTTTTTATCCATTCTTCAGTTAAAGGGCATCTAGGTTGTTTTCAGGTTCTGATTATTACAAATAATTCTGCTATGAACATAGTTGAGCAAATGTCCTTATAGAGTGATTGTGCCTCTCTTGAGTACATGCCCAAAAGTGGTATTGCTAGGGCTTAAGGTAGATTTATTACGAATTTTCTGAGAAATCACCATATTGATTTCCACAGCAGCTGTAGAAGTTTGCTCTCTCACCAGCAATCGAAAGTTATTGCCCTTACTCCCCACCCTTTCCAGCATAGTCTGTCATCAGCGTTCTTGATCTTAGCCACTCTGATTGGTGTCAGATGGCATTTCAAAGTTGTTTTGATTTACATTTTCCTAATGATTAAGGATATTGAGCATTTTTTTAAGTGTCTTTTGGCCAAACATTGTTGTAATTAATATAGTTTCTTTGTGTTTATTTGGTACTAAATGACTGTGGGACCAGACAGAATAGAAACTTCTGTCTACAGTTAGGTTTTGCATTTTTTGAAGATTAAGAATGACATGGGAGTGCAATCTCTGTCTTTAATAGAGATAGGTCATTGTGAAGCATGCTCCTCATGGTAGGATTTCTAGCTAGCAGAAGCTTCCTGGTAGAGAATAAAGACAAAATGATTCAGTTTTGTGGGCTTCAGGACTACATTCTATTCTGGGTCTAGCACAATACTTCTTTTTTTTGTTCTATTCCTTTGGTAGGTGGAAGGTACAAGCTTTTTGTGCCTCGTCCTTGGAGAACAGCTTCCATTCCTAGACTTCCTGTTTTTTGATAAATACACTTGTTTTTTCAAGTGAAAAACAAGCAAACAAACAAAATTTCGTATGAATCTCCATAGAAAATCTCCTATCCTGCCTGGTCATAGATAATGTCTCTGCTCCAGCCAGGGTGACGAGTGATAGAGAACATCTTTTCTCCATTCAGTGTAAGTGGCAGTCTAGCTACAATGTTAACTTTCCCACCAGGATTTCAACACAAGGTTAAGCCTCTAATCCCATAGCCTAAGACAAGAAGGCAGGAGGAGACCAAACTCATTTTTTGTTGTTAGAACCCCACTCCTAGGATGATCTCGTCACATCTCATCAGGTCCTAACCTGTTGTACTGGGTAATTAAGTCTCCAACACCATGTTTTGAAGGGATACAGCCAAACCACAAGAACTTAAAACTACGATACAGAACCAGCATTCTCACAGACAGAACAAACAGGCATGTGGACAGGACACACTTCTAGCAACCCCGATTTTTCACACGGTAGCTGTCCTCAGTTCTCAGCAGTCTTTGTGTCCTGTGTCGCCCTTCAACTCAGAGAAGTCAGCGTGCCCTGTGCTGTACAAGGAGGGATAATTTATTTGGCACATTTCCTTTCCTCGGAGATGTTTCAATTTAGGGAGGAAGATAAGATGTGTTCATGAATAATCTGAGGTAATAAATAATAAGTACTATTTATTGCTACAAACAGCAGAAGCTTCAGGAGTTTCAGAGAAGGACATATTGTGACCAGGGTCCTGATGGACATGTAAATTTGAGCTCCATAAATTATGGGAAATACAGAAGGAAATGAGAATGAAATCATGGGAATAAGAACAGTGTGTTCATTCTGAGAGAAGACAGAGTAGGGGTCTTCAGAACAAGCAGAGCCTACAAGGATCACTAAATATTTTAAAAATTTACTCATTGTTCAGGAAACAGCCCATTTAAAAATAAAGCAAAATAAAAAAGAAGGAAAGGGAAGGTAAAGCCATTGCTTCTGTTTCCGTATGGAGAAATCTATGCAAAAAGAGCAAACTGAAATTTAGAAACGTTAGCAGGAACCAGAGACAATCTGTGTTTCCAGGAGATGTGTTGGCAGTCAGTCCTGAGATGTATAGGTCTCCACTGAATGAAACAAGTACAGAATTGATGTTATTTACAATTTTAGAACTATTGAAAACAGATGAGCTTGGGTTACCAGATCCTCAAAACATTGTCATTGGTCTTTCTCTTTTCCCAAAGCCTGAGTTTTCCAAATATCCTTATTGGGATTTCCATTGCTGATTATCTGCCACTGTTCATAAGCAAGCCTTACTTTTGGGGATTCACTCTACCAGGCTCATATCAGAAATGGAGGCCAGACACAAGCTGTCTTGTTAGTAGAGGCACAGAGCTTTACTTTAATTCTAAGGAACACAACATGCTGCATCAACCCCACAAAACTTCTCCAAGAAATGATTCTACTTACTGGGAAGATGAGAAGTATCTGATTCAGGGACGTCAGCCTGTAATTCCTTTTAATAGCATTTTGCACAGTAAGCAACATGAAAAGGGGGTGATATTATTTATAAGCAAAACAAAAGGATTGAGAAAGGTCATTTTTCTGCTCTTTTCAGTGGAAGTAGAAGATGTTTTAATTGCAGATGCTATATACAGAATCATCTGTCTTCCTCAAATTGCTTAGTGTCAGGAAAGTTGAAATCGGTTATTTTAAAAGTTATTTTTGAGGAGTGTTTTTTTTGCATTTATTTATTTGTCTGTGCGTGCGTGTATGGTATTATGTGTGCACGCATATGTGTATATGTGAATGTATGTATGTACTTGTGCCACAGTCCACATGTGGAGACTGGAGAATTCCTGTGGATATAAATTCTATCCTTACATTATGTGGATCCCGGGGTTAAACTATGGTCCTCAGCCTTGGCAGAAAACACCCACACCCAGGACTGAGCCATCTTGCCAACCCTCAAAAGATAGTGCAAACATTATTCCTCACACCAATTTAGCATTGTAGAGATATGAGTTAATAAAGATTATTTTTAAGCAAATTTACCTGGCTGTGGTTTTCTGCACAGCATAAATTCATGTCCATATTATACATTTTTTAATCTTTTTGTAATACAGTAAGAACAAACATGGAAAATAATAAAATCTTAAAAATTAGTACTGTACTTAATAACAAAAAGCTTAAAATGTCAACCACATTTTTGAGCTGTACACTTGAATTCCAATCAAAGAAAATCACTGTTCCTCAATTTGATTTTAAGAGAGTGTGAGATCAATGTTATTGACTTAAGAGGTTCTTTCATTATTTATTTTAAACTTTGTTTATTACCCGTTTCATATAAAGACTAATTATTTAGATGAGAAGCTGCAAGTGTCTAAATTAATATCAGGAAAATCGAGCATTTGCCCTGAGGCAGCAAAATTGGGCTTTGTCAGGAAGCTGATCTGAAGTTGTATGCTACAAAATGCCTGAAATTGGCCATTAAAGGGAAACAATCTACAGCCATTATTTCCCACTAGAGGATAATTAAATACGAATACTAAAGGCTGCAGTGTCTTCCACTTTGAGAGAAAATAGATTTGTGAATAGCAGTCATCAGAGGGACTTGGCTTATTGACACAAATTCTCTAAAGGTTTCTAGTTTGGAAATCCCTGAGAACACGGCATGATCCTCAGTAAAATCAACTAGAGCTATAGTAGAAGACCCAGAATCCATAGCCAACAGTAACTCAACAAAGGCATACCTGTAAAACAGAGGCAGATGTACCAGAGCTCTGGGAGGAGGTCATCTGAAGATCAAGCTGCCTTTTCAACAATGAAAGCAGCTCTCAGTTCTGCTAAGGGGAAATCAGCAATGGGTTGGGACCCACACATTTGAAAGCTATCATGGGTTGCACAAGGATAATCACTCAAAATTTCTGACAGTCACTCTCATTAGTAAAATTTTTTTTCCAAATCCTTTCTCTGACATTTATGTATTCATTTAATGATGGAATATTTTCCAGGTTTTTCTTTTAGCTGCTATTTGAAACATGGAAAGAAAGCCCATCAGCAGAGTTAGAAGTAGGGTGGAGGCCTCAGGGACACCGGTTAATGGAATCTATATTTTAAAAAAGTTTGGGATGTACGGTATAGTCCAAATATTATGCTAGTTACTGTCTTTCAAAAATCTATAGGAACACCTTTTATAGTGAATCGCTGGTTGTGTGCAAGTATGTGATCATGTCAGTGTACAAACTTCTGCAAAGCCATGCATTGTGAAGAAGAGTTAGGAGAGAGAGTCATGATTTACAGAACATTCAAGCAAAGTCTACCAAATATCCACGTAATTGTTAATAAAAGGAAGTTGACATCTACAGTTTCTTTGTCGTTTCTCTTTGGGAATAAAACTGCAGCTGAGGATGCAGCTCTGCAGTTAAACCTCTTTAAACCATGAGGAACAGATTAGTGTTTGGGTCCCCAGGCTCACAGAAGTAACTAAGGTTTCACAACTGGAAGGATGAGACAATGGGTGCCTAAAGCAAGCTAGTTAGCCAGAACAGCCATAGGGAATCTCTGGGCTGACTGAGAGGCCTTCTCTCAGCGAATAAGGCGAAAGGCGACTAGGTATCACCCTTGGGGCTCTACATGCGTGGGCGCACATATGTACACGCCCACACTTATCTGTACCCCCCCATTCATATACACTAAACACACATGAAAAGACTACAACAGTTACTAAAAAGTTTAAACAACTTGAGGGATTGATGAGCTGGCCACCTTATTCTTTCATATTTACCATTATTTTTTTCTTACCACACTCTTTTTCATATTGGCACAGTCATGAGATGTCACCAGGATGTCAGGAACGAACAGTTTTTCCTCCATCGATTTAAAGAATAAAAAGGAAGGAAAAGCAAGATCTCATATTTCTCTAAGTTTTCCTTACAGCAGAAATACGCACACATATACCCACACACTCACCCTGCCCCACACTCTCACACACACAGGGGTTGGGGGAGAGATAGAGACAGAGAGAGACAGAGAAGAGCAGAGATACAGACAGAGAGGGAGAGAAAGAGGGAAACAGAGAGAAAGAGACAGAGATTATGTAAAGACACACAAACACTGTCCAATTGGAAGGATCCAAAACTGGGATCCAAATTTGTCTGGAAGAGCCAAAAGTCTCTTGTGATTGAGAATAGAATAATTTTTTCTTTTCCTCTGAATCAACTGGTTTGGGCTATCTTAATGAATGCTTTTAGATATTTGGCAATTTCACACACAATAGAATGATCTAGAAATAATAAATTCCAATTGAGACAAGGCCTCTATCAAATTGACCTGTAAGGAAGCCAATTTCTTGATTAGTGAATGATGTGGGAAGGCCAATGCCAATGTGGATGGTGTTACCCTGGGTAGGTGGTTTTATGTTGTATAAGAAAGCCAGCTGAGAAAACCATAGGAAGCAAGTCCCTAGGCATCATTCTTCTATCGTCCTTGACAGCTTCTGCATCTAGGTTATTGCCCTGAGTCCCTGCTCTGACTTTCCTCAGTGATGAACTATGATTGGAGAAATAAACTCTTTCATCCCCACTTTGCTTTTGGTAGTCTATGATAACAGTAGAAAGAAAACTAGGACACACTATTGGAATATGCTGGAAAAAATAGTGAAGCTATTTGGTTCTTGCCTTATGGGGGGAGATTTGAAAATCCTACCCAAGAGTTCCCTTCGGAGGGAGAGGTTTTACCTTGAAGAGGGAGAAGACTTGGGAAGTTGCCCACTTTCAGTGTTAACCTCCCAGGACTTCTCTTCATAGTCTGTCTCCCGCTGGGAAGCTGTTGGCTCCCCCTCCCGCACACACACCTCTCTTTTCATGTATCACCTTCCTTTGCTAAGATTGTTCCCATGACATTTTAGACACATTTGGTTTTATACTGTATCAGATTCTTTTAGTTCCCTGGGCTACATCTAATTTCTCACAGCATATACTGCCATGGGTATTCTTGGACTGGAGACTGATACATTTCCTGCATGCTTTAAGAGATTCCTCCCTTTCAGTTGCTCTGTAGCTCTTGCCAAAGGTTTGTATCAAAGAGCCTCTCGAAGAATGAGTATTCCACCTGATCCTTACACTTTATTTTTTTTATGGTGCATTACCTGTTGCTCTTCTCACTCTCATGAACCATAACTCCCTGTTTATATACATATAAAAGTTATTTATATGGGAAACACCAAATTCTTATTTTATGAAGCTACCTAAATAATTCTTCCAATTCCAGAAGCCAAATACAAAGCTTGTCTTTTATGGAATACATTCTTATTTTGTGACATTGAAAACTTCTAGAGTATCAACTAGGCAACCTTCATGGGATCAACCTATGTACTCTACATATATGTGATAATTGTATAGCTTGGTCTTCTTGCAGGACTCCTAACAGTGGAATCAGGGTCTGTTTCTGACTCTTTAATTAGCCTTTCAGAACCCAGTCCTTATACAGGGTCGCCTTGTTCATTCTTAATAAAAGGGGAGATATTTAGTCTTACAGCAACTTGAAATGCCATGCTTTGTTGATATTCACGGGAGGCCTGACCTTTTCTGTATAGAACCAGAATAGGGTAGATTGGGACAATGAACAGAAAGGAGATCGGGGGGAGGTAATGGAAGGAGAGGAAAGAGGGAAAATTGCAATTGGAATGCAAAATAAATAAATTTGAAAGAAAAAAATTTAAGTAAAATTTCATAAAACGTGAAGTAGGAACATTCTATTTTTTAATCTGCTTTCTTCATTTGTACATATTGTGCTTACAAGTCCTCTAGAGAGTAACTGTGTATTTAATGTTGACATATAAAATTTAGGGTCATAATTAGAAGAAAATGGTGGTTCCTCAGTTGCCAGGAATAGAAGATAATCAATAATAAATTTCCACCAAAATGTTGGCTTGGAAAAGACGCATTAGGTAAGACAGAAATTGTATTACATCTGAGACCACTGTAACAGACAGAGATCTAACTAAAATAATGGAATAGGAGTTTGGAAGAACTTATCACCTTATTTTTATGACTGATTCCCTAAAGGCCAACATGAAAAAATTTACATATGCTGTAATAAATGTTAAAAACAAGATTGACCTTCAAAAGCAAAGTATGCCATGTGTAAAGAATGGTATTATGTGTACTTCTCCATTCATCAAATCAATGAAATTTTCCATTCATTTTATAGAAGGGCAACCAAAGGAAGCTTATAAACCAGTGAGATGTACGAACATCCATGTGTTGGCTATGAAGAGCCATAATTTGGATCAGTGACAAGAGGTCTCAGCAAGACATCTTTCTACTGCTGCTTATGAAAAATAACATCTTGTATATGTATGAGTGTGTGTAGCACAATAAATAAAAACTCAGGGATAGAAATTGGGGGTCAACCTGAAGGTCAGAAAAGCAGAACAGCCAGCTACTGCCTGTGTGTATGTGTGTGTGTGTGTGTGTGTGTGTGTGTGTGTGTGTCAAGGTCAGAGGTCAAACCTAGGTGTCTGGTTTGATGGTTATACAAAGTATCTCATTGAACCAAGAAGAAGTTGGTACATGAAGTTGGCTGGCCAGTCTGGCCAGTCATCCCCATGGATCCTTCTGTCACTGTGCCCCATTTCCTGTATGGCAGATTCACCATGTCTAACTTCTATATGGATCCTGAGGATCCTTGTGGAAGCACTTTATGGACTGAACTCTTTTTAGCTCAAAAACAAAGACTATTAATTAATTAAGACTTTATTTCTTAGTGTGTGTCCTAATAGCTGTACTGTAGTTAAGTCTTTTGTATTTTCACACAGTTATCAGTGATTGATGGATGCAACAATAATACTAAAGGGCTTTATAAAAATTAAAACATTATTAATAGTATTTATCATTTTAGTTACTTGAGGTAGGTTCTCAAGGACCTTCAGCTGCCTGTGCAGCTATTTTTAAAGTTTTATACAAAAGGCAATAAGAGAAAAAGATGTTTAAATCGTCCCTACATTAGTGTTTAAATCAATGGAATACAAAATTCATCTAAATTGGCTCTGTTCTTCCGACAGGAAATGATAGATTTTTCTGAGAGTTGATTTCTAACAAATAGCATATCTAATTACTCTTTGCCTTCTTTGGAATTTTAATGAATAATTCTAGTTAATGACTTTAACTCAAAAAGAATTTGAAAAGCAATTTAATCGATGCGATTGGCCAATGTATTTGACATTCATTCTCTACACATATTCTGCTGTAGCAATTAAAATAGCATCAGCCACAAAAACAAATCCATAGTTTTAAAATAAATCTGAAAGCATGCATTTTTGAATAACAGTAATGACTTCAATACAAGAGATTTCCTGAGGATTTCTGACTGATAATGGTTTATTGAAATTAGTGTTTGCAAAACTTAGTTTTCCCCAAGCAGGCATTATAACACTAAAATCATCCCCTGTGTCATTATTTGTACTTAATGAAGTTTCTGCATTGAAAATACACAAGAAGTATGATATAAAAATATGGAATAGTACTGTGCCCTTTTTCTGTTTATGTTAGCGTTCCCTTTAATTTAACAATGGCCAAACAGTAGAAACTTCAATTCTAGCAAAGTCAAAGCATGAGAAAAACAAAACAAAACAAGAAATTGACTGTTCGACAGCATAAAAGTTAAAGAAGAAAGCATTACACTCATTGTATCTTCAAAATCATTAGAAAGTTCATTCTGAAATTTTATAGTGATAATAAAAATTTTTATTTAAAGCACACAAAATTCTTACATGCTAGGGAAATAAATAATGCCATTTTTTAAGATAAAGCTAAAAACAATGATGGTCAAATTGTGTGTGTGTGTGTGTGTGTGTGTGTGTGTGTGTGTGTACGTGTGTGTGCATATGAGTGAATAAATTTTTAAGATACATTTTCAAAAATTAGCAAGGTAAATGCTGTTTTAAATGTATGTTTATATGAAGGAAAAGTTCTAAAGCTGCATATGTTCTCTAGTAGTTTGAGATGTGTTCAGTGGCCCTTCAATTAGGAAAGTGACATAAAATAAACACCATGGAAAGACACATAGATGAAGTGAGCACTTCAGTGACGATCCATTTTCCCGCCATCAAGATCTAGAGTTACAGGTGGTTTTGAGTGGAAAAACAAGCTGTGCTGAGAAAGCCAAGTGTGTAGAGATGATGCTAACGACAAGCAAGCCTGTCCCGGCCCTCTAACTACAGCTCAATTCAAATACTAGAAGACATAGAAACCCAAGTAGAAAGACCCAGGGATTAGAATGGGCTGAAGACAGGAGCTAATGTTTAGGCTGTTCTTCTTTAATTTATAAGCACATGATCATGTTAAAGTCTCTGAGCACCCCCCCCCTCCCTCTCTCTCTCTCTCTCTCTCTCTCTCTCTCTCTCTCTCTCTTTCTCTCTCTCTCTCTCTATATATATATGTGTGTGTGTGTGTATGTATATGTATATACATATATATATGTATGTGAGAGAATGCATGTATATGCATATGTGCATTTACATGTTGCTTTGTGTGCATACATGCCTGCATGTGGGTATATGTCTGTCTGTCTGTCTGTCTGTCTGTCTTTCTCGTGTGTGTGTGCATATGCATGTTATAGCCAGAAGGAATGCAAGGGTGTCATTCCTGCCTACCTTTCCTTTGTTTTGTTTTGTTTTGTTTCTAGGTATTGTTGGCCTGTAATTTCAGTAAGTAGAGAGTGATACTTTTAAAACTATGTTCAATTGTGTCCAACCCTTTAAAATGCAGGTCTGACATTTCAACTCGGGTCATCATACACAAGGTGCAAGCATTTTATCTCAGTAGCTCTTTAACTTTTTTCTTCATCTGCAACACAAAAAAATGGCAAGCAACTCTACTTTGGGCTGTTTTCTTAAAATGAATGAATATAACTCTTGCAGAGCACATTCAAGAAATGCTGGCTCACGTTTTTTGTTTTCAGACCTCTGAAGCATACACTCTGGAAAAATAGTGTGTTTACATGAAACCTTCACTGTGTCCAGAGGGAAAAACCCAATCAGCATTTGATGAAGTCATTTCACCCAGTGAAGGGCACAACAGGTAGAGGTTGGTGCCGCATTCGGATCATTGATAAAATTAAGCATCTGTGACAGCATGAGGTTTGGTAGGTGTTGCTACTGCTGCCACATTAGCTTTCCTGAATGATTAATACCCAGAAAGCTATTTTTGATCTTAGTCCAGGCAGTGACTAGCATCACCCTAGAAATCTGTCCCGAGGCTATAGCCTTAAGTGTCTTAGCTTCGCACATTTCAGAGAAGTCTTGGGCCTTAAAACCTTCAGGAAGCTGAAGCTGCTCAGTGTGGATTCCCAGCAGGGAACACTCCTGGCCACTAGGAGAGGAATTTGAACACCTTGGTAGAAAGGGACTGGGAAAGAGCACAATGATTGGCTGTTTTTGTTTTCTTGCTGACATAATTCTTACTTCATCTTAAAATGATTGTTCTTTTACACACCCCATTTTGGCCAAGTATATGCTACAGGAAGAAAAGCTTTAAGATTCTTTTACCAAAAGTTGTTTGCATCAAACTAACTTTAAAAAATTTGAGAAGCCTTTGCTTGTGCACACAATATTTATTTCTACTTTATGCTTCACATAAAATAAAGGCAGGATGCTTCATCTTGACAAATCATTGTTCTCATTAGTTCTTTAAGTACTTTCTAAGCAATTATCATCTTGTTTGTTTAGGGATAAACAGTAGGAGTTTGATGTATTTCTTCTTTGGTGCTAAAATCTATTTATTAAAAATAAGATGAATCATTCATATCCCATATTAATTTATTCCTTTAAATTGCTTCTTCTCACAAATTGTTGTTTTTCTCCTGCATGGATTATCATGCTGATGGCCAATAGTAACTCAACACATTGAGACAAGTCTTGGGTACCAAAGACTTCCCTCTTATATATCTTAGAAGCAGCCACAGTAAAGATATTTTCTACATATTAAGATGAAACTGAGGTATTCAGAAGATTTGTCAAATGTTTCAAATACATAAGTAAAGTAGACATAAATGGATTATATAGTTTAGACACAGATCATATGCCATACCATTGTTTGGTCCCAGTGTGCAATGGCCTAAGGTTAAACATGGCTTCCATAAGTATCTAAAGCTAAAATCTAATTTCCTCCTTTACCAATTATATTACTCATGAACATCAAAGGTCTTTAGTTTATCTGACACCAAATGTAGAAGAGTCTAGACATAAAAAGAGATAGAGCCTTGAGACAAAAGAGAAAACAACATAAAATTGTAATCAATCTCTCTTTCTATAGTTCCATCATATACATATATATTTATATAATATATCTAATATAATGTGTTATTATATATGCTATATTGTATATAGAATATAACATATTGTATATGTTCATTATAATATGTAATATATATTAATATAGAACATATTAATATATAAATATAATCCCAACCCTAATTCTAACCCTTAAATCTAACCCTAACATATTATATTGTATCATATATACATATATATAGTATCATATATTTTTTTTTCTTCACTAGCTATTGTGGAAACATGAAATCACAGTCTTAAGAAAAATGTCATGCCATTAACTCCTTAACTCAATCTCAAAATAGAAATTATTCAGACTATTGTCTTTTTTCAAATGTTTGTTTTCACTTTGGTATCTTTCAAAATGAATATTTTTATACTTTACATGTTTTAGAAAAACCCATAATTCAAAAAGTTATATTGTATGGGACAAACAAACAAACTCACAAATTCTTTTACCCATACCTGTACCTTCTGTCCAGATTTCTCTTCTTGAAGTAAACAGTAATGCAAGCTACTGACTGTCCTTTCAAAAAATGTCTCATTCATGGGAAAGTAGGATTGTATAATATATCATTTCTATGTAGTTTTGCTTTACTAAGTAGTCACTTGATGTATCTGTTTTATACCCTGTCCAAGCTATGTGAAAGAATTCTGACTGGCAATCCCTCACAAACCCCTTGCAGTGGAGAAGGTAGTTCCCCCCAAAGAAAAGCTAGACAAAGTCCTTAAAGGAGAAGATATTCAGGACAAATAAAAAACAGCAGGAGGTGGTGACCATAGTCAGTGTTCCCAGACTTTTGTGAGCCAGATTACATAGAACATATTTTTGCAATAGATCTCAGCTTTCCCAGGACAAGAAGTTAAATTTCAGCTTAGCTCTTGAAAAGCAGAAAATAGGAATATACACTTTGAAGGCATAAATGAATAATTTTTACTTGCTGAATATTTTTTCTCAGGACTGTCAGCAAGTCCCACTTAATAATGCCATAATATTTCCATAAGATTTTCTCTTCACTGAACAGGGCTTTCCCATGTGTTAATGTTTTTCTTTTCTTATTTCTTTAAATCACAGTAAACACTCTATGTTATGTGGACTTCAGTTAGAAGATTATGCTGTTTATTTGTTTTAAATAGATGTAGCTGGTTTTAAAACTTTGGTCCTAAAGGAAACCCTGTCCTTTGTTGCCATAGCAAAAGACATAAAGTAGGATGGAAAGGCTACATAAATATTTATCTAAGTCACCAAACAACAGATGTCATTCTCAATTTGGAAGAAAGCTCACCCGTCCACAATACTTTCAGATATCAGGGCAGTGGGGTGTGAAAGGACACACACCAGGATTTTCTACTTCGAGAAAATACAGGTGCAAAGCACTTGGAGACACTGGGGTTGAATAACATTTACAGAAAAATCATTGACTGAAACTGGGTTCATTCACTAGAACCTAATAAATCAAATCAAACTTACACCAAAGTTTTTATGTAATTCGAGTTATTGTTTATATCACTCATACGTGGCTTAATAAGGATCTCCCCTGCATTTAACCCTGTGAGAAAAGTGGCCTGGTTGAGGCCAATGCCAAACAATCTCATTTTTTATATCTTTTTCCTTCTTCAACACCCTTCCTCTTCTCACTTCCTTGGAAGACACATCCTCTTCCACAGGAATTGCTAATAAAAAATGGATTTTTACACTAACTTGGTTGTGATTTTGTCTTTTGACATGCTCACTGCATTTTACCCTTTGTTAGGTACTAAGGCAAAGTTGAGTCTCCCTGGAGCGCTTCTGAACATTCCAGGGGTAAAAAGAAAAAAAAAATCTTGTCTTTTGTATATTTTAAATATTTTAAATGTATTTTCATGCAACATGTGGAAATTCTTAAGTTAGGGCTATGCCTAGAATTACACTGTTTTTGTTCAGTTTTTAAAACTGAACATGAAGGTACACAGTAAGCACACTCTTGGGATGCTCCTCTTTGGGTAATTATTTAAAGGTCTGACTGTCAGTTCCTGGGACCCTTGGCAATCAGTAGAACTTTTTGGAGAACTGACAGGATAGAAAGTCTTGGAAGATGTGTTCTTCCTTCAGGGGGGATTGCCAGATAATAGTCTCTTCATTTTCTCCTTGCTTCTCTGTCACAGTGAGGTGAACATACTGTTTCACTACTCATTTCATAGATATGTCACCCTATCATGTCATGGACCTAGAAATATGACCTTAGTGCAATGAATTGAAATCCCTGAAACTGAGTCTAAATGAAACTTTCCTATATTGAGATAATTTCACCAGGTGTTTTGTTATGGCTATGGAAGGGTATCAACAGAGAAGTCTCCTGTCCTATAGCTTCTACCTCTGAACTAAAGCATGCCTGTTAGAAGGAGAAGTCAGACTCATAGTAATCAAGAATTCGCTACAACTTACTCTGCTCAGAAAATTAATAAAAGTAATGAAACTCAGAGAGTTCTAAGACTGACACTTTCATCTAAGGTAACACAGAGCATAAATATTGCTTTGGAGGAAGAGAAGTGATATGGAATTCCTCTCTGTGTGCTGTGAGTACCATTGGTTAATAAAGAAACTGTCCTGAGCATATAGCCGAGCAGGGCAGAACAGAGCTAAGCAGGGAAAACTAAACTGGATGCTGTGAAAAGGAAGGTGGAGTTTAGGAGAAGCCATGAAGCCTCCACCAGAGACAGACACAGCGGAACCTTAGATGAAAATCATAGCTTGTTATATGAAAAGGTTGACATTAAGCCTTGAAAAACAGATTGTACCTATTAAATCTCTTGAGATCAAATGCTTGATATTTCAAAACTAGTTAGGTGAGCCAGTGGTAAGAAAAACAAAAATTAGCAGTATCATCAAGTAATAAGACATTTCTAACAATAAATTAGACAACATAGCCAGCATCATCATGGTGTACATATTAATCACTGAGTCCAGAGTATCTTTTCCATTCATAATTTAGTTCATCCTACATAGCACTGAGCACCTAAAACACAAGGAATCGATTCCTTTATGAATTAGAATGGCAACTGCATCATCTCAAGCATAACTTGCTGCAATTTACCTACTCTGTATTGTCAATGAGGTTTCTGCTTTCTACTTTGTCACTTGTTCCCTGGGGCTTCATAGTATAAGCTGCCAAGAAAATAAAAAGGTCATTATATGCATATGGCTACAAAAATATTTTGTATAGATTTAAAAATGTAGTGCTCCAATTTCATACATTCCTATAACACAATCATAACCACCAAAACCTTATTTTATCACAGTTGAACTAGGCATCATTTTGTTTTCCACTATTTGCATATGAGCTATTAACATAATGACATTCTTTTTCTTCGTAGAAATTATACTAGAAAATATCACTTATACTAGGGGATTTCAAGTCACTCCTGCTATTAATATTTTCAATGTTGGCATCTTATGATAACATTATTAATAGGATGGAATTATTTTCTGTTGGTTAAGATTCTATTTGTTTTTTTGTAAGTAAGAAAAGTGCTGTCCATTAATTTGTTCTTATTTTTCTTTTGCAAAAAGGTTATCCAACAAGATTGTTAGCATAGTTCTTAGAGGTCTCATGCCACACTCGTTGACATGCGTATCTGATATTATCAATCATAATACTTTAAAAGTCAACACTGTGAAAAATTGTTTTTAAAAGTATAGCAAAGTACCTTATCTAATCAGCCAAATGCTTCCTTAAAAGGTAAAGTTTAGCCCTGTCTCTACCTCTGTGCCTTCTGTGCTTAGCTTCAGGCTGTTTGTTGTCTTAAATAATGTTTACCTTCAGAGTGCACATCCCCCTGATTTCTAGGACATAGAAATCCATCCAATGGGGAAATACAGCTTTCTTCTCAGTAAGATAAATATACCTTCCTCACAATCTTCTTTAAAATAATATACATTAATCTGGAAATAAGAAGCTCAGGTCCTCACAATTTCATTGAGTCCATAACCCTAGCACAAACCCCCAAGCAGCCTGGCTCTGGATTCAGAGCCGAAGAAAGAAACACATTCTGGAAATGGGACTGGAGTCGGGGGAAGAGACCATTGTCCCCAAACCTAGAGCTGGAGAAAAGTCCCATCAGGCTTGAAAATCCCATTTCATCATAGGGAGCAGCCAATCCCAAGCCTGGAAGTCTGGTATTCACCCACCCCCTTTTTTGCACTGCTAGAGGTATTTCTTCTGTGGTTCCTGATGGTGCAGTTTCTGCTCTCAATTGCTGCTGCTGCTGTTTCTGCTGCTGCTGCTGCTGTTTCTGCTCTCAATTGCTGCTGCTGCTGCTGCTGCTGCTGTTTCTGCTCTCATTGCTGCTGCTGCTTTGAAGGACTGAGGGACCTGACTTAACTCTCATTAAAGACTCTTTGTTTTTGTATAGGATATGGTCTCATGGCGATGTTTTGGGGACCTAGATTTGGACATAACATGAAACCCTATCAAATGGTTAAATAATGGCATCTAATATGCCCAAAATGTCCACACATGTCTACTTTCCCGTCCACATACCCAAGTGGCCACAAAAATTTCTGAAAGTTTATTTAGATAAATAGTAGTACCTTTAAGGAATCATTAAAAACTATTCCCACGCGCATTTTACCAAATTGTGAATGTACTAGCATTATAAACAGGGAAAAAAATCACACAGAAACAAATGATATAACTTTGATCCTGGGAAATAACTGAATAAAAATTAACTTAGTTTTTAATTGTCGTGAATATCAAAGCTGACCAGGTGTGGCACACATCTCTCCATGAGGGAGGTAAGTCTTTTAAAGAGCATTAGTTGCAAATACTTAAAAATTTCACCAAGTGCAGAAAGTCGGCTTTTGACTACATATTCATTTACAAGAATCTTGTAAAACAATAAAAACGTTACAATTAAACCCTGAAGTGAATTGTTTTCATGCCAAGCATTGTGGTGGGATTTGCCTTGGACTTAAACAGGAGGAAATTCAATCATTTTTCTACAGCATGAGTTATTGTTAATATCACCAAGTGTTTTCTTGATGGCGTCTAACACTTTCCACTTCACAATCTGTCTGTTCCTTAGCTGGAATACTAAATGCTTACAAATCAAAACAACAAAACCTGCCATCAATGACTTTGATGAGTAAAGCCATTAACAGCCTATTAAAATTAGTTCAGTGCACTAAGGTACAGAAAGAGTGAAGTGACAACTTTTGATTTTGCTTCTTTCATTTATTTTGTTAATTTGAGGTATAATATTACTATCATAATTTTCTCACTTCACAAAATAATAATCAACATAGTTAGGAAATAATCATAACAAAATGGCAATTGTTGACTATAAGCCTTGCCAACCTAGACCCTGACTTACCAAAAACTCAAAATTTTCCCTTCTTCATTTGGGTTAACATTTTATAAAAATTATTTTGTATATAGTGTTATTTTGCTAAATGCATTAGCCTTCTGGTAGAATTGAATTATAATTATTGAAGTCTGTATAATGTTCAAAAGTCCCTCATGGTCAATTATAGAGTTTTTGTTCGAAGAAAGCTGCAGTTTCTTTAAATCCATTATTTTCTACTTATGAGTGTGTTTGGAAATTTATGTTTTAGACCTCCCGTACCTCAGGTTCCATATACTAAGCATGTACGCAGCAGCTGGTGAATATCTATTTGGTAATATTGTTAACTGGAGATTTCATGTTCCAGTTTATGTGCATTGGCAGAGAAGAGGTAGTAGCTTGCGGAATACTTCAGGACTCTTTGCACTATGGTTTGTTTATATGGAGTTCTAGATATAAAGTATAATCTAATTTGTGTGGTCATTTAGGGAAGCTGTAAGAACATTCTGGTCTGTGATACAAGCAAATATTACAATTTCCCTTCTCAAGACCTGTGAAACTTATTGTTCAATGAATAGATTAACTGATAAAAGAATAGAATTGGTGAACCACCAAGAACGAATTTCACCACTCTGTAATTGTGTTGGCGTATGTATGTCCTGTGAAAACATGACATATATAAAAGACTCTTTGTTCAAATACATTCATTTATAGAGTTCCTGTGCTCTCCCGTGGATTCACAAACTGAACATAAGTCTAACAACACATATCCCGTATCTTATTTTGCTGAGACTTCCAGTCTTGGCCAGTTGTTCTAAGGAAGCAAGAACTGTGACATGGAGGCTGGCCTGGCGTAATTCCTTATGTAACGGATGAACAAGAGAACATTTATAGTGAAAGGTTCATGAATTTTCAGCACATCTGTTGTTATTGTCCCCAAAGGCCGCCTTCCGTTAAGTCTTCTATTTTCCAGACATTTTTCTGTTTTTCCAATCCACACAGTACTTTGATCTGGCAGGAAGCGAATCAAGTTGCCTTTTATAACCTGTCTGCACCCGCTTCTGCAGGTGTGGTGAGAGAGGGCATTTTCTGGACGGAAGGAAAGAACTCTGTGGGACTCATTGAGCCGGGCATCTCCTCCCAGCAACTCAGCAGTCACTTTGGGGCTCTTTCATGAAGCCTATCAGTGTGGGCCTTTCTCTTCCCTATCAGCATGGCTGCAGTTAGGGTGAGTATGGAGCTTGTGATGTCTTTCAAGCGAATTATTTGAGAGGACAGCTCTTTTACAATAACTGTGTCAATTTCTTTACTTAGTCATAGTATTCTGACTTTATTTATAGTTTTACCAACTTAATACTATGTGATTTTATGTTTTGCTTTAATGAACAACTTTTGTCACTGTTATTTTATCTTATAATACTCTATTTATGTGTTTGATTTTTGCTGTATGCGTGCACTCAGTGGTAACAGCCATAGCTGTGTAGGGTTGGTTTCACTTGATCTCTGTTCAGTGTATCCATCAATATCAGGCTCAAACAAAACCCACATCTGCAGTAGCTCACAGTCCCTGATATTGGCAGGCTTTGCATGCTGTCCCTGTCCTTCTGCACTCTTGCTTCAACCAACAGGGTAGGATGCTTTCCTGGAGCTAGGAAAATTATTCTACAGCCTTTAGAATATTGAAACTTTTTGTAGCTATGCAGTCAGCATTAGCAAATAGACAAGTTGTGTTTTTTTTTTTTTTTTTTTTTTTTTTT